>NC_092717.1:164596197-164907935 GCF_047496885.1 Scyliorhinus torazame | reverse complement strand
CGCAATGGAGTATGGCAGGTTGCGGGCCTTAATGAAGTGAAAAAAACAGGTGAACCCCTGGGTGACAGAGACTATTGTGTAGGGCCCGGAGTCAGTCCACTTGTGCGCTGGCACATGTACCTCAGGATAGGGCATCGGGGGGTTCGTTGAGCTTACCGGGGCGATACAAAATCTCGTAATTGTAGGTGGACAGCTTGATTCTCCACCTGAAGATTTGATCATTTTTGATCTTGCCCCGCTGTGGGTTATTGAACATGATGGCAACCCACCGTTGGTCATTGAGGAGAGTGAATCTCCTGCCGGCCAGGTAATGCCTCCAATGCCGCACAGCTTCAACAATGGCTTGGGCCTCCTTTTCAATGGAGGAGTGCCGAATTTCGGAGGCATGGAGGTGCCTCCATGCGGGAAAAGAATGCCACGGGTCTGCCTGCCTGGTTGAGGGTGGCGGCTAGAGCCACGTCTGATGCATCGCTCTCAACTTGAAAGGGGAGGGTCTCGTCGACCGCGTGCATCACGGCCTTGGCGATGTCAGCCTTGATACGGTTGAAGGACTGGTGGGCCTCGGCCATCAGGAAGAAAACTGTGGAGTGAATGAGTGTCAAAGTCAATATTTTCCCGCTTCTTGTGCCGGCGTCTGTCTCTTTCCTCCGGGTCTGGCTCAATCACTTCTTCAGTCCCCCACGGAATTCACTCAGGATATTGGTAACTGCTCGCTTGCACCAAAATGTCAAAGTCAATATTTTCCCGCTTCTTGTGCCGGCGTCCGTCTCTTTCCTCCGGGTCTGGCTCGATCACTTCTTCAGTCCCCCACGGAATTCACTCAGGATATTGGTAACTGCTCGCTGCGCCAAAATGTCAAAGTCAATATTTTCCGGCTTCTGTAGTAGAAAGATTCAACACACTCGTTAAGACAGAATAACAAGCTTTATATTCGTAAACAACTGCATGCAGTAATGGCTGAAACTTGAAGTCAGAGAGCAGTCAACAAAACTGCTGAGTAATGCCTCCAATGCCGCACAGCTTCAACAATGGCTTGGGCCTCCTTTTCGTTGGAGGAGTGTCGAATTTCGGAGGCATAGAGGGTACGGGAGAAGAAAGCCACGGGCCTGCCGTAGTTGAGTGTAGCGGCCAGAGCAATTTCAAACACATCGCTCTCCACCTGGAATGGGATGGACTCGTCCACAGTGTGCATCGCGGCTTTGGCAATGTCTGCCTTGATGCGGTTGAAGGCCAGTCGGGCCTCAGCCGTCAGGGGAAAGCGGTGGATTTGATCAGTGGACGGGCCTTGTCCGCATAATTGGGGACCCACTGGGCGTAGTACTAGAAGAACCTCAGGCATCTCTTCAGAGCTTTGGGGCAGTGGGGGAGGGTGAGTTCCAGGAGGGGGCGCATGTGGTCAGGGTCGGGTCCTAGGACTCCGTGTTCCATGACGTAGCCGAGGATGGCTAGGCGGGTTGTGCAGAAGAAGCATTTTTCTCTATTATAGGTGAGGTTCAGCAGTTTAGCGGTGTGGAGGAAGTGCCGGATGTTCTCGTCTTGGTCCTGCTGGTCATGGCCGCAGATGGTGACATTGTCTAAGTACGGGAACGTGGCCCGCAGCCCGTACTGGTCAACCATTCGGTCCATTTCTCTTTGGAAGACCGAGACTCTATTGGTGATGCCGAAGGGGACCCTGAGGAAGTGGTAGAGGCGGCCATCTGCCTCAAAGGCAGTGTATTGGCGGTCCTCCCGGCGGATAGGGAGCTGGTGGTACGCAGACTTCAAGTCAACAGTGGAGAAGACTCAATACTGCGCAATCTAATTGACCATGTCAGATATGCGGGGGAGGGGGTACACATCGAGCTGCGTGTACTGGTTGATGGTCTGACTGTTGTCGATGACCATCCGGTGCTTCTCCCCAGTCTTGACGACCACCACTTGAGCTCTCCAGGGACTGTTACTAGCCTCAATGATCCTCTCTCGCAGGAGTCGCTGGACCTCTGACCTGATAAAGGCCCTGTCGCAGGCACTGTATCGTCTGCTCCTGGTAGTGACGGGCTTACAGTCCGGGGTGAGATTTGCGAAGAGCGAGGGTGGGGCGACCTTCAGGGTCGCGAGGCTACCCTGGTGAGGGGGGGCAGGGGTCCACCGAACTTTAAAGTAAGGCTTTGGAGGTGGCACTAGAAGTCGAGCCCCAGTAATAGGGCAGTGCAGAGATGGGGAAGGACGTAGAGTTTGAAGTTAGCGTACTCTACGCCTTGTACAGTAAGGGTGGCGATACAGTACCCCCGGATTTCTACTGCGTGGGATCCGGAAGCCAGGAGGTTTTCTGGGTCGCGGATAGGATTGGGAGAGAGCAGCGTCTTACGGTATCTGGGTGGGTGAAGCTGTCTGCTCCCGGAGTCGAAAAGGCAGGCCATCTCGTGCCCGTTGATCCAGACGGTCATCGTAGACTTCGTGAGGTGGTGCGTCCGGGACTGATCGAGCGTGATGGAGGCGAGCTTCGGAAGGCGATTGGTAGGCCAGTCGGAGGTAGCGGCGGCCAGCGTACGGTCGGGTGAGCTGGGCTCCCAGGAGGCTGCGGGGTGGTCCCAAGATGGCGGCCCACATGGGTCGCGCGTGGCGGGTGGCAGCGGCGATGGCGTACAAGATGGCGGCCCCCGTGGGTCACGCGTGGCGGTTGGAGGGTGCGTTAAAGATGGCGGCCCACATGGGTCGCATGTGGCAGACAAAATTGAAGATGGCGGCGCTCACGAGTCGCACATGGCGGGTGGCACGGCAGCTGGGGGCGGCCCCAACAGGCAGCAGGCAGCGCTGCTGGGCCTAGAAAATTTAGGGGGAGATCGGGCCTGGCAGGCTTTTGCAAAGTGGCCCTTTTTCCCACAGCCGTTGCAAGTTGCGTTCCGTGCCGGGCAGCGTTGTCTGGGGTGATTACCCTGGCCGCAAAAGTAGCACCTTGAGCCTCCGGTGTTGGCGGGCCGCTGCGCGGCGCAGGCTTGTGTCGCACCTGCTCGGTTGATGGCTGCGCCCACGAGGCCCACGAGGGTGCCGCACGGTCGAATGTGTAGGCCTCCATGTTCTGGGAGGCCACGTCCAGCGAGTTGGAGAGTTGCAGTGTCTCTGGGAGGCCGATTGTCCGCCCTTCTAGGAATCGGTGGCGGATATAGTTTGATTTCATGCCCGCGACATAAGCATCCCTGATCAGCAGCTCCACGTGCTGGGTAGCCGGTATCACCCGGCAGTCACAGTTCCGTCAGAGTATATGCAAGGCACACAGGAATTCTGCAAGGGATTCCCCAGGGCGTTGCCGACTCATGGCGAAGAGGTGCCTAGCATACATCTCGTTAACGGATTTCATGTATTGTCCCTTCAGTAGCATTATTGCGTCTGCATACGAGGGGGCGTCACTGATGAGAAGAAAGACTCTTGGGCTCACCCGTGCGTGGAGGATCTGCTTCTTCTGGAGGTCTGTGAAGTCTTCGGTGAAGGATGCGAGGTACGCTTCGAAACAGCTTAGCCAGTGCTCAAAAGTTTCTGTGGCATTGGCTGCCTGTGGGTCCAGCTCCAGGTGATCAGGCTTCCGTGATGAGTTCATCTTAAAGTTTAGTATATTAAATTGATATGCGTTCAATAAGCACACGACGAGTTATGAATGTAACTGAGGCTTTAATACACTAAACAGCAAGCCTCCTGGCCTCTGACCCGAACTGGGTCGGAGGCGGAGACTTGCCACCTTTATACATGAGCCCGAGGGGAGGAGCCACAGGCAGAGCCAGCCTGGACAAGCCCAGGCATGTACAACACAACACAATACAATGCAATACTGTGGTTTACCACAGCCTTGAAGAGAGTTAATTCATCGTCGTCGTGTGCCAGACTTAGCTTGATCCAGTTCAAGGTGGTCCACAGGGCCCAGATGACAGTAGCCCGGATGAGCAGGTTCTTTGAGGTAGTGGAGGACAGATGTGGGTGGTGTGGGGTAGCCCAGCGAACCATGTACATATGTTTTGGGCATGTCCGAAATTGAGGGGATTCTGGCAGGGATTTACGGACGTTATGTCAGAAGTCCTGGAAGGAAGGGTAACTCCGAGTCCAGAACTGGCAATATTTGGGGTATCGGAAGATCCAGGGGCCAAGGGCGGGAGGGAGGCCGATGTCCTGGTCTTCTCATGCCTGGTGGCCCAGAGACGGATTGTGCTGGGATGGAGGGACTCGGAGCCCCGCAGCCAGGAGAGTGGGTCAGCGATATGGCAGGGTTTCTCAGTCTGGAAGAAAATCAAGTTCGCTTTGAGAGGATCAATTCAAGGGTTCGCCCGGAGATGGCAGCCGTTCATCGATTTCTTCATGGAAAATTGAACGTCAGCAGTAAGGGGGGGGGGAGGGGAAAAGTGGGGGGTTGGAAAACAAGAGGCATGGTGTTGCTGCTAACTTTAGCCTTAGTTTAATTGCTCTGTTTTATCACCTTTGCTCTTGAGTCGCCAGGTATCTTTCTGATACCGCCACGTGGTTCAAGTCCGAGTAATGATCAATAATCCAACACACCGCTTAGTAAGAGTTAAATCAACGCACATTTATTATATACAGTAATCAATACTCATGCATAAATTCTACTTCTAAGCTACTTCCTACAACTAACAGGCCAATACTTAACTTGGAAATGGCCCACCAGGTCAGGGAAACGAATGGCCTTTCGTTTGGGTTCTGAGCCTGCGGGATTCGAAGCTGGTACAGATCGATAGCTAGGAGCGCCTATCTCGTAGCGAGCATTGAAGTAAGACTTACGATTTGAGCGGCTGTTGCAGAAGGTCAGCAGAAGGGTCGCAGGAGGGTGGCAGAGAGGAGCAGGGTCGATTTGAACTTGGACTCTATTCTTATAGTCCCCAGGGGCATCCCGCCGTTCGGGGCGGACCCTGTACCTGGTTCCAAGTGATTGGACTTTGTCCCAATCACTTGGTTCGATATTCTCCAATGCAGGAGCGATTCCTTGACCGATGGGCGGTCTTGGGGTGATCGTTCACCTCCCTTTGTGTCGGCTCCTGTTGGCGCCGAAAAGTCTGGGTTGGCTTTGTGTCTAAAATGTTACACATTGTTCCTGGGGATTGCTCATTAGTATTCAGATGGTTGGTGTTTTGTTGTGCTGATGGCTGCAGGTATCGATCTTGTCTGGCCTTCCTAGAGGCAAATACACAGTTTTACCTGCAGCTGCTTGTTTTAGTCCTGTTGGCTGATTTTCCCATCAGCCTTTTCCGTTCGCCATTTTAAATCGGGGTTGGCCATTCTAAATCGGGAGTTAGCCATTTTAACTGGCTACATGCCCTCCTTGTGATCCTAACGCGAAGCGTGAATGATCACATCATTATGTTGCTTTCCATTCCCTGACCTGGGGGGGGGGACACTTCCTTCATGGCCTCTGCACTGACCATAGCTATGCACAAAACATTTTAACTAACAATTGTAAGGGCGCTATTTCAGACAGGGACATGCATTACAAAACAATAAACTTGGAACCTCTAACTTATTTTTAATATACTACACTCACTTAAACATTCCATTATCCTACCTTCCTCAATCATACAACAAAATCATAGCATTTCATACAGTCTTTCCTGGCTTGGCAGTCAAGCTCAGGATCATACAATTTTTTGCTCATGAAAAAGTTCTTTACATCTCTTTATTTACAATAACAATAAACGCAAGTGAATGCACTTTATTACTTTATTATAGATCGCAGGGGTCGGGGGTCTGGTCGTAACCGAACACAGGGGATCTGATCCTATATACCAGGGTGCGAGCGCGGTAGGCTCTCCTTCTCCATTTCCGTAGACGCATAGTCTGCACGATGCAGCAGAGTATCGCCAACGCTAGTAGTGTTTCGATCACATAGGACAGGGAGTACCAGGTTATGAACCGGGCACACCAAGAAGATGTAGTGTCGCTGGTGACTGGGCTCTGGGTACTGCGGGATAGTGAAACATTAACGGCTGGGGGTCTTGAAGTCATGGGGTTCGCGGTCACGCACAACCAAATGTCCAATAACATTATGTTGATCCATATGAAGGAAGTCCTCATGGCTGTTCTCTTTCCTTTTCTTTCTTTGTTTTCTCCGGACCTGGAGCTTCTGGAGTTCTGTATAAACAAGCATAGTGTCTGTAACTATCTTTGTTTAATATCTGATATGCTAGTGTGTCTGTCCTTTTGTGCCAATTATTCCCTTTATAATTGGTCACTATGTGTGACTCCCTCATTTTGTTTCAAAAAACAAATTTTAGGACACGGCACACTTCCCAATAATGAACCAGTGCTGGTTTAGCATCCAAATGTTCCAGGGTGTAAATAGCAGATGGCCGGCAATCTAAAGGTTACCTAAACAAACAAAACTTTTTGAACTGAAAAATGCCAAAATGAGGTGCGTATGGACCGCGATGGGTAAGAGTTGGATGGAGTCCCCGGGTGGGACGGCTACCAATGCCGTATCTCCCCTACCCAAGCGTAATTGACCAGCGGGGGGGGGGGTTCCCAGGCAGGGCGGGTCTCAAGCCGTTTCTCCACTGCCTGAGCAACCGACAAGAACGGGCAAAAATGTAGTCATCGTGGTGGGGCTGCCGTAGTGGTTCTATCCTTCGAACCAGAAGGGCAGTTACGATCAGGCGTCTGGTACCCGAACAAGTGTCTGCAGACAAGCTAGTTCCTCTGAACAAGTGTCTGGCAACGGTGGATCTCTGTGGGCAAGTCCTCAGAGGTTTCAGGTGAATTGGCATCTGGCAATGGTTAGTCTCTGAAGGCAAGTCCTCAGAGGTTTCGGCCGAATAGGCGTGTGGCAGTGAGAAAGATTCTCCTGTCGGACATACAACATTTTACAAACGTACACACAACATAAAACATTCTGCAGGTTCCATCAGAAAGGACAACACTTCTCCCAAGCGGTTCCTTTAAAACATCATCTGGACACCTCAGTTCTCAGCTGCGAACAGGGTCACAAAGGGGTTCTCAGTTTGGGAGTCAGACCCAAGGTCATCCTCGTCTCCCGGGTTCCAAACTCTGGAGTGGATTAGGGCTGAAAGGGCTGCATGGTGTGAGGTGGGGTTGCTCTCGTCGTTGCGGACGAGTCGGTATGAGCTGTCACGGTGCCAATAATTGGTGTCTAGTTGTGTGGGGACAAAATCGGGGTCGTCAGTGTGGTTCGGTGGTCGGTGGTGGGGCTTGTTCAGGAAAGTGATCAGGAAGGGATCACTTGGATCGTAGTCGGAATCGCTGGGTGTGGGTCCTGTTGCATGGCGATAGTAGGGAGGCGTGCTGTGGCTATCGTCCGAGTCACAGTCGCTGTCTCTGCTGCTGCAGTCTGTGGGCGTTCCGGGGCGGAGTGTATATTTTGGGGGTGGAGTTGAGGTCGAGTCCGTGGCTGGGCTGGACGTGTTGGGGGTTGGTTGGGTTACGTTGGCTGTGGGCGGGGTGTGGTCTGCTGCGCCAAGCATGACGTGGTGTGCGTGGTTCGACTGTGTTCCATAAGCCTTCAGCTGGTTTATATGAAACCATGCAGTCTTACCATTGGGGTACTTTATTTTATAAATGGAAGGGCTTACTTTATCCGCAATGGAATACGGACCCGAGTATTTTGGTGACAGGAATGTGCTGGGGTTATATACAGACAGCATCACTTGCTGTCCGATACTATACTCAGTCGCATGCACTGTCTTGTCGAAACGAGCCTTGCTCTGTTTCTTTCTGGTGCCCAAGTTTACTGAGGCTGCTAGCTGAGCCGTTTTAACATTTGCAACTAATTGCTCCACGGCTTTCATGTGTGTGAGGGCCGTCACTTCGGGGCTGGTCAGGTTCAAACCTAACAAATATTCTGTGCCTTTCATGGGGCGTCCGGTCATGAGAGTGTGTGGGGTGTAACCTGTGGAGGTAGAAATAGTGTTACGCAAAAACATCAGCGCAAAAGGGAGGACTGAGTCCCAAGTGGTGTTGTTCTGCTCGACCATTTTTCTGAGGGTGGTTTTTAGGGTCCGATTCATGCGCTCCACGATACCACTCGACTGTGGGTGGTATACACTGTGGAATTTTTGGGTGATGCCAAATATCGTGAGGACGTTCTGCATGACACGTCCCATAAAATGGGAGCCTTGGTCCGATTCAATGCTGCGGGGGAGTCCCCATCTTGTAAAGATGTGGTGGGTCAGAATCTTGGCTGTGGTTTTTGCAGTGTTTGTGCGGGCTGGAAATGCTTCCACCCATTTTGTAAATGTGTCTATGACCACACGTACATATTTATAGCCATTCCTGCAAGGGGGCAATGGTCCTATAAAATCGATTTGGAGGTTAGTCCAAGGGCCATTAACGGGTCGGGTGTGGCTGAGTTGAGCCTTTTTGGCATATTTGTCCGGATTATTCTGCGCACAGATAAGACAGTTTTCTATGTAATGGTTTACATCTTCCTTTAAAGTCGGCCACCAACAAAGCTGTTTGGGATGGGCTGTAGTGGGATCGATTCCCTGATGTCTATGACCGTCATGGAACAAACAAATCAATTGGTTCCTGTCCTGTTCAGGAACCGCATAAAGGGTGTCCTTTAACACCACACCGTCATGTGTGGTCAGTGTATTTCTAAATCTCTCATAGGGAGCTGGATAGTTTCCCTTTACAATCTCCGTGAGATTGCTGTCCTGCTTCTGGGCCTCCACTAGATCCTCGCTCTTTGTCTGTGAGACCTGAACTGCACTCACTGGTGCGCTTTCGGGGGGTTTCCAAAAATACCCATGTCTGGAACCTGCTTTAGCCAGTGCGTCGGCTTTTACATTTCCAGGGGGTAGGAACGATGGTGGCTGCGGACTTTGATGATCCCAAAAGTCCTGTTCTGGGCTTTTTCTAAAATATGACGGAGCAATGGGGCTGAGGGGAGGGATTTTCCGTCTGCGGAAACAAATCCTCTTGCTTCCCACAGGTGCAGAAATTCCGTAAGACTGTGACAGATATAGAGGCTGTCCGATTATATATCTGCTGGGCTGGGGAAGGAATCTGGGTGTTCAACTATATATGCAATGGCCGCAAGCCCATTTAAGTCCGGGTAGTTTTAACGATATTTCCTCGAGGCCGCGTCCCTGTGCGTCTTCGACATAGATACCGCAACCTGTTATGCGCTGCCCATCCAAGACTGTGGAAGATCCATGCACATAAATCTTTATGGGCTCACACGTGTCCGTGTGCGGGGGGCTCTGAGTTGAACTATCTATCTTTCTGGGGGGTGTTTTAGCGATAAAGGGGCCTGTGTTGTGGTGTGGAGAGATAATCTCACATTCATGGGGGGTTCCAGGGTACTGTAGGTTGTCGGCTAAAAAAGTGTGGGTCTTTGTCCATTTCACAGTGATGTCCCGTCCCTGCAAGAGAAGGGTCCATCTAGCTGCTCTTATTTGACTGACGGTACCGTCCTTGAGTCGTCCTTCCAGTAAAAGTTGGGTGGGGTTGTGTTCTGTGAGAATTGTGGTGGGGTTCAGCCCGGTAATGTTCGAAAAGTACTGGACTGCCCAGAAAACTGTGAGCAGGTGCCTCTCACAGGCTGAAAATCCCTGCTCCACAGCATCTAAAAGTCGGGAGGCGTAAGCTACAGGCCTTAACTGGTCATGCCGTTCCTGGAGGAGCACGGCTGAAAGAGTGCGGTCTGTGGTCGCTACCTCTATGGCGTAAGGGGAAAGCGGGTCTGGAACTTGCAGTGCGGGGGCTGCTATGAGTGCCTATTTTAAAGAGTCCACAGCATCCGTATGCTGCGGAAGCCATTCCCAGGGGGCTCCTTTCTTTAGGAGGTCTGAGAGGGGCGCTGCCTTGCTGGCGAAACCGTCAATGTGGTTTCGGCAGTGTCCAACCAGTCCTAAAAATGACCGGAGGGCTGAAACGTTCGGGGGAAGGGGCAATTTAGCAAACGAGTCAATCCTTTTATGCTCGATCTCGCGTTTACCATGTGTGATAATTGTTCCCAAATATATCACTTTTTCTTCCAAAATCTGGGCCTTTTTGGGGTTGACTTTACAACCAATTGAATGTAATAGTTCCAGGAGTTCGGACAGAAGCTCAATGTGCCCTTTCTTGGTGTCTGTCTGCAGTAGTAGGTGGTCTACGTACTGTGCCAGACATTCGGGGCGAGAGAATTTTGCTAAACCATTTGCCAGCTGTCGGTGGAAAATGGAGGGGGAGTTGTGGAAGCCTTGTGGCAGGCATGTCCACGTGTACTGCTGCGCTTTAAAGGTGAAGGCAAATTTGTACTGGCACGCCTTTGCCAATAGAATGGACCAGAATCCATTACTGACGTCCAAAACCGTGAAGTATCAGGAATTGAGTCCCTGCTTGAGCATGGTCTCGGGACTTGTTGCTACGGTAGGGGCTGCTGCGGGGGTGACTTTGTTAAGTTCCCGATAATCGATGGTCAGTCGCCATGATCCATCGGGCTTTCTCACTGGCCAAATCGGGGCATTATTAGTGGAGGCTACTGATCTCAGTACACTCTGCTCTAATAAGCTCTCTATTACTTTTGAGATTTCTCCCTTTGCCTCTTGGGGAAATCCGTACTGTTTTTGGGGTCTAGGGTCAGGTCCTGTTATTTGTACGGAGCCAGTCATCCGTCCACAGTCGTGCTTGTGTGTCGCGAATGCTGCCCTGTTCTTTTGCAGAACTGCCCTAACCTGCTTGTCCGTGCTAAGCGTGGTCGGGTTGAACCAAAATTCGCCTACGGCGCTAATTCTGTCCATGTACTCTCCTATGTTGAGCGTTGCGGGGGCTCTTGCGGATTTTGCCATCTTCCAGACACATTGGTTGACTGGATCGAATGAAAGGTGGTGGGAATTCATGAAATCAATTCCCAGAATGTGTTCTGCTGTGTGGGCAGGTCAACTAAAACCACAGGGTGCTTTGTGGTGATGGTGCCGATTTGAATGGGTACAGGGGCTGTGATGTGTCCCTGCTGTGAGTGGTCTGTAAAGCCACTGAGGATGATTGTGGCTGTCGTGGGCCACTTGTCTTTTTGGAACATGGTGGAGGAATTTATTGTGGTGCGGGACCCTCCTGTGTTCCAGAGAAATTCGATGGGCTGTCCCCGAATTTTTGCTGCAACTACTGGTCATCCGGACCTATCCCAAAGGGTGTCGCAGACCCAACTGGGGGATCCCGTACACCGTCAGTCCGTTCTGGGCAAGTCCGTCTGATCCGAATGGACGCTGACGCTATGAATGGGCTCAGTCTTTTTCTTACTCAGAGTGCCCGTCTGCTGGGCTCTCTGTGGCGTTTTAGGGGCATTGCACTCTTTGGCGAAGTGTCCCCACTGTCCGCAGTTGTAACACTCCTGTGACGTGGGTGGGGGGCTGTTCTTTCCCTCATTCACCCATGCGGGGTTGTGGTGTGTTGTTTTTACTGCCTGCATATCTGCGCCGGCCTGCTTTCCCTCACTATTATTAACGGTGGGTTTACTTTGAATAGATTGTTCCCAAACGCGGGACAATCTTTTCACTACCCACTTCTAGTTATGGGCTTCCTCTGAGGGATCATAACTCGTACAAGCTTTCTGTCCTGTTTCTGTGGCATGGGAGATCAGGGTGCGGGTCCATTTGGCCATGTTGTCTGGGGACAAATGGGCACAGTCTCCGTCTCCAAAGACTGCTGCGAAGTGAATCCACAGGCGTCCAGCGAACGCTGTGGGGTGCTCAGATTTCTTCTGCCTACATTTGTTGAGACCATCTACGGGGTCTTCCCGGTTATACCCGATCACGTCCAAGATCGCGGTTTTCATTTCTCCAAGGGTGCCTCCTCCTACATTCTGTGGGGCAGGAAGGGCTGCTGCTACTGACGGATCTAAACTTAAAACTGTGAGCTTTACATGCTCTCGCTCATCCAGGCCGTACATGTGCGCCTGATGTCTAACTGTAGCAAAGAAATGGTCGGGGTCTGAGGTGGGGTGGAACGGTGTGATCTTCTCGCATGCGTCCCGTAATTGGGTCACTGTTAAGGGGGTGGAATATAGAAATTCTGCATCGTCCGATGTGGCAGTGCGGTGGGTGGTTACTGCGTTCATTGGAGCTTGAACTATCTGCTGTGTGGGGGGTTGGGGTGCTTTTCTCTTTTGGGGCTTTCCCTGCGCAAATGTTCCCTGAACATATCTCTGCGCTGTTTTGTTTAACTCTTCCCAATCAGGGCCGTCTTCCTGATCTAACTTTTCCCCAAAGGTTTCCTGAAAACCTTTTTGAACAGAAAGCAGTGATTGCAGCTCTGCAATCTGCTTCCGGCACTTTGCGTGATCTAAGGTGCTTCGTCTTTGTTCTGTGGTGGTAGCATGGAGTGCTCTTAATGCTGCCTTGAGATCATTACACTGTTTCTGTAATGTCTCTCCCTGTTTTTCTGTCTCCTCTCGTACCAGGACTGCACGTTGCGTGTCCTGATAGGCCTTTTCGTATTGAGACTGGAAGCTGCTTTAATGCGCCAGACAAGACTGGTGAGCCCGTTTGGCATCATCCACCTCTCCGTCTTTTGCTGCCAATTTCCTCCTCAATTCCATATTCTCTCTTTCTACTTCGCTTACATCTACCTTACTCATCCGATGTATGCCCTCAACTTCTTTGCGGAGCGTCTTAACGACCTCCTCTGTGCCTTGCAATTGTGCCAAACAGGACACGATTGCCATCGGCTTGCGAGCTTTTCCCAAGCTCTTTTTGTGGATCTCGCTCAGGTTCTCCCACCAAGTATGTCCTATACTCCCGGGACCTGATTCCTCGTTATCACAGTAATCATTCCAAAAGGGCCATCCTTTCCCTTTGAGATATTTCCTGATTTCTTCCTCCCAAATGGGACATTGTCCCACTCCACTGCTGCTGGGCACTGCAACCGCAAATTCCTCAGGGTTCATGAGGCGCTGCATTGCCTGCATTGCCATCTTTCCTATCCGACTGCTCCTTCTTTAAAATTTGGAACAGGGGACTAAGGCGGTGTTGTAAATACGGGTACGGCTTTCGCTACTTTCCGATATACAAACTTCCGACAGTTTTGTCGCAACAAAAATCTATCAGTTTTACCTTATGTCCCTGTTAGTTATGCATGCATACACACACTTCCGAATTATGAGTATTGATCAGAACTGCTTGAACACTTGTGGTTTTCTGTTTCCAATTGGACTTCTAATTCAAAGGTTGTGGGTTCGAGTCCCACCAGAGTCACCAAATGTTGCTGCTAACTTTAGCCTTAGTTTAATTGTTCTGTTTTGTCACCTTTGCTCTTGAGTCGCCAGGTATCTTTCTGATACCGCCACGTGGTTCAAGTCCGAGTAATGATCAATAATCCAACACACCGCTTAGAAAGAGTTAAATCAACGCACATTTATTATATACAGTAATCAATACTCATGCATAAATTCTACTTCTAAGCTACTTCCTACAACTAACAGGCCAATACTTAACTTGGAAATGGCCCACCAGGTCAGGGAAACAAATGGCCTTTCATTTGGGTTCTGAGCCTGCGGGATTCGAAGCTGGTACAGATCGATAGCTAGGAGCGCCTATCTCGTAACGAGCGTTGAAGTAAGACTTACGATTTGAGCGGCTGTTGCAGAAGGTCAACAGAGGGTGGCAGAGAGGAGCAGGGTCGATTTGAACTTGGACTCTATTCTTATAGTCCCCAGGGGCATCCCGCCTTTCGGGGCGGACCCTGTACCTGGCTCCAAGTGATTGGACTTTGTCCCAATCACTTGGTTCGATATTCTCCAATGCTGGAGCGATTCCTTGATTGATGGGCGGTCTTGGGGTGATCGTTCACCTCCCTTTGTGTCGGCTCCTGTTGGCGCCGAAAAGTCTGGGTTGGCTTTGTGTCTAAAATATTGCACATTGTTCCCGGGGATTGCTCATTAATATTCAGATGGCTGGTGTTTTGTTGTGCTGATGGCTGCAGGTATCGATCTTGCCTGGCCTTCCTAGAGGTGAATACACAGTTTTACCTGCAGGTGCTTGTTTTAGTCCTGTTGGCTGATTTTCCGATCAGCCTTTTCCATTCGCCATTTTAAATCGGGGTTGGCCATTCTAAATCGGGAGTTAGCCATTTTAACTGGCTACATTGGCCATGTTGGATAAGGACAGGGAGCTTAGTATACGGGTAATTAGGGGATAGGGCGGAGGTAGTAAGGGACGTTGTTTACTGTTTTTTGTTTTTTAGGTGTTGTGCGTGTGTCGGCCCATGCGTTTGTTTAAGAAATGATAATGTGTTAAACTGTGAAAATTACAAATGCTTCAATAAAATATTTTCTAAAAACAAAAGGTAGAGAATTCAGGTAGAGGGTCTCTGCCTACTGCTGTTTCTTCGGCAGGGTCTTTCCCTTTGCTGGTATATATGTTGAGTTCTGCCTGCACAGAATATGCCTTATTATATCTCCTCATCAGAAACTAGTTTATTTTTCCTTAGGAATAATGGTGAGGCCATTCCCAGCCAATGGAGTTCGGGTATTACTCATCTACATGCCATCTTGGTAAAGTAGAGATTTTCATATCCATTTTCTAAATTTCAAGTTTGGAATCGACTGCAACCCTATTGTGAAACCTGCCTTTCTAATTAGCTGGAGAAGTGCATCCATTAACCACAGGAAGGATGATTTGCATTTTAATGACTTATCAAAGATATATCCAGGAAGGGCCATTTGCATTTTACTGACTATGTCAAGATTTGCCCAAACAGGAAAAGTACCTCAAGGTTCTTGCAGTTCTATTGATGGGAAAGAAAATGCCACCAGGCCTCTCAACTCCATTTTGTTTTGTTCGTAAGAAAGTGTCCATTTTTGGTTTCTATTTCATATGTTCATATTCATATTGCATACGTTCTCAATCAGCCCTTTAAGATTTACATATACAACCGATGACGAGAGTGAAACATCAAATGTAGAACACTCTCTCTTGTGACAAGGGAAAGATTTTTCGAAAGATTGTATTTCCCACCTAACCACCCAAAGAGTCAGCAGGAAATGCAACCCTGCCGATACTCCAAAGAGCATTAATTGGCTTGAGACAAAACTTTGTCTCTCAACTGAAGGGAAGAGAGCCCTGCCTCAGAGGTACTGGCCAATCTGATTAACTGGCACCTCAGTAGTCCCAGCAGCAGCAATAGCTGGACTGGGATAAGCAGTGCCTAGGTCCAGGAGCAGGTAAACACAGGTGGTCTCATGGTGGGGAGGGTAGGTGAGACCCAAAGGGGATGGAGTTCTGATGGAGAATCCAAAAGGGGAGGAAGCAACTGCAGGGGTCAGAGCTTGTAGGGGCGTGGCCATGCCTGATGTGGAAAGGAAGCTATTGATGGAGGTGATCTAGTTCCTAGCCCTCCGAGGCCTGAGCAGTGTGACTGTCTGGGCTTTCTCTCTGCTCTGAACTCTTCCTGCAAGCCTGAGAATTGAGGTCAGGTGGGAAACATCCCTTAAGTGGTTACTAATTACCTACTTAAGGGGCTCAATGGGGGAACGGACAGGCAAGTGGGTCAGCCTAGGCCACGCTCAGCCCACCATAAAATTGTGGATGGGTTAGGGTGGGCCGGAGGGTGGGAATGTAATCTGAGGAGTTTTACACAAGTTCCCCGGGCGGGATTCTCCGACCCTCCACGCCGGAATCGAGCCCGGCGCAGGGGTGGCGAATAGCCGTTCACGCCGGAAATCCGGCGAGACGGCGCTTCTGCGATTCTCCACAGACCAACCAGTCATACGCGCGTGGTCGATGCGGCGCCAGTTGGGGGCCGTTGAAAGCGATGGGTTCCCCATGCCATCCCATTCCCTCCACTAACTAAATAGGAGTCAGTCTTCCCACTGGCAGGAATGAGCCATGTTGGCTTCCCCACCAAGCTCACCCCAGCCCGGCCCTGTCTCGACAGGTCGGACATTTCGCTTCGATTTCTAGAAGTTAGCTACTCTCTTCCTAGCTCTTGCTTTTCCAGTGCTACCAGTTCATCGCTGAACAGCAGGAGGTTTGTTATCTTGCTACTGCACATGTATGCCTTTCCTATCTTATTATACCCTCCAAATCAGTGATTTAGGGTCTCCTTGGGATCTTACTGCTTCTGTATAATTTCTGTCCTAGCCACTCAAGCTGATATTTTGAAGGCACAACAGTCAAGTTGAGCTCACAGCAGCTAATGAGGTCAATTTACAGAAATTAAACAACTTGCCGAATACATAACAGCACAATGTCGTGTAAAATAACAGTGGGAAAGGCGACACGGTGGCGCAATGGTTAGCACTGCTGCCTCACGGCCTTGAGGACCCGGGTTCGATCCCGGCCCTGGGTCACTGTCCATGTGGAGTTTGCGCATTCTCCCGGCGTCTGCGTGGGTCTCACCCCCACAATCTAAAAAAATGTTCAGTGTAGGTGGATTGGCCACGTGAAATTGCCCCTTAATTTGGAAAAAAATAACTGGATACTCTAAATTTAAAAAAAAGTAAAATAACAGTGGTAAACGGCTTGATCTTTGAAAACTAAATTTGCTGATTGCTGTGAATGGAATGAGCCTTTTTGCTAACAGCCTGTAGCGCAGTCCAACATCCAGGTTTAGCGGCAAGGATATCAGTAAACCTGCATGGAGATGCATCAAGCCGTCTTTCCAACATGGTTCCACCACTGGCCAACCAACACAAACGTGGGAAGCCTATGGATCAGCCTTGTACTGAATGGCTGCTGATATTTGATCAAGGCTGTCAATTTTTCCAGTAATTTGGGATTCTGAAAGGGGCACACAGAACAGCAACAACACCACCTCAAGGGAGAGGAAAGCTCGGTGACTGGTGAGGTTCTTCTCGCCACAAATTCTGCCAGACCTGCTGAGTCTTTCCAGTATTTTCCACTTTTAGTTTAGTAGAGGAGAAGAGGGATTGGCAGTCATTTCCTACAGCTATGCACTGAGTCAGGCAGGCTGCCTGCCAAAGAAGTGAAACTTCGCACGTTTGGAGCCAGTGCACAGGATGAAGCTGGAGTGAAGTTGTCTCCCAGGTCCACTGCACCAACTGGAGACAGGATTAGGTGCTTGAAAGGTTCATTGCCATGGTGGCTTCATTTGTCAATGCAGTCTCTGCAGTCAGAGTTTGAATCTTGCAATGAGGAGAGGGGCAGAGAGCTGGGGAACCAGCCACAGGGAGCGATAACTCCTTACTCGTGAAAGGGGTCCCATTGTCTGTAACGACCACTTCAGGGATGCTGTGCGTGCAAAATGACAGGTGCAACTTCTCGATGGTTGCCTGGGAGGTGGTCACTGTCATCCTGTGGACCTCCAGCCATTTTGACTGGGCATCAATAACTAGGAGGAACATTGAACCCTGAAATAGACCAGCAAAGTCGGTATGCAATAGTGCCTACGGTCATCCTAGCCATTCCGAAGGGCGAAGGCTTGCAGCCGGTGGGAGTTTCTGATGCTCCTCACAGACAGAACATTGATGGGTCAGCTTCTCAATGTCCGCATCCAGACCCGGCCATAAGGTGTAACTGGGCGGCAACAACTTAATTTTGGACATCCCCAGGTGTCCATTGTGGAGGTCCTACAATATCAACTCCTGGCCTTTTTCAGGAATGACAACACACGCACCCCATAACAACATACCGTCCTCCACACTACATCCTGACAGTTTGGATGAAAATGTCCTTTACTCTTCTAGTAGCTGTCGATGCTGACCTCCATATAACACCATGTGGCAAACCTTTGCGAAAATTAGATCTGTCTGAGTCCATTCACGGATCAAGGGCGCCGTGACAGGCAAAGACTCCATGAAGTTTAGAGTGGCGACCATTTTGTGGCTATGAGGCGATGTGGGGCTAGTCAGTAAAGGCAAACAGCTCAGTGCCCAGCATTCACTATCTGGGTCCCCAGCTGATGCTCGAGAGAATATTCGTAAGTGGCCAACAGCAGAGCCCAGCGCTTGATTCATAGAACATAGAACATAGAACAATACAGGCCCTTCGGCCCACGATGTTGCACCGAAACAAAAGCCATCTAACCTACACTATACCATTATCATCCATATGTTTATCCAATAAACTTTTAAATGCCCTCAATGTTGGCGAGTTCACTACTGTAGCAGGTAGGGCATTCCACGGCCTCACTACTCTTTGCGTAAAGAACCTACCCCTGACCTCTGTCCTATATCTATTACCCCTCAGTTTAAGGCTATGTCCCCTCGTGCTAGCCATTTCCATCCGCGGGAGAAGGCTCTCACTGTCCACCCTATCTATCCCTCTGATCATTTTGTATGCCTCAATTAAGTCTCCTCTTAACCTTCTTCTCTCTAACGAAAACAACCTCAAGTCCATCAGCCTTTCCTCATAAGATTTTCCCTCCATACCAGGCAACATCCTGGTAAATCTCCTCTGCACCCGTTCCAAAGCCTCCACGTCCTTCCTATAATGCGGTGACCAGAACTGTACGCAATACTCCAAATGCGGCCGTACCAGAGTTCTGTACAGCTGCAACATGACCTCCTGACTCCGGAACTCAATCCCTCTACCAATAAAGGCCAACACTCCATAGGCCTTCTTCACCACCCTATCAACCTGGGTGGCAACTTTCAGGGATCTATGTACATGGACACCTAGATCCCTCTGCTCATCCACACTTTCAAGAACTTTTCCATTAGCCAAATATTCCACATTCCTGTTTTTCCTTCCAAAGTGAATCACCTCACACTTCTCTACATTAAACTCCATTTGCCACCTCTCAGCCCAGCACTGCAGCTTATCTATATCCCTCTGTAACCTGCTACTTCCTTCCACACTATCGACAACACCACCGACTTTAGTATCGTCTGCAAATTTACTCACCCACCCTTCTGCGCCTTCCTCTAGGTCATTGATAAAAATGACAAACAGCAACGGCCCCAGAACAGATCCTTGTGGTACTCCACTTGTGACAGAACTCCATTCTGAACATTTCCCATCAACCACCACCCTCTGTCTTCTTTCAGCTAGCCAATTTCTGATCCACATCTCTAAATCACCCTCAATCCCCAGCCTCCGTATTTTCTGCAATAGCCTACCGTGGGGAACCTTAACAAACGCTTTGCTGAAATCCATATACACCACATCAACTGCTCTACCCTCGTCTACCTGTTCAGTCACCTTCTCAAAGAACTCGATAAGGTTTGTGAGGCATGACCTACCCTTCACAAAGCCATGCTGACTATCCCTGATCATATTATTCCTATCTAGATGATTATAAATCTTGTCTCTTATAATCCCCTCCAAGACTTTACCCACTACAAATGTGAGGCTCACCGGTCTATAGTTGCCGGGGTTGTCTCTGCTCCCCTTTTTGAACAAAGGGACCACATTTGCTATCCTCCAGTCCTCTGGCACTATTCCTGTATCCAATGATGACATAAAAATCAAAGCCAATGGTCCAGCAATCTCTTCCCTGGCCTCCCAGAGAATCCTAGGATAAATCCCATCAGGTCCCGGGGACTTATCTATTTTCAGCCTGTCCAGAATTGCCAACACTTCTTCCCTACGTACCTCAATGCCATCTAATCTATTTACCTGGAGCTCAGCATTCTCCTCCACAACATTATCTTTTTCCTGAGTGAATACTGACGAAAAATATTCATTTAGTATCCCACCTATCTCTTCAGACATTCGCGAGGAGGCAATGGGTGGTATCACCCTGTTCTCCTTTAAAAGACCATTTAAAGGCTTATGATCCATAATAATAGCGAAATAGCGGCCCTAAGTGTACAGGTGAAATTATTTCACTGTATAGACCACTGCCAGATGTTCCTTTTCGATCTACGCATATTTCCGATCTGCTGCAGTCAGCGTCGGAGAGACGAAAACAATCCCACCATTCTCGATCCGGTGTCACAGGTCGGCCCCAATACCATAAGGTGATGCATCGCACGTGACAAGTAAGGATTTGGCGGGATTGTGGTGGGTCAGTAACCTGGAAGACGATAACTACCTCTTCACCTGCAGAAATGTTGTTTCCTGCGGCTGGCCCCGGGCCTATACTTTGATTCTTCTTCAAAAGGAGATGTAAGGGGTTGCAAGGTTCGGGATGAACTTGCCGTAATAGTTAACAAGTCTAAACAATGAACGAAGTTCCGAGGCATCCATCGGGGTGCGGGCCTGCTGAATGATGCGCACTTTGTTTAAACGGGGTGTAAGCCTTCGTGGTCCAGCCGGTAACTGGGGTAGACCACCTCTCTTGCATTGAACACACATTTCGCCTGATGCAACTGGACACCAGACTCAGAGAAACACTCAGATGCTTTCGTTCGGTCGCTCCCGTCATCTAAATAAACCGTCACATGTGGCAACCCCCTGGGGGTGTTCTCAATTACTCATTGAAATAAAGCACAGGCAAAGGACACCCCGAAAGGCAGTCCTCTGTGTGTATTTATTGTAACTTATTTCTGGGAGGCCACATGCAATTCAAGCTGTAAACAAATGTGGTTCATGTCGAGCTTAGTGAACAAACGTCTATCCACCAACTTTGCATAAAGATCTTCAGTGCAGAGCATGGTGCAGCAATCCAACCTTGAAGCCATTTTCATGATGAGCTTATAGTCCCCGCACAACCAAACCATCTTGTCTGGCTTTAATACCGCCATCACTAGGGCTATCCAGTCTGTGAAAAATACAGTCCTGATAATACCCAGTGTCTCCAGTTTCTACTTTTTCCAACAACGTATAATATTGGGTGGCATCGTGGCACAGTGGTTAGCATTGCTGCTTCATGGCTCCAGGGTCCCAGGTTCGATTCCTGGCTTCGATCACTGTCTGTGTGGAGCCTGCACGTTCTCCCTGTGTCTGCGTGGGTTTCCTCTGGATGCTCCGGTTTCACCACACAAGTCCCGAAAGATGTGCTGTTCGGTGAATTTCTGAATTCTCTGCCGGAATGTGGCGACAAGGGGCTTTTTACATTAACTTCATTGCAGTGTTAATGGAAGCCTACTTGTGACAATAAAAATTATTATTAGGGGACTGGGAGTGCCTGGAAATACTGAGGTTAAGCTCCCGAGTCGACAGGAATGCCAGCTACGGCTCCTTTTTTCTTTCCCAGGCCGGGTTGAATACCTTTGGGGTATTTGCCCAACACTTTGCTTAAGCCCCGGACCCTATTTGGAGAATGCGCTGCCAATTTAACTATAAATGGCCAACCAACCACGGCCCAACAAACCAGGGCCTTGTCCCCAGACCACAGTAAGCGGGAGGCGTGCCGATTGGCGACATAAACCACCGGAGTCATGGTGGTACCTGCAATATCCTATGGCTCACCAGTGTGAGCCAACCGAGCCTTGGTATCAGTTAGGTCCAAATTCTGTATTCCCTGTTTAGTGCAACCGAACGTACCCTGCTCCACATTGGAAACCGCCAGACCCAGGTCCAGTAAATGCCCATTCACTTGCACTGCAATGCTTATGAGGGCCACCCAAGGCGCCGCCATGCAATTTAACTGCATGCAGCCACCTTCTTCAGGCTCATCCAGGTAGAAAGTGCAGGCTCTAGGCAGATGCCTACCTCTACCGGGCGCCTGGATCTCTGGTTGGGCTGCGGTCTGCGTTCTTACCTGGGCCAGCGACGACATGCCCCGCAACGACCCGGCTCGCCCACAGAGGCTTCTGGGAAAGTTTCCTGTTGGGCCAACTCCACCTTCGCCAACGGGTTGGGCCTTTATGGTACTCAGTCCAGGACTGGGTAGCAGTCTGGGGAGTGGTCCCGCGCCGGGAGGGGTGCACCCCAAGGCGTTTAATTCCATGCCTTGTATTTCCTGCTCCCCTTACTCTGTGCTTTCCAGGGACAGCAAAATTTGTATGGCTTGTTGTAGATTCTGGGAAGGTTCGGCCAATATTTCTTTGTATGGCTGCATTGATAATGCTGCATATTAGACTGTCTCGCAGCATTTCCTTCAGGGCAATGCCATATTTGCAAAACTTGACAATCTTGCGCAACGTGGACAAATATTCGGTGACGGACTCACCTAGGGTCCTCTCCGCGGTATTAAAACGATGCATCTGTACAATAACAGATGGAGTTGGGTTACAGTGATGCCTTACTAGAGTGACTAGTTGGTCGAAGGTTTGCGTATCAGGCGCTGCCGGCTAGGTAAGGCTTCGTATCACTCTGAACGTATGGACGCCAAGGCAGTCAGCAAGATGACTATCTGGCAATCATTCTCATGATATTATTTGCTCTGAAAAAGTAGTGCATTCACTCCACATACTGATTTCAGTCCTCCAAGCTGGCGTCAAACCGACCGAACAGAAGCATAATGAAGAAAGAATTCCAACCTTTATCCACCAGGGTCTGGGAGGTGGCTTATCCGGTGGTGTAGCAGCTTTGATAACTATCCAGTTTCACCCATGTCGCCAGTTTTATAAGGTCACAAAGGAACCCACACCGATTAGTTCAAAGAAACTTAGTTTATTTACAATAACTATTATATACAACACACGATAAATCCCAGCTGGCTCTGTCTTGCCAGTGCCTAACTGGCCGGCTTTATATACCTTACAACTAGACATTGTTTGGAGGGCCCCCAACCCTTAACGGGGAAGCTCATATTCTTCAAGGTTCATGGGAAAGTCAATTGTTCCTACTCCATATGGCACTTAAGGGTTATAGCAATCAGGTTTGCCACCAATCAGTACAATCGGGATGAAAGGGTGGTAAGCTGTAAGGTCATAGCTTTATTTCCCCAGGGGTATGGGGTAATCAACTGTACACATCTGGCGATTGACGCTCTTTCAGAGCAACCAGGTAGAACATAGAACATAGAACAGTACATACCCTTCGGCTCACAATGTTGTGCCGACCATTTATCCTAATCTAAGATCAACCGAACCTACACCCCTTCAATTTACTGCTGTCCATGTGCCTGTCCAAGAGTCGCTTAAATGTCCCTAATGACTCAGACTCCACCACCTCTGCTGGCAGTGCATTCCACGCACCCACCACTCTCTGTGTAAAGAACCTACCTCTGACATCTCCCCTATACCTTCCTCCAATCACATTCAAATTATATCCCCTCGTGACAGCCATTTCCACCCTGGGGAAAAGTCTCTGGCTCTCCACTCTATCCATGCTTCTCATCACCTTGTACACCTCTATCAAGTCACCTCTTTTCCTTCTTCGGTCCAGTGAGAAAAGCCCTAGCTCCCTCAACCTTTCTTCATAAAACATGCCTTCCAGTCCAGGCAGCATCCTGGTAAATATCCTCTTCACCCTCTCCAAAGCATCCACATCCTTCCTATAATGAGGCAACCAGAGCTGGACACAGTGTTCCAAGTGTGGTCTGACCAGGGTGTTATAAAGCTGCAGCAAAACCTTTGTGAATGGGGACAGCTTCTCTCATGAATATTCAAGTAATCTATGACCACCATTGTAGGATCTTGCTGTTTGTGCAAGTTTTCTGAGAAGCTGCTACGTCTCCTTCATCCTTTGACAGTCCAAATTGTCTCAGCTGTTCAAACGACCCAAATGTCTTCAAGAAAAGACACTGGAGCTAAGGGGTATCAACTGAAGACAAGACTACTGACACCTACGTGCAACCTCAACACAGGCAGAGAAGATATAGTTCCCCGGTCACTGGACAGTGACATGCGTTGTAGCTAGCCTTGTGACTCTATCTCTAATCTGCACACATTTCTCATGAATTCCAGTGCAACAATCCACCAAAACATGAAGTCCTCACCTTGAGGCATTCTTCTTGTCTTCTCATGAACTGCCCTTATAATCTTGATGACATCCCAACAAGGCCTCTGTCAAAATTCACACTCATGAGGTGCTTACCTTTACACAGTGTCCATCTCGTTGCATCCACATCTTGTGAGGGCACACTACTGCAGGCCAATGGGTGGCCGATCTCTTCCACCCATCATTCAATAGACCTCATGAGGCCTTGTGCAAACTCTCTGCATCCACATGGTGCTTTGGGTCTCTCAATGAGGGTCACAATTATTTTGATAGAAGAAGCCATGCACCTACATGGCAGAGACATGACACCACTTGTGGCATGGATGGACCCCTTCATCATTTTCATGTGGGGGTGTAAAGCCTCTGAAACTCTGACAGATTTTCATACATTTGACACTTGAGTTTTGCAATTTGCATGAAACTGCACCTTTCTTCACTCCTGTGGGGGAATATAGCCACACCTCTCATTGCCTCTATTACCTCCTCCTGTGTATCTGTGCTCAATGTTCTGAATGCCCACCAACATGAGAGCATCTGACTGATGTTATGGAGCCTCTGAAATGTCCACTGCACTAGATGCCCATTACTGTATCTTCCGGAGAGACATGATTTAAGTGAAACAGCTAATCCACGAAACAATCCCTGGCATCTTCGCTTAATTAGAATCTCACACATGATCAAAGAAATAATAGAATCTACCATCACTTTAGTAAATCTCTATTGGTTCCACACAATGGGCTTGATTCTCCGCCTCCCAACGGCGGCAGAGAGATCTGTGATCGGGCAGAGAATCCAGCGTTGTCAAAAAAATGAGATCTCCCACTGCTCCAGTCCTTCCCCCCCCCCTCCCCCGCCCACGGCAGCAGTATCAAGGTTCGCAGCCCATACTAGTGGCAGGATGCAAATGACCCATAACCAAGGCTCTCCCAAAGAAGAGACCACCCCCCCTCCCCTTATAAGTGAGTTGGGGCTTGGGGGGGGGGGGGTGTTCGTGTCGGGGGTTGAGTGATCTGGACGCCATTTCGAAATGTCATCCCGATCTCCTCTTGCACTGAGGAGTTCTGACGGGTCTAAGCGCAGCCTTGGCGGGCATTCTCTGCTGAGGCCCCGGATTGCAACAAAGTACGGTAGATAGCGTGGTCTTTCTTGGCACAGTGAGTGCCAGGAAATACCTGGCTAATCACACTCGACACGGGACCCTGCTGCAATTTCGGTAGATCACTCACATTATCTCTGTTTCTCTCTCCATAGATGCTGCCAGACGAGCTGAGTTTTTCTAGCATTTCCATTTTATCCTAATTATCCTTTCTACGTGAGGTTTGGTGGCCTCCTCCTCCTATCAGTTGGAAACCTGAGTCTTCCCTTGCTGTCTGCGGGAGCACGTCCAGGGAGATGTTACTAAGTCTTGGCACAATCCTCCCTGGCACTGCCGCCACCTCTCTGTAATCTCCCTTGTTCAGCATTATAATGGGCTCTGTGACTGCAGCCTGCCACCAGGCAGCAGACTCCCCATAAAAATAGTGCCTGCCTGCCACCCACGATTTGCCGGCTTGCCCATCTGCTGGCCATTGATGGGCTCTGCGTGGCATAATTGGCAAGGAGGTCCCAAAACCCATCTGTGTATCTGTCCAATCCTGATATGCCCCTGCCATTGGATTCTCCGCACAATCAGCAAAATCCAGCTTTCTGTCCTCAACCACAAACCACAGCCTTAAATTGTCTATTAGCCCATAAACTGCCTGGACTACATGTTAATGGCTTTGTAACAGTTCCATATCGAGGTTGAATGACCCACAGCTGGGAGTTAATTCTATTATTCAGATGCAGCCTTGAGGCTTAATTTGCATATTAATGTTGTATTGAAGTCCTAACGAAAGCAACCTTGCATAAACCAAATATTCCAAAGCTGGATGACATGGTAAATCTTCCTCGCTTTACGTTTATATTGTATAGAGCACAAACTATTACTATATGCAGAAAGCTCATTGTGCTTCTCTTTATACTCGGTGACATTACTGTGGAATTAAATGCTTTATTTCTCTGCACTTTTTATGTATTTAGAAACATTTTATTGGCTAATGAGGTTACTTGATGGAGTTAGAGAAATTATATACTTGCAATAATATGGCAACTTTCACTTCATCAAGATGCATGAACATGCTTCATGGTCAACTAATCGCTGCTGCGAAGGAACCATAGGGTTCCTACAGTGCAGAAGGAGGCCATTCAGCCCATCGGGTCTACACCACCCCTCTGAAAGAGTACTTTACCTAAGCCCAATTCCCTCATCCACTCCCCGGAACCCCACAACCCCAGCTAATCTGCACGTCTTTAGATTTAGGCATGACCAATCCACCTAACTTGCACATCTTTGCACTGTGGGAGGAAACAGGAGCATCCAGAGGAAACCCACACAGACATGGGGAAGAAGTGCAAACTCCACACAAACAGCCGTCCAAGGCTGGAATCAAACCCAGGTTCCTGTCACTCTGAGACAGCAGTGCTAACCACTGTGCCATCATGTTGCCCATTCTTATACACAAACTTGGCAGCCAATGTGTGAAATGAAATGAAAAGTAAAGAATTGAGTAAAAAAAACAAACTGCTAGGCATTTGGCTGCATTGAGGGCTTTTGAGATGCAGATTAGACTAGTAGCAGGGTGAAACCGATGCTTTGTTCAGCAATGTGGAGTCTAGCGGTCTAGTGTCCTAGGTCATCGCCACACCCAGTTTTCTTTCTCTCAGAGAGAATCAGGCCGTCGTGCAATAAGCAGAAGAAGTCTGTGTTTGACTCCAGACGTTTTGCTCTAAACTAGAAAGGGTCCCCAAAAGAAAGCTACAGGACCAGTGTGGTAATTATTTGCTGGATCTGGTTCACAGTATTAAAACCTATGGAATGTTATTTTGGGGAGGTGTATTCTTTATTCTCTGAGTTTTGGAAAGTAGGTAGATTAGATCGGTGGGGGTGGTAATGCAACTACACTGTCTAGGTAACCATTATTGTAGTTAATTGTAAATGTTGTTCTTTATTGTTGTTTTTCTTGTATTTTAAAGATGAATTTTGCTAATTGAATGTTCACAACGAGACCCATTTCCTCAATGGGCTTTATCTCTTTATGCACATTTTTCCCAAATCACAAAAATAAACTGTTAAGAACCGGCATTCCGACTTCCGGTGACAGCGGGCGGGAGGCAGCCGCACACTGGAGGGCTCCCGCTCGGGAATAGGAATTTCGGAGGTTTAACGGCGGGTCCTGGGGGCAATGGAGGCTGTAAAGGTTGTAAGAAGGCACAGGGAGGAGAAATGTCCAAGTTTGGGAGAAAAACGGCCATTCAAAAGGGGGTTAACGGAAGTCCAGTGCAGGAACTATAAGGAAAGCGGAGGCTGGGGCAGCAGGGGAGGCTGCATTGCTCACAGCAGAAGAAATGACCACGGTGATGGCTGTGGAACTTGAAAAACAGTTCACAAAACACATGGAAGCGATGAAGAAGGAGATGGGGGCGGTATTGAAAGTGCTGGTGGAGGAGGCGATTGCCCCGGTGAGGGCGGCAATATCAAGCGTAGTGGCAGAGGTGCGGGAGCAAGGTGAGACACTGAAGGACGTGGAAGAGGCATTATCGCAGCACAGTGATCAACTTACCTCGATGGGGAACGGGTTGCGGAGGGTGATAGAGACCAACAAGGGTCTGCGAGCCAAAATGGAAGACATGGAAAACAGATCCAGGCGACAGAATCTGAGGATTATGGGTCTGCCCTAAGGGGTGGAAGGCCCGAGGCCGACGGAGTATTTTGCCACAATGTTGGCGAAGCTATTGGGGGAGGGGGATAATCCCTCCCGATATGAACTGGATCGGGCTCATCGGTCTTGGAGGCCTATACCAAAGGCGAGTGAGCCGACAAAAGTAGTAACTCTGTGTTTCCGTAGGTATAGCGTGAAGGAGAAAGTCCTGTGCTGGGCAAAGCAGAAGCGGGAGGTGCAGTGGGCTGGAACTAGTATACGTATATACCAGGACTTTACGGTGGAGCTGGCGAGGAGGTGGGCTGTCTTCAGCTGGGTGAAGAAGGCACTGTACAACAGCAAGGTGCAGTACGGCATAGTATATCCAGCTAAGTTGAGGGTGACCTACAAATCCAAGGACCTTTATTTTGGGACGGCGGAAGCAGCGGAGGAGTTTGCGAAGACAGAGGACTGTGGCAGAATTGAGAAATGGTCGTGTACCGGTGGAGCCTCATGTAACTTTATTTTTTCACTGCGTGTTTGTGTATGTACTAAATGAGTCGACGTTGTATATATTTGGACAAGGGAAGAGATGGGACTTTCATTTGCAATGATGGTTCTTTGGGGCTTGGGTGTGTATGGGGGGGTTGTGTGCTGAAGGGGATTTCTTGGATTTCCTGGGACCGGCAAGGGGGAAGGAGACCCGGGCTGGGGCCTCCATGCTGACCGGTTTCAGCCGGCCAGTGAACGGGAGTGAGGTGGGGGCGGCCATCGGAGCCTTGCAGAACAGGTTTCGGTGAGTCTAGCCGGGATGAAAAGTTGGGGGAAGGAACCGAGGTTGGGGGGAGGAGTTTACAAGAGGAAGTGGAGGGGAGGAGTCAGGGAGGGGGGGTCTACAATTCATGGGTGTCATTCACGGTACTCTTTCGGGGATTGGATGGCATTGAATATTGGCGGGGGAGGGGGGTTTGGAGAGTGGACTATATATGTCAATGGTGAGCATGGGCGATTCCTGATTCCTTTTTTCCTTTTTTTTTCTCCCACCTTGGGAGGTTTTGTTTTATTTGATGCTTATATTGTCAGACGGGTCATTGTTTGGGGGGAGGGGGGGGAGGATGGGATCGTTGTTGTTGATAAGGGGATTGACATTGTATTCATTACCGTTTACTGTTTGTTGGTGGGGTGTAAATTCTGAAGAAAATGTGAAAATGGAGAATAAAAATATTTTAATTTTAAAAAAACGGCATTCCAAGTTTCCCTTCTAGGATTTGTAATGCTCTTGCATTGAATATCAGTGGGGTTTATAACAATAGCAATGTCCCCAAAACAGCAATAAGTTAAATAACCAATTAAGATAATGAGATTGTAATACCCAGGTCTTCTTCAAGTATGTTCCACAGGATCTGTACAAGCATTTAGGGCTGCAGTACCCCTGACAATGTAACTTTTTCTCAATACCACACTGCACTGTCAGCCAGGGTTATGTGCTCAGGATCTGAAATCAAGTTTCAATCCACAAACCTTTGACTCAGAGAACTTTTTGCCAAGGCTGACCCAACCAATTTCAGGACTTTGATATGAGAGCATGAGACACTAATTGTGACAATATTAAATGAACCTTAAACTCACGTTTTATATTTCAGGGAGATATAGGCAAGGAAATGTACATCATCAAGGCAGGACAGGTTCAAGTGCTTGATGGAGCTGATGGCAAAAAGGTCCTGGTTACCTTGAAGTGTGGATCAGTATTTGGAGAAATCAGGTAATGTTGTGGTTTAGGAATGGAATTAATTAGTACTAATAAATGTATAATATATACATATTTGTAATAATATCAAAACAATTATACCCAAAAGGTTATGAGGAGTTATTTGAAATGTATTTGAAGATTATATAATAGGAAAACAATGCCATTTGAACATATTGATGTAAGATTTCTGGGAAGACTTTTGGGACAATTTTGAAGGGAAACAGAATGATCCGGTGGTTGTATCCTTCACAATGGCCAATATCAATCACAGAGCAAATGTAACTGCTGTATTCAAGAAAGGAGGCAGACAGGAAGCAAGAAACGACAGGCCAGTTAGCCTTACATAAGTGAGAGGGAAAATTCTGGAATCTATTATTCAGGAAGCTTCAACAGAGCAGGCACAATAATAGCATTCCTATCTCCGGGCCAGAAGCTCTGGGTTCAAGTCCCACTTTATGCAAGGTCCATTGATAATGTGACTAAAATAGGTTGATCATCAGCCTATAAATCCTTCCGATATATCTGATGGCAGGTGGCAAGAACAGGCGTGTTTCCTGGTCAGCCATACTGTAAAAGGAAACTGCAAACCACTGCTGTACTTTGCTAAGCATAATCGTGGACCAATCCAATGAACATTTCTAGGCACCAGCATGCGCATAGTACATGAAAGGGGAGGAGGGTAACAGGGCACTTCGAAAATTTCAATGCAATCAGTCAGAGTCAACATTATTTCATGAAAGGGAAATCATTTTTTAAAATATTTTTTATTAGGGTATTTACAATTAGAACATAGAACATAGAACAATACAGCGCAGTACAGGCCCTTCGGCCCACGATGTTGCACCGAAACAAAAGCCATCTAACCTACACTATGCCATTATCATCCATATGTTTATCCAATAAACTTTTAAATGCCCTCAATGTTGGCGAGTTCACTACTGTAGCAGGTAGGGCATTCCACGGCCTCACTACTCTTTGCGTAAAGAACCTACCTCTGACCTCTGTCCTATATCTATTACCCCTCAGTTTAAAGTTATGTCCCCTCGTGCCAGCCATTTCCATCCGCGGGAGAAGGCTCTCACTGTCCACCCGATCCAACCCCCTGATCATTTTGTATGCCTCTATTAAGTCTCCTCTTAACCTTCTTCTCTCCAACGAAAACAACCTCAAGTCCATCAGCCTTTCCTCATAAGATTTTCCCTCCATACCAGGCAACATCCTGGTAAATCTCCTCTGCACCCGCTCCAAAGCCTCCACGTCCTTCCTATAATGCGGTGACCAGAACTGTACGCAATACTCCAAATGCGGCCGTACCAGAGTTCTGTACAGCTGCAACATGACCTCCCGACTCCGGAACTCAATCCCTCTACCAATAAAGGCCAACACTCCATAGGCCTTCTTCACAACCCTATCAACCTGGGTGGCAACTTTCAGGGATCTATGTACATGGACACCTAGATCCCTCTGCTCATCCACACTTTCAAGAACTTTACCATTAGCCAAATATTCCGCATTCCTGTTATTCCTTCCAAAGTGAATCACCTCACACTTCTCCACATTAAACTCCATTTGCCACCTCTCAGCCCAGCTCTGCAGCTTATCTATATCCCTCTGTAACCTGCTACATCCTTCCACACTATCGACAACACCACCGACTTTAGTATCGTCTGCAAATTTACTCACCCACCCTTCTGCGCCTTCCTCTAGGTCATTGATAAAAATGACAAACAGCAACGGCCCCAGAACAGATCCTTGTGGTACTCCACTTGTGACTGTACTCCATTCTGAACATTTCCCATCAACCACCACCCTCTGTCTTCTTTCAGCTAGCCAATTTCTGATCCACATCTCTAAATCACCCTCAATCCCCAGCCTCCGTATTTTTTGCAATAGCCTACCGTGGGGAACCTTATCAAACGCTTTGCTGAAATCCATATACACCACATCAACTGCTCTACCCTCGTCTACCTGTTCAGTCACCTTCTCAAAGAACTCAATAAGGTTTGTGAGGCATGACCTACCCTTCACAAAGCCATGCTGACTATCCCTGATCATATTATTCCTATCTAGATGATTATAAATCTTGTCCCTTATAATCCCCTCCAAGACTTTACCCACTACAGACGTGAGGCTCACCGGTCTATAGTTGCCGGGGTTGTCTCTGCTCCCCTTTTTGAACAAAGGGACCACATTTGCTATCCTCCAGTCCTCTGGCACTATTCCTGTAGCCACTGATGACATAAAAATCAAAGCCAAAGGTCCAGCAATCTCTTCCCTGGCCTCCCATAGAATCCTAAGATAAATCCCATCAGGTCCCGGGGACTTATCTAATAATTATTATTTTTATAATAATAATAATAACAGCGACATAAACATGGCACAATAAACATTTCCACCCCCATCACAATCTTCAGCCCACCCAACAATAAAATAACAGTCTGGCCCTCCCCCCACCCCACCCCACTTTTCTGGGGAATTCAGCTTCCGCTGACATTTTAATTTTCCCCGAGAAAGTCGACAAACAGCTGCCACCTCCGGGTGAACCCTACCATTGACTCTCTTAAGGCGAACTTTATTTTCTCGAGACTAAGAAACCCAGCCACGTCACTAACCCAGGTCTCTGCACTCGGGGGCTTTGAGTCCCTCCACATTAACAAGATCTGTCTCCGGGCTACTCGGCAAAGGCCAAGACGTCGGCCTCTTTCACCCCGGCACATTCGACACTCCAAAGATCGCCACCTCCGGACTCGGCACCACCTGTGTCTTCAGTACCGTGGACATCACCTTAGCGAAACCCTGCCAAAACCCTCTGAGCTCCGGGCATGCCCAAAACATGTGGACATGATTTGCTGGACGTCCCGCGCACACCGCCTGCCCTCGACCCCGAAAAACTTGCTATTCCGAGCCACCATCGTGTGTGCCTGGTGGTCTACCTTGAATTGTATCAGGCTAAGCCTGGCACATGATGAGGATGTGTTAATCTGCTTAGGGCATCCAGCCACAGACCCGCCTCTATCTCTCCCCCCAGCTCGCCTTCCCACTTGCCCTTTAGCTCCCCCACCGGAGTTTCCTCCGATTCCATAAGTTCTTGGTAGATGTCTGATACCTTCCCCTCTCCCACCCATGTCCTGGAGACTACTCTGTCCCGTATACCCCGTGGCGGCAGCAGCGAGTAGGTCGGAACCTGCCTTCTCAAAAAGTCTCGTCCCTGCAGATACCTAAACCAATTCCCTGCTGGCAATTCAAATGTATCGTCCGGCTTTCAAGCTGGGAACCTCCCATCTATAAATAGATCCCATATCCTCCTAATGCCTGCCCTTTGCCATCTCCGGAACCCACCATCCAGCCTACCCGGTACAAACCGATGGTTATTATAAATTGGGGTCCAAATCGATGCTCCCTCCACTCTCTTATATCTCCTCCATTGCCCCCAGATTCTCAAGACCGGCACCACCACTGACTTGCGGAGGAGTATCGGGCCAGTGAGAACGGCAGAGGTGCCGTTATCAGTGCTCCCGAACTTGTGTCTTTACATGACGCCTCCTCCATCTGCTCCCACACCGACCGATCCCCCCCCCCCCCCCCCACTACCCACTTCTTAATCATGGCTATATTTGCCGCCCAGTAATAATTACAAAGGTTCGGCAGCCCCAACCCACCCTCCCCCGACTGCACTCCAGAAACACTTTCTCCACTCGCGGTGTTTTACCCGCCCACACAAAGCCCAAGATAACCTTATTCGCCCGTTTAAAAAAGGCCCTTAGGATGAAGATGGGGAGGCACTGAAAGACAAACAGAAATCTGGGGAGAACCGTCATTTTCAAGGTCTGTACCCTCCCCGCCAGTGATAGCTGGACCATGTCCTATCTCTTAAAATCCTCTTTCATTTGTTCTACAAGCCGAGATAGGTTTAACTTGTGCAGTGCTTCCCATTCCCGAGCCACTGTATTCCCAAATATCGAAAGCTCCTTCCTACCATTTTAAATGGCAGCTCTCCCAGTCTCTTCTCCTACTGTCGCGCCTGGATCACGAACATCTTGCTTTTCCCCATGTTCAATTCATACCCTGCGGTAGTCACCACCAGTAGTATATTACATGTATTACGGCACTGCCCGTATATTAGAGGTACAAGGGTAAATCCCTGCCTGCTGGTTCCGCCCAGTAGGTGGTGTATAAATGTGTGGGCTCTCCTGTGCTGCAGCCATTCTGGTTCCAGCTACAGGAGGCACAACATCTCTTGGGAGTATGAGCATGGATAGAAGGTTGATTAGCAAACAAGAAGCAGAGACAATGGATAAATGGGTCATTTTCAGGTTGACAAGCTGTAACGAGTGGAGTGTCACAGAGGTCAGTGCTGTGGGCTCAACCATTTACAGTTTATATAAATGACCTGGATGAAGGGACCAAACGTATGGTTGCTAAATTTGTTGATGACTCAAAGATAGATCAGAGAGTAAGTTGTGAAAAGATCATAAGGAGCCTGAATAGGATTTGAGTAGGTTGTGAGTGGACAAACATTGTCAGATGGAATATAATGTAGGAAAATGTGAACCTGTTCACTTTGGCAGGTAGAATACAAATGTATTACGATAATCTTTATTAGTATCACAAGTAGGCTTACATTATCTCTGCAATGAAGTTACTGTGAAAAGCCCCTAGTCGCCACACTCAGGTGCCTGTTTAGGTACACTGAGGGAGAATTCAGAATGTCCAAATCACTTAACAAGCACGTCTTTTGGGACTTGTGGGAGGAAACCGGAGCACCCGGAGGAAACCCATGCAGATACGGGGAGAACATGCAGACTTCACACAGACAGTGACCCAAGCCGGGAATCGAACCCGGGGCCCTGGCACTGTGAACCAACAGGCTAACTACTGTGCTACCGTTTCACACTATTTAAATTGAGAAAGATTGGATAACACTGCTGTGCATTGGGATTTGGGTGTCCTGGTAAATTATTGACAAAAAATTGTTATGCAAGTTTAGCAAGCGATTAAGAAGGCAAATGGACTGTTATTGTTTATTGCAAGGGGAATGGAGTATAAAATTAGGGATGTCTTATTACAGTTGTTTAGCATGGTGGTGAGACCACATCTGGAGTACTATGTACAATTTTGGTCTCCCTAGTTACAAATTGGTATAATTGCACCTGTCTAATTATTAAGGACAGCTGGTCAGCTCTCACCATTGGCTAAGAGGCTGAACAAGAGCCATAACTTTTTAAAGTTTTAAGATGGTGTGGAAAGATCGATTTGTTCCAGGAGTGATAGTATAAGAAATATGGCTTCATTATTTTATAAACAAACTTTATTAAAAGATTTTAAAATATATTTAAACTTCACCCCGAACATTAACAGATGTCATGCAGTTTCTTAAACTTAACACGTTAATTCGTATTAAACAACACTGTAACAGAACTGCAGCTCTCATGCCACTTTCACAGGCAGACAAAGGCAATACTTGGATTTATGTCGCAATTTCTCTCCTGGTAGGGACATTTGTTCTGAACCCTTTTTCCAAAGCCTGCTGCGGTGGCAACTTTCATGACCTCCTTGGTCGATTTCCAAAGCCTTCTCCCCTGTAACTGTTCAAAATAATACTCCTTCTCTCTCTGAGATCCGCTCAGCCCCTCAAACAAAGGCTCTCTCTCCTGAGGTGCCCAGACTCAAACCCACCAGCGTTATCTTGGCTGCTTGATTTCCCACTCCTGTTTAAACAAAAGAGTCATGCTATTGATATGCAACTAACCTCCCATTGACGGGCATAGAGGCCATGAGACTCTGTAAAGGGCTATTGCTGGTCAGACAGGAGTGTCCCAAAAGACAATGGATTTGGAGTGAATCACCCTTGCTGAACTGGACCATCCTGTGTATTCCCATTAACGGTTTAAGTCTCAATGGGACAACATAACTTGGCCAGGTGTAAGCTTATCCCTCTGACTCTGCTAGCAGGTTTTTTTCCCTCAGTCCAATTACCCCCTAAATTATCTACTGTGTTGGGGTCTCATTTCTGGACCCAATTGCCTAATATCTCCCTTGCTTTACATAATTGCATCAGAAGCAGTTCAGAGAAAGTTCACAGCTGTTTCCTGGGATGAAGGGGTTATGTAATGGGGAATGTTTGGATAGGTTAGGCCTGCATCCATTGGCGTTTAGAAGAATGAGAGGTGATCTTAATGAATCATATAAGGTCCTAGGGGACTTGACAGGGTGGACACTGAGAGGGTGATCCCCTTTATGGAAGAGTCTAACATAGAAACATAGAAAATAGAAGGAAGAGCAGACTATTCAGCCCTTCAAACCTGCTCTGCCATTCATTATGATCGTAGCTGATCATCCAACTCAGTAACCTGTTACCGCTTTCTCTCATATCCTTTGATTCTTTTAGCCCCAAGAGCTATATATAACTCCTTCTTGAAAACATACTTGGCTCATCTGCTTTCTGTGGTAGAGAATTCCACAGCTCACCACTCTCTGGGCGATGGGATGTTTCCTCATCTCAGTCCTAAAGGGTCTACCCCGTATCCTCAAACTTTGACCCCTGGTTCTGGAATCCCACACCATCAGGTACATCCATCCTGCATCTATCCTGTCTAGTCCTGTTAGAATTTTACAGGTTTCTATGAATTCCCCTTCATTCATCTAAACTCCACAGAATATAATCCGAATCGACCCAATCTCTACTCATACGTCAGTCCAGCCACCCCAAGAGTCAGTCAGGTAAACGTTCACTGTACTCCCTTCATGGCAAGAACATTCTTCCTCAGAAACCAAAACAGCACACAATATTCCAGGTGTGGTCTCACCCAGGGCCTTTATAATTGCAGCAAGACATCCTTGCTCCTGTATTCAAATCCTCTCACAATGAATGCCAATGTACCATTTGGCTTCTTCACTATCTGCTGCTTACTTTCAGCGATTGATATCCAAGAACACCAGGTGTCATTGCAAATTATCCTCTCCAAATCTATAGCCATTCAGATGATAATCTGCCTGCCTGATTTTGCTACCAAAGGGGAACACCTCATATTAATCCACATTATACTGAACCTGACAAACATTTGCCCACTCACTGAAGTTGTCCTAAACATCACTGCGTCCTCCTCACAGCTCACCTCCCACTCAACTTTGTGTCATCTGCAGGTTTGGGGATATTACAATTAGTTCCCTCATCTAAATCATTGATATCCATTGTGAATAGCTGGGGTCCGAGAACTGATCCCTGCGGTACCCCACTAATCACTGCCTGCCATTTGGAAAAAGATCTGTTTATTCCTGTTCTTTGTTTCCTCTCTGCCAACTAATTTTCTATCCATCTCAATACACCACCCCCAATCCCATGTTCTTTAATTTTACGCGCTAACCTCTTATGTGGGAACTTTGAAAAAGCCTTCTGGAAGTCCAAATGCACCACTTCCGCTGGCTCCCTCTCATCAACTCTATTAATTACATCCTCAAAGAATTCCCGTAGATTTGTCAAGCATGACTTCCCTTTCGTAAATCTGTCCGATACTGCAACTGTTTTCGAAGTGCTCTGCTGTTAAGTCTTTTATAACTGACCGTAGTATTTTCCCCACTATCGACATCAGGCTGACTGGTTTTTAGTTCACTCTTTTCTCTCTACCTCCCTTTTTAAATAGTGGGGTTACATTAGCTAACATCAGCTAGGGGCGGCACGGTAGCACTGTTGCTTCACAACGCCAGGGTCCGAGGTTCGATTCCCAGCTTGGGTCACTGTCTGTGCGGAGTCTGCAAGTTATCCCCTTGTCCATGTGGGTTTTCTCCGGGTGCTGCAGGTTCCTCCCACATGTCCTAAAAGATGTGCTGTTAGGTAATTTGGACATTCTGAATTCTCCCTCTGGATTGGATTGGATTTGTTTATTGTCACGTGTACCGAGGTACAGTGAAAAGTATTTTCCTGCGAGCAGCTCAACAGATCATTAAGTACATGAGAAGAAAGGGAATAAAAGAAAATACAGAATAGGGCAACACAACATATACAATGTAACTACATAAGCACTGGCATTGGATGAAGCATACAGGGTGTAGTGTTAATGAAGTCAGTCCATTAGAGGGTCATTTAGGAGTCTGGTAACAGTGGGGAAGAAGCTGTTTTTGAGTCTGTTTGTGCGTGTTCTCAGACTCCTGTATCTCCTGCCTGATGGAAGAAGTTGGAAGAGTGAGTAAGCCGGGCGGGAGGGATCTTTGATTATACTGCCCGCTTTCCCCAGGCAGCGGGAGGTGTAGATGGAGTCAATGGATGGGAGGCAGGTTCGTGTGATGGACTGGGCGGTGTTCACGACTCTCTGATGTTTCTTGCGGTCCTGGGCCGAGCAGTTGCCATACCAGGCTGTGATGCAGCCTGATAGGATGCTTTCTATGGTGCATCTGTAAACATTGGTAAGAGTCAATGTGGACATGCCGAATTTCCTTAGTTTCCTGAGGAAGTATAGGCGCTGTTGTGCTTTCTTGGTGGTAGCGTCGACATGGGTGGACGAGAACAGATTTTTGGAGATGTGCACCCCTAGGAATTTGAAACTGCTAACCATCTCCACCTCGGCCCCGTTGATGCTGACAGGGGTGTGACAGGCACTCTGCTTCCTGAAGTCAATGACCAGCTCTTTAGTTTTGCTGGCATTGAGGGAGAGATTGTTGTCGCTACACCACTCCACTAGGTTCTCTATCTCCCTCCTATATTTAGGCTCACGTTATTCGAGATCCGGCCCACTATGGTCGTATCGTCAGCAAACTTGTAGATGGAGTTGGAACCAAGTTTTGCCACGCAGTCGTGTGTGTACAGGGAGTAGAGTAGGGGGCTAAGTACGCAGCCTTGCGGGGCGCCAGTGTTGAGGACTATTGTTGGAGGAGGTGTTGTTGTTCATTCTTACTGATTGTGGTCTGTTGGTCAGAAAATCGAGGATCCAGTTGCAGAGTGGGGAGCCAAGTCCTAGGTTTTGGAGCTTTGATATGAGCTTGGCTGGGATTATGGTGTTGAAGGCGGAGCTGTAGTCAATAAATAGGAGTCTAATGTAGGAGTCCTTGTTTTCGAGATGCTCTAGGGATGAGTGTAGGGCCAGGGAAATGGTGTCTGATGTGGACCGGTTGCAGCAGTATGCGAATTGCAGTGGATCAAGGCGTTCTGGGAGTATGAGGTGATGCACTTCATGATCAACCTCTCGAAGCACTTCATTACGATTGAAGTCAGGGCCACTGGTCGGTAGTCATTGAGGCATGTTGCCTGGTTCTTCTTTGGTACTGGTATGATGGTGGTCTTCTTGAAGCAGGTGGGGACCTCAGAGTGGAGTAGGGACAGGTTAAAGATGTCCGTGAATACCTCTGCCAGCTAGTCCGCGCAGGCTCTGAGTGCACGACCAGGGATCCCGTCTGGGCCCGTCACCTTCCGAGGGTTCACTTTCAGGAAGGCCAATCTGACTTCGGAAGCTGTGATGGTGGGTATGGGTGAATTATGGGCTGCTGGGGCACTCGCCAGCGGATTGTTGGTTACCTGCTCGAACCGAGCATTGAGTTCATCGGGGAGCGGTGCGCTGCTGGCGGAGATACTGTTCGGCTTCGCTTTGTAGCCCGTTATGTTGTTTAGTCCTTGCCACAACTGCCGAGAGTCTGTCTGTGACTCTAGCTTGGTTTGATATTCTCTCTTGGCATTCCGGATGGCTTTGCGGAGCTCGGTGTACCCGAACAGGCGCCGGAGTGTGGCGACTAGGGAATTTTCACAGTAACTTCATTGCAGTGTTAATGTAAGCCTACTTCTGACAATAATAAAGATTATTATTATTATTACCTTCCAATCCATAGGAACTGTACCAGAATCTATTGAACCTTGGAAGATGACTGGCAATGCACCCACTTTTTCTAGGGTCACTTCCTTAAATACTCCGGGATGTAGATTATCAGGCCCTGGGGATTTATCAGCCTTCAATCCTATCAATTTCCCCAATACCATTGCCCTACTAATACTGATTTCCTTCAGTTCCTCCCTCCCACTGAACATTTTTGGTACATTATTTGTGTCCTCCTTTGTGAAGACAAACCAAAGTATGTATTTAGTTGATCAGCCATTTCTTTGTTCCACTTTATACATTCCCCTATTTCATAGAAACCCTACAATGCAGAAGGAGGCAATTCAGCCCATCAAGTCTGCACTGACTCTCTGAAAGGTCACCCTACCAAGGTCCACTCCCCCACCCTATCCCATAACCACACCTAACCTGCATATCTTTGGATGCTGACGTACAATTTAACACTGTATTTGCCGTTACCAATCTTTTTATCTTCACATACCTATAGAAACTTTTACAGTCAGTTTCTCTATTCGCCGCAAGCTTACTCTCACTCTATCTTTCCCTCCTTACTCAATCCCTCTGTCCTCCTTGCCAGAATTCTAAACTGCTCCCAATCCTCATGCCTGCTGTTTTTTCTGGCCAATTTCTATGCCTCTTCCTCGGATGTAATGCTGCCTCTAATTTCCCTTATAAGACATGGTTTGGCCACCTTTCGTGTTTATTTGTGCACCAGACAGAAATAAACAATTGTTGCAGTTCACCCATGTGCTCTTTGAATGTTTGTCATTGCTCATCCACCATCATCCCTTTGAGTCACGTCTTCCAATCCATCATAGCCAACTCATATCTCATACCATCGTAGTTTCCTTTATTTAGATTCAGGACCCTAATCTCAGATTCAACTACATTACTCTCCAATTTGATGAAGAATTCTATCATACTATGGTCACTCATCCCCAAGGGATTAGCACAACTTGATTGCCAATTATTCCTTTCTCATTACACAATGCCCAGTCTAGGATGGCCTGTTCTCTCATTGGTTCCCCAGAACTACAACTAAAGGGTAGAGTTTAAAAAGAGTCTCCCATTTAAGACGGACGGGAGGATATTTTGTTTTATTTCAGAGGGGCTTTAATATGTGCAATTCTCTTCTCCAGAGAGCAGTGAAGGCTGGGTCATTGATATTTTTAAGACTGAGTTACATAGGTCCGAGATTGACAAAGAAGTCAAAGAGTACAGGGAATAGACTGGACAGTAGAGTTGAGGCCACAAACAAATCAGCCATCGTCTTATTAAAGGGCGTAGAGGTTGGAGGGGCCATGCAGCCTACCTTGGCTCCTAAATCATATGTTCATATCCTAGGTCAGAGGCATTTGTTTATTACTGGTGAGAAAACATGTTCATCTTCGGTAAGATATAGGAAATTCCCCGAAACTGCATGCCCAACTGGGACTGCAGGGCCATGGGAATCTCACTGGAACAATGGTTAAATCTCCACCTCCTCTTTCTGATGGCTGTGGTAAGGTAATCCATTAAGAATCACATGGGCTGCCCACCAAAGGGTGAATATTTAGGATTCACACCTTAGAAAACTTTTGACAAAGAGGATAAGGAACAAATCGTGAATGGGGGTTGAATTTTAGCACTGTGAAAAATTTAGATTTAGGCCCAGGTATGGGTGGTTAAAGCTGAAATTCTGAAGAACATGTGTACTGAAGCAGACCAGGGAAGAACGCAGCCAGCAGCCACCCTCAGAGAAAACAAGTGCTGTGTCAGCAAGGTTTTGATACAAGTCTTGGTTTTTCCAGTCTTGAGTGAGAGAGGGAGAAGCCTGTGAAATACCTCCCAGTAGCAACAGTGGATGTTTCTGGAATTTTTATAGAGAAAATCTATAAGGACTGTTGCCTAAAAGGGGGTTTTAGATTTGAGTTTAACTAAACAGAAAACTTCTGAGAAAAATTTGAAGAACTATTACTACCTGTGTAAATATAATCTTGTGTGTTTAAGTTTTCTTTTTTTTAAGAACCGTTTAAATTTAATATTTAAAATGTCCTAAATTTGGTTCAAAATTCTTGCTCCTGACTTCAACACACATACCTTTTCAAATAAAATACATATTGTAAATCAATGTGATAGTTTGTCCAACCATCCCTTTGTGATTTGGCAACCCAGGAATTACCACCTGCCATATAATAATGCCTGGCTTAGGTCTTTAAATAACTTCCTTTTATGTCATTATCATATCTTCAGGGATAACAAAGAGTCACCTTCTTTGATACTGCAGGAAAGTTTCTTTTTGTTCGAAAGTCACAGCTAGACCTGGCTTCAGTCACTTTAAAGTCTTTGTCCAGATTTTTTTTAATTTTAGGAAGTGGCTGTAATGATATGACTATATATCAAAACTATATAATGAGGTCTTAGCTCCATTACAATCTTATTATAACAACATTTGAGAAGAAGTCAGTTGCATCAAAATTTCAGCCTTGCAGTCTATAATCATTATCATTTTTAAACATGTTCATAAAGCTAAAATGTAACTTAGCCACTGGTGGCAATTCAAACAAGGGATTTCCAGCTGCTGGCAGGATTCCAGTGGCACAATATATGAGCCAAACAGATTTTCAGCTTCAGTAATAGATCCATAGCCAGGTCTGGATATAACTCATGCCCTGCTCAAAAGCTAGTGAAGGTAATCCGCTATGAACTGCCACTGGATAAGAGGATAGTAAATCTTGAGGTATTTTTCACTTTTTAAAATATTGTTCAAAGTAAAGCTCGGGATTGCTTGTCTCCCTCATAAATGGAATGGGCTTGGGAACCTGAATTGTAGCTCCAGTATACAGGAGGTTGAGAGTAGTGTGGTCATGAGTAAGGTTTCAAAGTTGCAGGAGTGTACCAGCAGGCAGGAAGGTGGTTTAAAGTATGTCTTCTTCAATGCCAGGAGCATCCGGAATAAGGTGGGTGAACTTGCGGCATGGGTTGGTACCTGGGACTTCGATGTTGTGGCCACTTCGGAGACATGGATAGAGCAGGGACAAGAATGGTTGTTGCAGGTGCCGGGGTTTAGATATTTCAGTAAGCTCAGGGAAGGCGGTAAAAGAGGGGGAGGGGTGGCATTGTTAGTCAAGTTCAGTATTACGGTGGCAGAAAGGATGTTTGATGAGGACTCGTCTACTGAGGTAGCATGGGCTGAGGTTAGAAACAGGAAAGGAGAGGTCACCCTGTTAGGGGTTTTCTATAGGCCTTCAAAAAGTTCCAGAGATGTAGAGGAAAGGATTGCAAAGATGATTCTGGATAGGAGCGAAAGCAACAGGGTAGTTGTTATGGGGGACTTTAACTTTCCAAATATTGACTGGAAACGCTATAGTTTGAGTACTTTAGATGGGTCCACTTTTGTCCAATGTGTGCAGGAGGGTTTCCTGACACAGTACGTAGATAGGCTAACGAGAGGCGAGGCTATATTGGATTTGGTACTGGGTAATGAACCAGGACAGGTGTTAGATTTGGAGGTAGGTGAGCACTTTGGTGATAGTGACCACAATTCGATTACATTTACTTTAGTGATGGAAAGGGATAGGTATTACCGCAGGGCAAGAGTTATATCTGGGGGATAGGCAATTATGATGCGATGAGGCAAGACTTAGGATGCATCGGATGGGGAGGAAAACTGCAGGGGATGGGCACAATGGAAATGTGGAGCTTGTTCAAGGAACAGCTACTGCTTGTCCTTGATACGTATGAACCTGTCAGGCAGGGAGGAAGTGGTGGAGCAAAGGAAACTGTGTTTTGCTTAAGCAGTCGAAACACTTGTCAAGAGGAAGAAGGAGGCTTATGTAAAGATGAGACATGAAGGTTCAGTTAGGGCGTTCAAACGTTACAAGTTAGCTAGGAAAGACCGAAAGAGAGAGCTAAGAAGATCCAGGAGGGGACATGAGAAGTCTTTGGCAGGTAGGATCAAGGATAACCCTAAAGCTTTCTATAGATATGTCAGGAATAAACGAATGACTAGGGTAAGAGTAGGGCCAGTCAAGGACAGTAGTGGGAAGTTGTGCTTGGAGTCCGAGGAGATAGGAGAGGTGCTAAATGAATATTTTTCATCAGTATTCACACAGGAAAAAGACAATGTTGTCGAGGAGAACACTGAGATTCAGGCTATTAGACTAGAAGGGCTTGAGGTTCAGAAGGAGGAGGTGTTAGCAATTCTGGAAAGTGTGAAAATAGGTAAGTCCCCTGGGCCGGATGGGATTTATCCTAGGATTCTCTGGGAAGCTAGGGAGGAGATTGCTGAGCCTTTGGCTTTGATCTTTAAGTCATCTTTGTCTACAGGAATAGTGCCAGAAGACTGGAGGATAGCAAATGTTGTCCCCTTGTTCAAGAAGGGGAGTAGAGACAACCCAGGTAACTATAGAACAGTGAGCTTTACTTCTGTTGTGGGCAAAATCTTGGAAAGGTTTATAAGAGATAGGATGTATAATCATCTGGAAAGGAATAATTTGATTAGAGATAGTCAACACGGTTTTGTGAAGGGTAGGTCGAGCCTCACAAACCTTATTGAGTTCTTTGAGAAAGTGACCAAACAGGTGGATGAGGATAAAGCAGTTGATGTGGTGTATATGGATTTCAGTAAAGCGTTTGATAAGGTTCCCCATGGTAGGCTACTATAGAAAATACGGAGGCATGGGTGATTTAGCAGTTTGGATCAGAAATTGGCTAGCTGGAAGAAGACAAAGGGTGGTGGTTGATGGGAAATGTTCAGACTGGAGTCCAGTTACTAGTGGTGTACCACAAGGATCTGTTTTGGGGCCACTGCTGTTTGTCATTTTTATAAATGACCTGGAGGAAGGCGTAGAAGGATGGGTTAGTAAATTTGCAGATTACACTAAAGTCGGTGGAATTGTGGACAGTGCGGAAGGATGTTACAAGTTGCAGAGGGACATAGATAAGCTGCAGCGCTGGGCTGAGAGGTGGCAAATGGAGTTTAATGTAGAAAGTGTGAGGTGATTCATTTTGGAAGGAATAACAGGAAGACAGAGTACTGGGCTAATGGTAAGATTCTTGGCAGTGTGGATGAGCAGAGAGATCTCGGTGTCCATGTACATAGATCCCTGAAAGTTGCCACCCAGGTTGAGAGGGTTGTTAAGGCGTACGGTGTGTTAGCTTTTATTGGTAGAGGGATTGAGTTTCGGAGCCATGAGGTCATGTTGCAGCTGTACAAAACTCTGGTGCAGCCGCATTTGGAGTATTGCGTGCAATTCTGGTCACCGCATTATAGGAAGGATGTGGAAGCATTGGAAAGGGTGCAGAGGAGATTTACCAGAATGTTGCTGGTATGGAGGGAAGATCTTATGAGGAAAGGCTGAGGGACTTGAGGCCGATTTCGTTAAAGAGAAGAAAGTTAAGAGGTGACTTAATTGAGGCATACAAGATGATCAGAGGATTGGATAGGGTGGACAGTGAGAGCCTTTTTCCTCAGATGGTGATGTCTAGCACGAGGGGACATAGCTTTAAAGTGATGGGAGATAGATATAAGACAGATGTCAGAGGTAGGTTCTTTACTCAGAGAGTAGTAAGGGCGTGGAATGCCCTGCCTGCAACAGTAGTGGACTCGCCAACACTAAGGGCATCCAAATGGTCATTGGATAGACATATGGACGATAAGGGAATAGTGTAGATGGGCTTTAGAGTGGTTTCACAGGTCGGCGCAACATCGAGGGCCGAAGGGCCTGTACTGCGCTGTAATTGTCTATGTTCTATACGGGGCTGTTTAGCACAGGGCTAAATCGCTGGCTTTGAAAGCAGACCAAGGCTGGCCAGCAGCACGGTTCAATTCCCGTAACAGCCTCCCCGAACAGGCGCCGGAATGTGGCGACTAGGGGCTTTTCACAGTAACTTCATTTGAAGCCTACTTGTGACAATAAGCAATTTTCATTTTTCATGTTCTATAAAACTTATGAAATGTGTAGTGTTCCATTTATACACATAAGTCAGTTTAAGTCTTTAGTTGAATTGCTGTAAACTTTTGACCTTGACTTTTAATTTTGGGTGTTGGGATGAAAATAACAATTTCTGTCAAGGGCAGAATAGATTGATATATTCTGAATATGAACAATAACGAACAGGAAAAGGTCTACTAGTTCATCAATCCTGTTCCACCTGACTGTAATGCCTTAAGAATCACAGTACATATCCCACCCTATCCCACCCAAAAGCTATGTAATAATAGGGTTGGTTTATAGGGAGCTCCGTAGTCTCCACGCCCAACTCCCTGGCTAAAAGGTTGGAATAGAGGGAGGCTGCCACACATCAATTTAACTCCGGAAGCAGTGTTAGTTGCTTTAACTTCCACTCCTGTTTCGTGCGGTATTTCCACCTTAACGTGCTGCCAGCGAATCTGATTGAACAGTGGCCACTCCTGAGACTGTAGGCAGTCCCAGCATACGTAGGAGGCCAGGTAAGTCTGGGCTTGTGACTCAGTGAGGAGGGGTGAGGGGAATGGCGATGCTGTGTTCAAGAGCCAAGGGGAGGGTTAAGGGAGAAAATAACCTGGGAGGAAGTGCCGGGGGTGATGGAATTGGAGGCGGTGTGCAGAGGCAGGGGGATGAAACCCTTAAGTGGTCATTTAAGGGCCTCATTAGGCTCCAGGGTGGAACAGCTCCAATGCACCCACTAAAATTTCAGACAAATCAGGGCAGATGGTGTGCTGGTCTCCCACCTGTAGGGCCCCCACCTTCAAAACCATCAACACGGAGCTTAAAATCCAAACCACAATGATCTTGTAGTCAACAATTTGCATTTAAACAATCTCCTTGAATAGAAAAATGACTCGAGGTTCCAAGCAGAATCATGGTCAGACAATAAGAAACAGTGCTGATCCAGAGAAGGCAAAATCAATAATTACTAAAAGGTTGGTTATAGAGATGGACTTTAAATATGGTCTCAAAGAAATTGAGGCAGACAAGCAAAGAGATTACTAATAGAAGAGATATTTAAGTCAATCAGGAGAAATGAATGTCATTGGCCACACCAGCATTTATTGCCCATCCCTAATTGTCCTTGCGAAGTTGAGCAACATTTTTGAACCGTTGCCATACATGTGGTCTTTAAGGTGGTGGATGGGCTGCTTTGTCCTGGATAATACTGAGCTTCTTGAGTGTTTGGAACTGCATTCAGTAAGGGAATAGTATTCCATCACACACCAGACTTGTGCCTTTCAGATGATGAGCAGACTTTGGGGAGTCAAAAGGCGAGTTATTAACTGCAGAATTCCTAGCTTCTACCTGCTCTTGAGACCACAGTATTTATGTGGCTTGTCCAGTTAAGTTTCTGGTCAATGGCAACCACCAGGGTGTTGATAGTGGGGGATTCAGCAATGGTAATGCTATCGAATGTCAAGGGGAGACGGTTTAGATTCTGTCTTATTTGAGATGGTACTTGATGGCTCAAATGTCATTTACCACTTATCGGCATGACTCTGAATGTGGCGTGAATTGAATTGCTGAAGACTGGTATCTATAAAGTTGGACTCCTCAAGATGAGGCCAAGATTGACGTGAGACAAAGATCAAAACTCACTGCAGTTTCTCTACACCAGAGGAAATAGCTTCTTTATATCCAGCACATCGAATCCTTTACTCATTTTAAACACCAATTAACTTCAACATTCTAAAGTTAAGAGAATTAAAACCAACCACGCACACCACTGCTTCAAATGTACCTCTCAGACTATGCTGATTCGGCACAGACAGACAGCATTGAATATCCGCACAACATTCTCCAATAAAGACACCCATGCAGGCTGCACAAGCAGTCTGTGCCCAGGGAGAAGCCTGTGTCGCACAGCTTGAAGTGGCACAACATGTACAGGTTTTTTCCATCAATATATATTTCTCAAACCTGAACTGATGTCATATTCAATTTTTTCTATGTATTATATGTAGCAACTTAAATCTATGTTGGAATCTCATGAAAAAGTATTTAACGTGAATTATATGAGCACAATTTAAAATTCAAATGCATTATTAATGCATACCTTCTCTGGCTTACTTAAATGAAAGATCTTTAGAATAGTCTATAAGTCAATGCCCATTACTATAGTCTGTTAATGATGGAACCAACTTTGTTAGATGCAAAGAATATCTCATTGTAATAGACTCCGTTTGCAGCTTCAGTAATTGATTTCATTTGTGCCAGCACTCAAAAATATTTATTAATTGGTGGGTGTAAACTCTGAAATCAGGATTGATGGTGTCTGACTCCACTCCCAACAAACTTTTGAATTTCATCTGTTAAGCTTTTCAGATTGTATGATTGTGGCTTACCTCAATATTTGTAACATTTTGTATTCATACAGGCAGTCTTTGGATTTACAAAACAATTATTGAAAACCACGTTGTAAGTCAAAACATTGTACGTCAGAACCAATTTTCCCATCGGAACAATGGATGGGATTCTCCGATCCCCAGCCACGTATTTCTCGGCGATGTGCTATTCGTGGTGGGATTCTATCTTCCCGCTGCTTGTCAATGGAATTTCCCATTGAAACCATCCCACACCGCCAAGAAACCCGCTGGTGGAGGTGCGCTGCCAGCGGGAACAGAGAATCCCGATGACTGAAGAATTCCACTGAAGGTTATAAATGGTGGGCGGGATTCTCTGATCCTGAGGCTAAGTGTTGACGTTGCCGTAAACAGGCCCCCAGGGTCAGTGATCCTGCACCTCACAGGGGGCCAGCACGGCACTGGACCGACTCACGCAGCTCCAGCCGCCGATACTGGCGTCAAACGGGCGCCGCGGGTCTGCGCAAGCACGCTGCGACCGGCGCAAACTCGTGCATGCGCGCTAGTTGTCTTCTCCGCACCGGCAACATGGTGGAGAGCTACAGGGGCCCGGCACGGATAAAATAGGCCCCCATTAGGAGAAGCCGGCCCGCCGATCGGTAGGCTCCAATCGCGGGCCAGGCCACGGTGGAGGACCCCCCCCCCCCCCCCGGGTCGGATCCCCCCCCCCCCTACCAGGCCGCCCCGCAGGGTGAACGCCGAGGACCCGCCGGGTAGGACCACACGTGAATGGCGCCGCCGGGACTTGGCCTATCTCGGCGGCCACTCGGCCCAATGCACGCGGAGAATCGACGGGGGGGGGGGGGGGGGGGGGGCGCGTAGAGTGACCCCCGACCGGAGAATCGGTGGACCGGCATCGGAGCAGCGTCCTGTGAATCGCGCCCCCCCACCCACCGATTCTCCAACCCGGCCCGGGGATGGAGAATCCCGCCCAGTTTGGTTCCTGAACCAAGTCCAGAAATCATTCATTTGATGCCCAACAGTGTTAATTTCTTGCAACTCTTGCCATTTCAAGTCACTGAGGTGACTTAATACCTGCACGCCTTAACACAGGTTCTTCAAATAGTATGGGGGATATAACAAAACCATCAATCACAGTCAGTTGCCTGTTTAACGTTGAGTTAAATATCTCATTGTAATAGACTCCGTTTGCAGCTCCAGTAATTGATTTCATTTGTGCCAGCACTCAAAAATATTCATTAATTGGTGGGTGTAAACTCTGAAACCAAGATTTAAAATTAAAAAGAAAAAAAAAATTTAGTAACCCAATTCATTTTTTCCAATTAAGGGCAATTTAGCATGGCCAATCCACATAGCCTGCATATCTTTGGGTTGTGGGGGCGAAACCCACGAAAACATGGGGAGAATGTGAAACTCCACACGGATAGCGACCCAGAGCCGGGATCTAACCTGGGACCTCAGCGCCGTGAGGCAGCAGGGCTAATCCACTGCGCCACCATGCTGCCCTTGAAATCAGAATTGATGGTGTCTGGCTCAGAGTTTGGGTATTTTTGTACATACATGATTTGGAGGAAAATGTAGCCGGTCTGATTAGAAAGTTCGCAGATGACACCAAGGTTGGTGGAGTGGCAGATAGTGTTAAGAATTGTCAGAAGATACAGCAGGACCTGGGTAGGTTGGAGAATTGGGCAGAGAAATGGCAAATGGAGTTTAACCCGGACAAATATGAGGTAATGCATTTTGGTAGGTCTAACATAGAGGGGAAATATACTGTAAATGGCAAAACTCTTAGGAATGTAGAAAATCAGAGAGATCTGGGCGTGCATGCCCACAGATCTTTGAAGGTGGCAACACAAGTGGACAAGGTAGTCAAGAAAGCATACGGAATGCTTGCCTTCATTGAATGGGGCATCGAGTATAAAAATTGGCAAGTCATGCTACAGTTGTATAGAACCTTGGTAAGGCCGCATTTGGAATTTTGCGGACAATTTTGGTCGCCAGACTACCAGAAGGATGTGGAGGCTTTGAAAAGGGTGCAGAGGAAGTTTACCAGGATATTGCCTGGTCTGGAGGGTGTTAGATATGTGGAGAGGCTGAATAGACTCAGACTGTTTTCATTAGAAAGACGGAGGTTGAGGGGTGACCTGATAGAGGTCTACAAAATTATGAGGGGCATGGATAGAGTGGATGGGCAGGCACTCTTTCCCAGGTGGAGGGTTCAGTCATCAGGGGGCATAGATTTAAGGTACATGGGGCAAAGTTTAGAGGAGATGTGCGAGGCAGGTTTTTTACGCAAAGGGTGGTGAGTGTCTGGAACGCATTGCCAGGGGAGGTTTTTGAAGCAGATACATTAACACCTTTCAAAAGGCATCTTGACATACACATGGATAGAATGGGTATAGAGGGACACGGCACAAGGAAGTGCTGAGGGTTTTGGCGGGTATTGTGACCAGTACAGGCTTGGAGGGCCGAAGGACCTGTTCCTCTGCTGTATTGTTCTTTGTTCTATTGTGTGCAGTTTTGGTCTCCTAGTTTGAGGAAGGACATTCTTGCTATTGAGGTTGTCCAGCAAAGGGTCACCAGACGAATTCCCTGGATGGCAGGACTGATATATGAAGAAAGCATAGATCGACTGGGCTTGTACTGACTGGAGTTTAGAAGAATGAGGGGGCATCTCATAGAAACACATAAAATCCTGATGGGACTGGACAGGCGAGATGCAGGAAGAATTGTTCCCAATGCTGGGGCCATCCAGAACTAGGGGTCACCGCCTTAGCATAGGGATAAGCCATTTAGGACTGAGATGAGGAAGAACTTTTTCTCTCAGCGAGTTATGAACTTGTGGAATTCTCTACCACAGAAAGCTGTCGGGCCCAGTTTGTTGGATATATTCAAGAGAGAGCTGGACATGGCCCTTGTGGCTAAAGAGATTAAGGGGTATGGAGAGAAAGTGGGATGGGATACTGAACTTACATGATCAGCCATGATCATATTGAATGGTGGTGCAGGCTCGAAGAGCCGAATGGCCTAGTCCTGCACCTATTTTCTATGTTTCTATGTTATGGACATCCATGGCCTGTGACTGACCAAAATAGAGAAGGCTCATCTGGCAAGGCATCAAATATATCAAGAGACTTCATCAGGGACATGCAGAGCAAAGTCAAAGCATTGGAGGGAGCACACAATTCTCCAAATAACCCATTTATCCAATCCTTCATATACCACCTGCCCCATATGTGGCAGAGTCAACAGAGGTACATTGGTCCTGAGATGGCTGATACGTCCAATTGAACCAGAATGGAAGCAAGTCATCCCCAATCCCAAGGGACTATCTCAGAAGAAGACAAGTTATTTTGGATGAAGGATCAGGACCAAGTTGACAAGCACCAGCGCAGAGTAAGAGTTGTTGCTCGCAGAACCCATCTCTGCTTGAGCAACAGAGCTGTAGATTGCAATTGGCCACCCCCAGCACACACGTCTACGGGCAGGCAATAAGCTTCCCCATCATGTCTGAACACCAGTAGCTCAGGAGTCTCACTCTCAAATCAGATGGAAAGGACATTTGCAACCTGGCAGAACAAGATCTGCTGCCAAGTAGATCTGGTGGCCACACTTTACCAGTGGTTATCAAAGGCACCACCACCCTCTTCTCCCTTGCCTTGGGACCATTCCAGGTCTCTTCCAAAAGATATTCCGAAGCCCAATAGGCTGCCCACAAATGCTGATGGATTATTTATTTGTCAGAGGCATCAATTATGTCAACTTTTCCAGCAATCATGGCAGCCAGAATGAGCAACCACTTGGGGGTTGTGGCTCTGGCTGCTCCTATAGTTGCTAGGCTGCAGCAACTGTTCATCTTCTGGGGAGGACACTGCAGGGATCTGGAGATTCTTCCTTCCATCTCAGCTCCCACCTGCATGACTCATGCCAGAAGTAAACATTGACTTAAGTATCACCTCACTAACAATCCAATAACACAAACAGCAGGAAATATTTTGCAGGTTAAGGGGATTATGTTGTGCTATACGTGCACCTGAAATAGGTTTAATTTAGGCATTTACCAAATTAAACTGAATCACAATGTTATGGGCGAGGCGTTTTCAGAACCCCAAGATGTATCATGGAGTTCAACCAACCTCTCCCTTTAATGGATTTGTTGCTTTTCCGAGCACACAACTTTTTTCCCAGGTGTGGGGTTACAATTATGGACACACGGGTTTTTAAACACAAAACACTGTTTATTCCATGAACTCAACTTAACATCTTAAATAAACATTGGATCTCTTAGCACCCCTTACTTCAAAGATAACTCAGAAAATATTGCAACAGTACATAATTCCTTAAAATATTCCTTCAAACTTCCAAGAGACTTAACACCTTTAAACAGTATCACATCAGGTTAAACGCTTCACTATTATAAGTATAAATCACCCCAAATGATCCAGAGATAGTCTTTCATGGGAGAGATCCAGCTCACTGCAAAACACAGACACACACCCAGCTCTTTTCAAAACTGAAACTTCAAAATCTGCAAAACTAAACTACAAAATGGCTGACCTGACCTCAGCCCCACCCACTCTCTGACATCACTGTTTTCTTAAAGCTACATTGCTTAAACATCCATGTCTTAAAAGTACTCTCACATGACACCTCCCCACAAGAAAAAAAAACCATCAACTTCAAGATGGTTTCATTTTTCACTTTTGCACCATCCACTAAGAAATGTACACATTAAATATACCATTTCATTTTTTTAAAAAAAAACACATGCAAACAGGTATAACAATATAGTCCATTTTTATTTGTTCTTCCTCCAACCGAAAACCTTCTCGATTGACAGTCTCTTTGAACAAAGTCTCTGCACGATCCATCCATTCCTCGACTCCTCGGCATTTCCCTTTAGAATCAGATACTTTAGTTCAATCTGACCCCAAGCCCCTTGCAATTCTCCAATACAGGAACATTGGTTACCACAGCTTTCAGGCAGTCAAATGCCTGTTGAAAGTCTGCTGTCCATTGAACTTTTTTACGTTTCTTCAGCAATTCCATCAGTGGAGTAATCACGCCACAAAACCTTTGCACAACTGTTCGATCAAATTCATTCATGCTAAGAAATCGCATTATTTCCCTTCGTCTTGAGGATAACGGAAACTCCGCAAGGAAAGTGATTTGGGCTTCTTCAAATTCACTTTTGGCTAGGTTCATCACCAAACCCGCCACCTGAAGTCGATCAAAGAACTCCACACAATATTTTAAATGTTCTTTCCATGTCTGGAAGTTGAAAATAAAAGCAGATTGTCCCAATTTCTCAATGCAATCCCTCAAGCATGGGATAGGATAAGAGTCCGTTCTTGTAACTGCATTCACCTTTCGATAGTCCACACACAACCGTCTGGTTTAGGTACCATCACTATAGGTGAGCTCCATTGGCTGCAACCCACTTCAATTATGCCATTCTTCAGCATTCTCTCAATCTCTCTGTTAACCTGTGCCAATTTTAAAGGATTAAGTCTATATGGATGTTGTTTGATAGGAACAGCAGTTCCTGCTTCTACATCATGTATAGCCATTTTAGTACTTCCCAATTTATCTCTACAAACTTGCCCATGTGATATCAATAACTCTTTCAGGTCAGTTTGTTTTTCCTCTGGAAGGTAACTTAACAATTCATCCCAATTTTTAAGAACATCCTCATTTTCCAATTTAATTTGAGGTATGTCAAATTCACAGTCATCTGGATTTGGTTCGTCACTTTGAGTTAGACTCCTTAAAACCTCCTTTTCCTCTCCTTCCCTTTCAAAGTACCTTTTAAGCATATTCACATGACACACTCGGTGAGTCTTCCTTCCATCTGGTGTTTTTACAACATAATTCACCTCACTTAATTTCCTTTCAATCTTATACGGTCCACAAAACCCAGCTTTTAAAGGCTCCCCTACCACTGGTAACAACACTAAAACTTTATCCCCACTGGTAAAACTACGAACTTTGGATTTCTTGTCCGCTATCCGTTTCATCACATTTTGTGCAACTTTCAAATGTTGTCTAGCCAATTCACCTGCTCTATTTAATCGTTCCCTAAAATTTGACACGTAATCCAACAGTGTAATTTCTGATTTCTCACCCACCAATTTTTCCTGAATCAATTTAAGTGGTCCTCTTAGCTCATGACCAAAAATTAGTTCAAAAGGATTAAATTTGGTAGACTCATTAGGAGCATCCTAATTGCAAACAATACGGATGGGATTCCTTTATCCCAATCCTCTGGATAATCTTGACAATACGCCCGCAACATTGTCTTTAATGTCTGATGCCACCTTTCTTACGCTCCCTGTGATTCTGGATGGTACGCAGTTGATTTAAATTGTTGTATTCCTAAGCTATCCATAACTTCTTTGAATAACTTTGAAGTAAAATTTGTTCCTTGATCCGATTGAATTTCTGTGGATAGTCCATATCGAGTAAAGAATTTAAGTAACTCCTCCACAATCCTTTTAGCTGTAATATTACGTACTGGAATGGCCTCTGGAAACCTAGTAGAAACATCCATTATAGTCAAACGATATTGATTCCCAGTTTTTGTTTAGGAAGCGGTCCTACACAATCGATTAGGACCCTGGTAAAAGGTTCCTCAAATGCTGGAATGGGTATTAAGGGCACTGGTTATATCATTGCTTGAGGTTTCCCTATCACTTGAATGTGTGACATGATTGACAAAATTTAACTACATCTTTATGTAGTCCAGGCCAATAAAAATGTTTCTGGATTTTAGCTTGAGTTTTCCTTATTCCCAAATGACCTCCCATTGGTACCTCATGTGCAACTCGCAACACCTCCTTTCTATATCCTACCGGCAATACTACTTGATGAACTTCTGCCCACTTTTCATCCACCTGCATATGTACAGGTCTCCATTTTCTCATCAAGACATCATTTTTACGGTAATAACACTCTGGTACACTCTCAGATTCCTCTTCCGTATATGCTTTCTGATATATCTGTTTTATTTCTACATCTTTCTGTTGTAACTCCACCAATTTTCCTGAACTAAAAATATCCGCCTCACCCTCCACCTGTTCTTGTTCTTTTTCAACCATCTGATCAAAAATCATTTCTGATAATTGCACTTCTAACTTAACCTTCACTCTTTGATTTCTCCTCTGGTCTTAACCTGTGACTTTGCGACCTTGTTACTACACAATCCAGAAAAATCCCAGGATATTCGTCCTTCAACACTTCAGTTGTCTGATTTTCCACTGGCTTATCAACCACAGTTGGCATCACTCCCATCTGCGATCCAGCTATATCATTACCCAAGATAAACTGTATTCCTGGACAAGATAGTTTATCTATTACTCCTACTGCCACTTCACCACTCTTCACTGGACTTTCCAACCTTACCTTATATAATGGAACGCTACTTCTCTCACCCTGAATTCCACATATCATCACCTTTTCTGGCAACATTCCTCCCAAACTACATAATTCCTCATCTCTTACCATCAAAGATTGACTAGCCCCTGTATCTCTTAAAATTGTGGCTTCTTTACCTGCTCCTCCTGATACACATGAGTAAACATTACTCACACAAGTAAATTCTTTAAATACATCTGGCACCTTCTTAACAATTACTTCTTGAACAGGCTGTACAATCGTTTGCACATAGAACATAGAAAAAATACAGCACAGAACAGGCCCTTCTGCCCACGATGTTGTGCCAAAACTTTTTCCTAGATTAATCATAGATTATCATTGAATTTACCATGCAGAAGGAGGCCATTCGGCCCACTGAGTCTGCACCGGCTCTTGGAAAGAGCACCCTACCCAAGGTCAACATCCTTCACTTCCCTTGGGCTATCCTTTCCCATTCTAACAAACCCCACTCTCTTATCCTGTTTTACCACATCAGCCTTCCCAGTGCTTTTCTTCAACCACCATCACTGTGAATTTACATGGCCTAGTTTATTACAGTGAAAACATCTGAAACTTTTCATTTCTTTTCCACCCTCCTGGATTTTTTTAAAAATCCGAGGTACACTCTCTTTATTGTCTCCCATCAGATCACCTTTACCTTTACCACTTGAGTATATCTCATGTCCCCAGTTTCTATCCCTCACCGGCTGAAACTGATGTCGGAAACCAATCTTTGATTTATGAACTAATTCATAATCATCTGCCATTTCCGCTGCTAATCTCGCAGTTTTAACCCTCTGTTCTTCCATACGAGTTCTCACTACATCAGGAATTGAATTTTTAAACTCCTCCAAAAGTACAATTTCTCTGAGAGCTTCATATGTTTGGTCTATTTTCAAAGCCCTTATCCACCTATCAAAATTACTCTGAGCCTTTCAAACTCCATGTAAGTTTGGCCAAATTATTTCCTTAAATTTCTAAACCTTTGTCTGTAAGCTTCAGGCACTAGCTCATGTGCACTTAAGATGGATTTCTTCACCACCTCATACGTTCCAGATACCTCCTTCGGTAGTGATGCAAACACTTCACTAGCTCTACCTACCAGCTTTGTTGAATCAGTAACACCCACATGTCCTGTGGCCATTTCATTTGTTTAGCTACCTTCTCAAATGAAAAGGGCTTCCACTTCCTTCTCTTCAAACCTTGGCAATGCTTGGACATATTTAAATAGATTCCCACCAAGCCTTCGACTATGACGCTCTTTCTCACTATCATCATCACTATCATCCAACTGTACGTTTCCCTTTACATCTGCCAATTTTAACTGATTGTCATGTTTCATGGCCATTTTCTGAAGTTCAAACTCCCTCTCTTCATCTTTTTCCCTGATCTGTATCTCCCTTTCTTTTTCTTTTTGTTCTGCTAGGGCTATTCTTTCTTTTCTCCTTTCTGCTCTCTCCTTTTGTTTTTCCTCTCTCTCTCTTTCTTTTTCCTCTCTCTCTCTCTTTCTCGTTCCTCTCTCTCTCTTTCTTTTTCCTCTCTCTCACTCTCATATGCCAGCCGCTTTAATTCTGTCTCATGTTCCATTTGTTTAATTTGCAACTGAATTTTTGCCATTTCTAATGAGTCAAACTCTATCTCAGGCAACTTTAAATGCTTAACCACCGCCATAATTACCTCACCTTTTCGCATTTTGTCAGGTCATGTTAACTGCAATATTCTTGCCAAATCGAACAGTCTGCTTTTCGTTTCTGTCCGTAAAGTATTACGTGTAACATTCTCCACCCCCAAAAACTCCTGAGCCTCTGAAAGAGCCATTGTTCACAACATTCTCCCCACTTAAACTAAAATACCACACCGGAAAAGCAACAATCCTTCACTGTCTTTAATTTCACAAAAGCCAATCCAATAGATAGATTTTTATCCCCTTCGAGCCCCCAATTGTTATGGGCGAGGCGTTTTCAGAACCCCAAAATGTATCATGGAGTTCAACCATCCTCTCCCTTTAATGGATTTGTTGCTTTTCCGAGCACACGGATTTTTTCCGAGGTGTGGGATTACAATTATGGACACGTGGGTTTTTAAATACAAAACACTGTTTATTCCATGAACTCAACGGAACATCTCAAATAAACATTGGATCTCTTAACACCCCTTACTTCAAAGATAACTCAGAAAATATTGCAACAGTACATAATTCCTTAAAATGTTCCTTCAAACTTCCAAGAGACTTAACACCTTTAAACAGTATCACAGCAGGTTAAAGGCTTCACTATTATAAGTACAAATCACCCCAAATGATCCAGAGATAGTCTTTCATGGGAGAGATCCAGCTCACTGCAAAACACAGACACACACCCAGCTCTTTTCAAAACTGAAAATTCAAAATCTGCAAAACTAAACTGCAAAATGGCTGACCTGACCTCAGCCCCACCCACTCTCTGACATCACTGTTTTCTTAAAGGTACATTGCTTAAACATCCATGTCTTAAAAGTACTCTCACATGACAATAATAATAATAATCTTTATTGTTGCAAGTAAGCTTACATTAACACTGCAATGAAGTTACTGTGAAAATCCCGTAGTCGCCACACTCCGGTGCCTGTTCGGGTACACTGAGGATGAATTCAGAATGTCCAAATTACCTAACAGCTCGTCCTTCGGGAATTGTGGAAGGAAACCGGAGCACCCGGAGGAAACTAGCAGACACTAGGAGAACGTGCAGACTCCGCACAGACAGTGACCCAAGCAGAGAATCGAACTTGGGACCCTGGCATTCTGAAGCAACAGTGCTAACCAGTGAATTTACTCCCTTCCATAAGACCATAAGACATAGGAGTGGAAGTAAGGCCATTCGGCCCATCGAGTCCACTCCACCATTCAATCATGGCTGATTTCAACTCCATTTACCCGCTCTCTCTCCATAGCCCTTAATTCCTTGAGAAATCAAGAATTTATCAACTTCTGTCTTAAAGACACTCAACGTCCCAGCCTCACCGCCCTCTGTGGCAATGAATTCCACAGACCCACCACTCTCTGGCTGAAGAAATTTCTCCTCATCTCTGTTCTAAAGTGACTCCCTTTTATTCTAAGGCTGTGCCCCCGGGTCCTAGTCTCCCCTGCTAATGGAAACAACTTCCCTACATCCACCCTATCTAAGCCATTCATTATCTTGTAAGTTTCTATTAGATCTCCCCTCAACCTCCTGAACTCCAATAAATATAATCCCAGGATCCTCAGACATTCATCGTATGTTAGGCCTACCATTCCTGGGATCATCCGTGTGAATCTCCGCTGGACCCGCTCCAGTGCCAGTATGTCCTTCCTGAGGTGTGGGGCCCAAAATTGCTCACAGTATTCTAAATGGGGCCTAACTAATGCTTTATAAAGCTTCAGAAGTACATCCCTGCTTTTATATTCCAAGCCTCTTGAGATGAATGACAACATTGCATTTGCTTTCTTAATTACGGACTCAACCTGCAAGTTTACCTTTAGAGAATCCTGGACTAGGACTCCCAAGTCCTTTTGCATTCAGCATTATGAATTTTGTCACCGTTTAAAAAATAGTCCATGCCTCTATTCTTTTTTCCAAAGTGCAAGACCTCGCACTTGCCCACGTTGAATTTCATCAGCCATTTCTTGGACCACTCTCCTAAACTGTCTAAATCTTTCTGCAGCCTCCCCACCTCCTCCATACTACCTGCCCCTCCACCTATCTTTGTATCATCGGCAAACTTAGCCAGAATGCCCCCAGTCCCGTCATCTAGATCGTTAATATATAAAGAGAACAGCTGAGGCCCCAACACTGACCCCTGCGGGACACCACTCGTCACCGGTTGCCATTCCGAAAAAGAACCTTTTATCCCAACTCTCTGCCTTCTGCCTGACAGCCAATCGTTAATCCATGTTAGTACCTTGCCTCGAATACCATGGGCCCTTATTTTACTCAGCAGTCTCCCGTGAGGCACCTTATCAAAGGCCTTTTGGAAGTCAAGATAGATAACATCCATTGGCTCTCCTTGGTCTAACCTATTTGTTATCTCTTCAAAGAACTCTAACAGGTTTGTCAGGCACGACCTCACGACCTCCCCTTACTAAATCCATGCTGACTTGTCCTAATCCGACCCTGCACTTCCAAGAATTTAGAAATCTCATCCTTAACAATGGATTCTAGAATCTTGCCAACAACCGAGGTTCGGCTAATTGGCCTATAATTTTCCATCTTTTTCCTTGTTCCCTTCTTGGACAGGGGGGTTACAACAGCGATTTTCCAATCCTCTGGGACTTTCCCTGACTCCAGTGACTTTTGAAAGATTATAACTAACGCCTCCACTATTTCTTCAGCTATCTCCTTTAGAACTCTAGGATGTAGCCCATCTGGGCCTGGGGATTTATCAATTTTTGGACCTCTTCGTTTCTCTAGCACTTTCTCCTTTGTGATGGCTACCATATTCAACTCTGCCCCCTGACTCTCTGGAATTGTTGGGATATTACTCATGTCTTCTACTGTGAAGACTAACGCAAAGTACTTATTCAGTTCCTCAGCTATTTCCTTGTCTCCCATCACAAAATTACCAGCGTCATTTTGGAGCAGCCCAATGTCAACTTTTGCCTCCCGTTTGTTTTTAATGTATTTAAAGAAACTTTTACTATCATTCCTAATGTTACTGGCTAGCCCACCTTCAAATTTGATCCTCTCTTTCCTTATTTCTCTCTTTGTTATCCTCTGTTTGTTTTGTAGTCTTCCCAATCTTATGACTTCCCACTACTCTATGCCACATTATAGGCTTTCGCTTTTGCTTTGATGCATTCCCTAAGTTCCTTTGTCAGCCATGGCTGCCTAATCCCCCCTCTGATAACCTTTCTTTTCTTTGGGATGAACCTCTGTACTGTGTCCTCAATTACTCCCAGAAACTCCTGCCATTGCTGTTCTACTGTCTTTCCCACTAGGCTCTGTTCCCAGTTGATTTTCGTCAGTTCCTCCCTCATGCCCCTGTAGTTACCTTTATTTAACTGTAACACCTTTACATCTGATTCTACCTTCTTTCTTTCAAATTGGAGATTGAATTCGACCACATTATGATCACTGCCTCCTAAGTGCTCCCTTACTTTAAGATCTTTAATCAAGTCTGGCTCATTACATAACACTAAGTCCAGAATGGCCTGTTCCCTCATGGGCTCCATCACAAGCTGTTCCAAAAAGCCCTCCTGTAAACATTCAATGAATTCCCTTTCCTTGGGTCCACTGGCAGCATTATTTACCCAGTCCACCTGCATATTGAAGTCCCCCATGATCACTGTGACCTTGCCTTTCTGACATGCACTTTCTATTTCGTGGTGCATTTTGTGCCCCCGGTCCTGACCACTGTTAGGAGGCCTGTACATAACTCCCATTATGGTTTTTTTGCCTTTGTGGTTCCTCAACTCTACCCACACAGACTCCACATCATCTGACCCTATGTCGTTTAGTGCTATTGATTTAATTTCATTCCTAATTAACAAGGCAACCCCGCCCCCTCTGCCCACCTCTCTGTCTTTTCAATAGGTTGTGAATCCCTGGATGTTTAAATGCCAGTCCTGAACCCCCTGCAACCATGTCTCTGTGATGCCTACCACATCATACCTGCCAGTCACAATCTGGGCCACAAGCTCATCTACCTTGTTCCCTACACTGCGCGCATTTAAATATAGCACCTTTAATTCTCTATTGACCGTCCCTTTTTGTTTTCTTAGTGTGGAGGACCGTGGTTTACTGAGCCTTTCCATACACTGTGTCATATTTTGTGGGATGGGGACAATCGTAACCACTCTTGAGTTTTGTCTGTTCGTGTTTTTTTGTATTCCTAAGCAGCTACGCTCCCCGCTGATTACTTCACCTCTTGGTTCCCTGACTTTCCCTTACCCCCCAATCTTTAGTTTAAAGTCCTATTGACCACCCTATTTACTCTTTTCGCCAGAACACTGGTCCCAGCTCGGTTCAGGTGGAGACCATCCCAACGGTGTAGGTCCCCCCTGTCCCAAAACTGATGCCAGTGTCCCATGAAAAGGAACCCCTCATTCCCACACCATTCTTTCAGCCACGTGTTAACTTCCCTTATTCTTGCCTCCCTATGCCAATTTGCACGTGGCTCGGGCAGTAATCTGGAGATTATGACCCTTGAGGACCTGTTTTTTAATTTGAATCCTAGCTCTTTATAATCTCTAAACAGGTCCTCTTTCCTAGACTTGCCTATATTGTTGGTACCGACATGGACCACAACAACTGGATCCTCCCCCTCCCTCTCCAGTATCCTATCAAGCCGGTCAGAGATGTCCCGCACCCTAGCACAGGGCGGGCAACATACCATGCGGGACTCTTTATCCTGCTCACAAAGGATACTATCTATCCCCCGATAATAGAATCCCCTACAACTACGACTTGCCTATTTACTCCCTCCCCTTGAATGGCCTGTTGAACCATGGTGCCTTGGTCAGCTGATTCATCCTTCCTGCAACCCTGTTCGCCATCCACACAGGGAGCAAGTGCCTCATACCTGTTGGACAGAGTCAAGGGCTGAGGCTCCTGAGTTCCTGACTGCTGGTTCCCTTTACCTGCCTGACTTGCAGTCACACCCTGCTGTCCCTGGCCACTGTCAGGATTTAAACTACTTACTCTGACAGGTGTGACTGCCTCCTGAAACACAGTTTCCAGGTAAGTCTCCCCCTCCCGGATGTGCCTCAGTGTTTGAAGCTCAGACTCCAGCTCATCAACTCTGAGCCGGAGCTCTTCGAGCAGCCAACACTTACTGCAGATGTGGTCGCTGCAGCTCGCAATGGGATCTGCCAGCTCCCACATCAAGCAGCTCAATTCATCACCTGACCAGCCATCACTAATTAATTAATTAGTTTAAGTTAAGTTTATGGTGGGGGCAGCTTCAGACAATCAGACACTAATCTACCCTGCACTTTTAACTGAAAAACAGCACAATTAGATTAACCACTTACCTTTCCTGGTTACCTCACTGCACCAAACTACCAAATTCTCGCTGTCTGTATCTCTCTCACTCCAGCTGTGTCTCCTTGACCTGCGCAATGCTAATAATATAATAATGCTAATAATAATAATATAATATGGCACTTACCTCACACCAATGGATCTTATTATTAGGTTAGAGGAGGAGGGTGGGTGGGAGACACTATACGTGTAGTGTCTCGGGTTTCCTCTCCACCAGAATTTATTGGTTTGTGGGGGGGTGGGCCTTCCCAGAAGTCGAACTTCCGGTTCCCGCCTTATATTAAACAAAAAAAACAGAAAAGAAGAACAGAAACGGGACTAGGTAAGTGTTTTTAAAGGAAAAACTTACCTCCCAGAAATCACTTGCGCACCGCTCCCGCCAGTTTATCTGAGTTATCACTAACTCTGCTCTCCTCCTAAATAACTACATCGACTAGTTATTTAAATCTATAGAATAAATCTCACCTGATCAGACTAGTCATTTCCTGTACCTGTGCCCAATTATAAATAGATTGTTTTTGTCACTGTCCCCATTGAGTCTTGATGATCTTGCATCAGCTTGCATTGGCAACTTTGCATTAATTCAGCGGTATTAATTTTTCATTGGATTGGCTATTTATTTATACATAAATGTATATTCTAGTGTTGAAAGATCTGCTCAAGTCTGTCAAAGCTCCTGTCCTTTCAACAAAACACTGGCTGTTGGTTATTTGCGTGTGACTGCAGCCATTCTGCTGCTTTAATCCATTACATTTGATTTGCTTGATAAAATAAACAGTTTATTTATTCCAATACAAATGTATAAGTGATGAATGCAGCCCAAAGTTGGAATTGATTAGGTTCTCTTATTATTGCAGTCTCCTGGCAGGAGATGGAGGGAATCGACGCACTGCCAATGTCATTGCCAGTGGATTTACAGACTTGTTCATTTTGAACAAAAAGACGCTGAATGAAATTCTGGTGAATTATCCAGATTTCCAAAAGATCCTTAAAAAGAAGGCCAAGTAAGTAAAGAATACTTCAAATAAGATGATAAATATGTTAATGCAGAAATATATAACTGGAAAAATAAAACACCACTTACACATCTACACCTAGTATCCTCACTGTTCCCATGTTTGGAGAGATTACCCCTTCATAGTCATTGATAACACAGGTCACTTTTCCACGTCCCTCTTCATTGCCAAGTTTAAATGGAACACTGAATATGTATTTGTAAATCTAAAACACACAAGAAATCATCCATTTCATTTAACTTATGGCCAAGTCACAAGCCGTGCTTTAGACAACAGATACACAAGCTACATGTGACCTATTGACTTGTCTTGTTTGTCACTGTAATCCTAACTATTCTACCTTGCTAGGTTGTTTATATTGTTATACTTGAGGCTTATTCATAAATAAGCATGGTCCAAGGTGTAGAAAATCAAAATTTCTTTCATGTGACAAGGTGTGCATCTTTAAGACAACTACCCAATAATCATGCATCTCTTCAAAAGTTCATCTGCCTTTATTTCTGTGCTTCTTTGGTAACTTTTTAGTCACCATTTGCATGTCATCTCTTCACACCATCTGCACCTAATTCCATGGGCGGGATTTTCCAGCCATCCCCGTCAATGGGATCTTCCAGTCCACGGGTTCCCCGGCGACGGAGGGCGCGACCAATGGGAAACCTCATCGACTGCGGCGGGATGCTGGTCAATGGCGGGATGTCTCCACCACCAGAGACGGGGGCAGTGGAGGGCGGGGGAGGGGAGGTGGAATCCGATGTAATTTGCATCCTAGCTCTGAGCAAGATTTTTGCAGTGTTATGAATTTGGTGCTCCGACAACTGCTTGGAGATGAATTGAAGTTCCTACTGTTCAATGCCAGCAAAATAAAAGACAAATGTTTCAGTTCCACCCCGCACATGCAGTGCCTGTATGTCAAAACATAATTTCCCACATTATCTAATTAGGTTGAATACAATGGTGCACAACTACTATGATCAATTTCATCCCAAGTTTCACTTTCACCTCCTTCTTCCTTAGTTATAGTTTCCGCTGATACCTTAGAATCTCCCTCACTGTTGCTAAAATTATAATGACTACCTTTATCATTACATGTTTTTTGTTCAACAAGTTCTAAGGAATGAAATGCAGCAACAAGGTCATGTAAGGGCAGAGAAACAGTTGGGAAAAGTGACTATAACATCATTGGGATCAACTTAAAACAGAAAAGGAGAAGGACAGATGAAGTTACTTGACTGAAAAAAAGGAAATTTCAAAGTGATAAAAAGAGAACTAGCCCAGAAATAATGGGAATATTTGTTGCAATAAAGAAGAGTTCTTAGATGTGTAAAATTAAAATAGAACGTATAAAGAGGTACATAACAAGTCTGGAGCTAATAATACACTGTAGATAAAATATAGAATGCAAACAAAATAGCATGGCAGAAATTCTAAAAGAGTAAAGAAAGACTGCTAGATAACATGAAGAGAAATAGTAAAATATATTGTAGACACGTGAAAAGTAGAAGAACAGGTAAAGAAATTGTAAAACTGAAAATAAAAAGATATACTTTCATGGAGGGTGAATGATGGAGATACTGAGGGAGGTATTTTCTTGCGCATTCGAGCTATTGGGTGTACCAGTGACAGAATTTATGATTTATTTTCTGTAATCAAAGTGTTTTAAAATGTGAGGTTACTATGTTTTCTTACCTTCCGAGTGTTTTGTCTCAATGGACGTGATACCAGCAGCAAGCTTTTGTGAATTAAAAAGTACAGAAAATTATTTATTATCAGACACTTGCCTCGGAGGTTTAAATGTGATATCTCACACACACCATATGCTGGAGTGGAAGTGTTGTAAGAGCAGAATTCTCAAGTCATCTGTGAGGCATCTTGTAGTTGAATTTGTCAGGAGATTGGGTCTCAGGAGATCTTGAAGTTGGGGGGCGGGGGGAGTTCTTCTATGTTACCTTCGCTGCATAGTTATCTTGCAGCTGGTTGGATAATTTAGGTGGTGTTTCTGATGGTCTCTGTCTCAGAGCAGCTTCTACTGTTATGTTTAAAAGCAGGTAATAAACATGGGTGTCTTACCAGTTATAAGTCCAAATCATTTTCCGAATAAAGTGGTGTGTCAGATCAGCGAAGATCCTGCGTAGTGGCTGTTCACACCCCGAGAGTTTCAAACAGCCATGGTCATGGTGTTCACAATACAATGAAAGGTCGATGAGATCCATTTCATATTTGTCTAACACCTATTGAGTTCATTTACCCCATTGCCCATGGTGAAGCAGAAAGATGAGCCAGCGGGTACGTTTAGCTTCTTTCTTTTGATGGCTCATCCATAACAAAGGGATATATGAATTTGACAATTGGCTGTGATTATTCATATGACAGTTTCAGCACTGTCTGGAGCTGAATGCTGCAAGCTATCTCCCTGGCCCTGCACTCAGCACTGGAACACCTAGATAACAAAGACACTTATGTCAGACCCCTATTTATTGACTACAACTCAGCCTTCAACACCATTATTCCTACAAAACTCATCTCCAAACTCTGTGGCCTGGGCCTCGGTTCCTCCCTCTGTGACTGGATCCCGAACTTCCTAACCCACAGACCACAATCAGTAAGGATAGGCAACAACACCTCCTCAACATCCTCAACACCGGTGCCCCACAAGGCTGTGTCCTCAGCCCCCTACTATACTCCTTATACACCTATGACTGTGTGACTAAATTCCCCTCCAACTCGATTGTCAAATTTGCTGATGACACCACCGTAATGGGTCGGATTTTTATTTTTAATTTTAAAAAAATATATTTATTCAAATTTTTCAGCAAATTTTCAACAAAACCTCCCTCCCAACAAAAAGAAAGAAACAAGAACACAGCAATCAGAAATTATACATTGGATTTCCCCCATATACAATAAACCCCATATAACATTTAAAAACACAAATAGGGAAACCCCCCCACCTTAACCCAAACGCCATCCCAAAAGAACCCCCCCCCCCCCCCCCGCCCCCCCACCCTTGGGCTGCTGCTGCTGCTGCTAACCTTCTCCTAACGCTCCGCGAGATAGTCTAGGAACGGTTGCCACCACCTGAGGAACCCCTGCACAGACCCTCGCAAGGCAAACTTTATCCTCTCCAGCTTGATGAACCCTGCCATGTCATTGATCCAAGCTTCCATACTGGGGGGCTTTGCATCTTTCCATAATAGCAAAATCCTCCGCCGGGCTTCCAGGGACGCAAAGGCCAGAATACCGGCCTCTTTCGCCTCCTGCACTCCTGTCTCGTCCAATACCCCAAATAATGCCAATCCCCAGCTCGGCTTGACCCGGGCGTTCACTACCTTGGACATAGTCCTCGCAAAACCCCTCCAAAACCCATCCAATGCTGGGCACGACCACAACATGTGGACATGATTTGCCGGGCTCCCCGAGCGCCTCCCACATCTGTCCTCCACCCCAAAGAACCTACTCAACCTCGCCCCTGTCATATGCGATCTGTGAGTAACTTTGAACTGTATTAGGCTGAGCCTGGCGCAAGAGGAGGAAGAATTAACCCTACTCAGGGCATCAGCCCACAGACTGATCTATCTACTCCCCAAGTTCCTCCTCCCACTTGCCCTTTAACTCCTCCGCCAAGGCCTCCTCCTCTTCCTTCAGCTCCTGGTATATCGCCGACACCTTGCCTTCTCCAACCCATACACCCGAAATCACCCTGTCCTGAATCCCACGTGCCGGAAGCAGCGGGAATTCCCTCACCTGCCGCCTCACAAATGCCCTCACTTGCAGGTACCTGAAAGCGTTTCCCGGGGTTAGCCCAAACTTCTCCTCCAGCGCCCCTAGGCTCGCAAACGTCCCATCGATAAACAGGTCCCCCATTCTTCTAATCCCTGCCCGATGCCAGCTCCAAAACCCCTCATCCATCCTTCTCAGGACGAACCGAAGATTCTCCCGAATTGGGGACCAAACTGAGGCTCCCACCTCGCCCCTGTGTCAATCTGCCCCCAGATCTTCAGCGTCGCCGCCACCACCAGACTCATGGTGTACCTTGTCGGCGAGAGCGGCAGCGGTGCCGCCACCAGCGCCCTCAGGCTCGTGCCCACACAGGACGCCATCTCTAGCCTTTCCCGCGCCGCCTCCTCTCCCTCCATTACCACTTACGGATCATCGCCACATTGGCTGCCCAATGATAGCCACACAAATTCGGCAGCGCCAGCCCTCCCTGTCCATGCTACGCTCCAGAAACACTCTCTTCACCCTTGGGGTCTTATTCGCCCACACAAATCCCATGATGCTCCTGCTTACCCGTTTGAAAAAGGCCTTGGGGATCATAATGGGAAGGCACTAGAACACAAAGAGAAACCTCGGGTGGACCGTCATTTTGACCGACTGCACCCTACCCGCTAGTGAGAGTGGCAGCATATCCCGTCTTTTAAAATCCTCCTCCATCTGTTCCACCAACCGCATCAAATTGAGCTTGTGCAGGGCCCCCCAACTCCTAGCTACTTGGATCCCTAGGTACCAAAAGCTCCTTTCCGCCCTCTTCAGCGGTAGCTCGTCTATCCCCCTTCCCTGGTCCCCTGAATGCACCACAAAGAGCTCACTCTTCCCTACGTTGAGTTTATACCCCGAAAAGTCCCCAAACTCCCTAAGAATCTGCATGACCTCCGCCATCCCCTCCACTGGATCCGCCACATACAACAACAGGTCGTCGGTATACAACGACACCCGGTGTTCCTCTCCCCCCCGGACCAGTCCCCTCCATTTCCTGGACTCCCTCAGTGCCATGGCCAACGTCTCAATTGCCAGTGCAAACAACAAGGGGGATAATGGGCACCCCTGCCTCGGCCCCCGGTACAGTCGAAAGTACTCCGACCTCCGCCGGTTCGTAGCCACACTCACCACTGGGGATCTATGTAGCAGCCTGACCCAACTGATGAACCCCTCCCCGAACCCAAACCTCCGCAACACTTCCCAAAGATACTCCCACTCCACCCGATCAAAGGCCTTCCCTGCGTCCATAGCTGCCACTACCTCCGCTTCCCCCTCCACCGAGGGCATCATAATCACATTGAGGAGCCTCCGCGCATTTGTGTTTAGCTGCCTACCCTTTACAAATCCCGTCTGGTCCTCATGAATCACAGCCGGGACACAGTCCTCAATTCTCGTAGCCAGCACCTTCGCCAGCAACTTAGCGTCAACATTGAGGAGCGAGATCGGTCTATATGACCCACATTGCAATGGATCCTTGTCCCGCTTCAAGACCAAAGAAATCAGCGCCCTGGACATTGTCGGGTGCAAGGTCCCCCCCTCCATCCCCTTATTAAAAGTCCTCACTAGCAACGGTCCCAGCAGGTCCACGTATTTCCTGTAGAATTCAACCGGGAACCCATCCTGCCCAGGGGCCTTCCCCGCCTGCATGCTCCCCAATCCTTTAACCAGCTCCTCCAGCCCAATCGGCTCCCCCAAACCAGCCACCTCCTCCTCCTCCACCCTCGGGAACCTCAGTTTATCTAGGAAACGTCGCATTCCCTCCTCCCCTGCTGGGGGCTCAGACCTGTACAGATCCCCATAGAAGTCCCTAAATACCTTGTTTATTTTCACCGCACTCCGCACCGTATTCCCCCTCTATCCTTAACTCCACCAATCTCCCTCGCTGCCTCCCTCTTACAAAGCTGATGTGCCAGCATCTGACTCGCCTTCTGCCCATACTCATACGTCGCCCCCTGCGCTTTCCTCCACCGTGCCTCTGCTTTCCCCGTGGTCAACAGGTCGAATTCCATCTGGAGGTTCCGTCGCTCCCTAAGTAGCCCCTCCTCGGGGGTCTCTGTATACCTCCTGTCTACCCTTAGAATCTCCCCCACCAACCTCTCCCTTTCCCTCCTCTCTCTTCTCCCTGTGAGCCCTAATGGAGATTAGCTGTCCCCTGACCACCGCCTTCAACGCCTCCCAGACTACCCCCACCTGCACCTCCCCGTTGTCATTGGCCTCCAAATATCTTTCAATACACCCCCGCACCCGCATGCATACCCCCTCATCCGCCAACAGTCCCACATCGAGGTGCCACAGCGGGCGCTGGTCCCTCTCCTCCCCCAACTCCAGCTCCACCCAATGCGGGGCATGGTCTGAGATGGCTATGGCCGAATACTCCGTTCCCTCCACTTTCGGGATTAGCGCCCTACTCAAAATGAAAAAAATCTATCCAGGAGTAGGCTCTATGGACGTGGGAAAAGAAGGAAAATTCCCTGGTCGGCGTCTGGCAAACCTCCATGGATCCACTCCCCCCATCTGGTCCATAAACCCCCTGAGCACCTTGGCCGCAGCCAGCCTTTTACACGTCCTGGACCTAGAACGGCCCAGTGCTGGGTCCAGCACCATGTTGAAGTCCCCCCCATTATCAAGCTTCCTACCTCCAGATCCGGAATCCGACCCAGTATGCGTTTCATAAATCCAGCATCATCCCAATTCAGGGCATATACGTTCACCAGTACCACCCGCACCCCCTGCAACCTACCATTCACCATCACATATCGACCTCCATTATCCGCTACAATATTCAGTACCTCGAACGACACCCACTTCCGCACCAGTATTGCAACCCCTCTGTTCTTCGTATCCAGCCCTGAATGAAAGACCTGCCCTACCCATCCCTTTCTCAGCCTAACCTGACCTGCCACTTTCAGATGTGTCTCCTGGAGCATAACCACGTCTGCCTTCAGTCCCTTTAAGTGCGCGAACACCCGGGCCCTCTTGATTGGCCTGTTCAGGCCCCTCACATTCCAAGTTATCAGCCGGATTGGGGGGCTACTCACCACCCCCTGCTGACTAGCCATCTCCGTTTCTAGGCCAGCCACGTGCCCGCGCCTCCCGCACCCTCCAGTCCCCCAGGCGGCAGACCTCCGCCCAGACTACCTCTCCTACATCCAGCTCCCTTTTGGCCAATGCAGCAGCAACCCAGTTCCCCCCCCCCTACCCCCCGCTAGATTCTCATCTAGCCATTTTGCTCCCCCATGACACACCCGTAAGTCAGCTGACTCCTGCTGACCCCGGCCTCTCCTGCCATTCCATCGACGCCCCAGTGTGATAATCCCCCCACCCCTTGGCAGTCAGTGTGCACTCCTCTCCAGCACCGCCCTTCCCCCTGGCCCCGCCCCCATCCTTCCCTAACGCGGGAAAAAGCCTGCGCTTTCCTGAGCCGGCCCCGCCTCCTCTGGCGCAACTCCTTTTTGCGGCCTTACCGAACTCCCCAGCCCCGGGCCTCCACCCTCCCTCTTCCTCTGTGGGGCCCTGCCCCACCAACACCGTCGCCCACACTCTCCCACAGCCCCCACTTCAAATCCATTCACCCATCCCCACCCAGCACTCAAACAAAAGGAACATTCCCCAAACGCGGTAACCACAGTAAACATCCCCCCACGACAAACCCTCAATTTGAGTCCAACTTTTCAGTCTGTATAAAGTTGCATGCCTCATCAGGGGATTCAAAATAGTGGTGCCGATCTTGGAATGTGACCCACAATCGCACTGGCTGCAGCATCCCGAACTTCACCCCCTTCCGGTGGAGCACTGCCTTAGCCCGGTTGAAACCAGCCCTGTTCTTAGCCACCTCCGCACTCCAGTCCTGATAAATTCGGATCTCCGTGTCCTCCCACCTGCTGCTCCGCTCTTTTTTGGCCCATCTCAGGACACACTCTCTGTCCACAAAGCGGTGGAACCTCACCACTCCAGCCCTTGGCGGCTCGTTGGCTTTGGGTCTTCTTGCCAGGACCCGATGAGCCCCATCCAACTCCAGGGGCCTTGGGAAAGCTCCCGCGCCCATCAGCGAATTGAGCATCGTGCTCATATATGCCCCGGCATCGGGCCCCTCCACTCTTTCAGGGAGACCCAGAATCTGAAGATTCTTCCTCATCGACCTAATCTCCAGGTCCTCGAATTTTTCCACCCGCCTCAAGCGCCTCCACCTTCACCGCCAGGCCCAAGATCTCGTCCTCGTTCTACGAAACTTTTTGCCGCACCTCCCAGATCGCCGCCCCTTGGGCCTTCTGGGCCTCCACAAGCTTCTCAATCACCGCCTTCATTGGCGGCAGCATTTCTGTCTTCAGCTCCTCAAAGCAACGTTTAAGAAACTCCTGCTGCTCCTGCGACCACTGCGCCCAGCTGCTTGGTCTCCACCTGCCGCCATCTTGCTTTTCCTCCCTCGCACTTTTCGCTGCACCAGGATCACTTTTTTAGCCGCTCCACTCCTGGTCCAATTCATATAATGTCGGGGGGACCTTGCTGCCACCTTCCCACACTGGAAGACGTCGAACAATTGCTGTTGGGGCCCCTCTGAAGAGCCCAAAATTCCGTTCACGACGGGAGCTGCCGAACGTGCGACCTACCTAGGCATAGCCGTAACCGGAAGTCTGGGTCGGATTTTAAACAATGACGAGACAGAGTACAGGAATGAGATAGAGAATCTGGTGAACTGGTGCGCCGACAATAATATCTCCCTCGATGTCAACTAAATGAAGGAGATTGTCATCGACCTAAGGAAGCGTAGAAGAGCACATGCCCCTGTCTACATCACTTGGAATGAAGGAGAAAGGGTTGAGAGCTTCAAGATTTTAGGTGTCCAGATTAACACCAGCCTGTTCTGGTCCCCCCATGCTGCCACTATAGTTAAGAAAGCCCACCAACGACTCTACTTTCTCAGAAGACTAAGGGAATTTGGCATGTCAGCTCCGACTCTCCCCAACTTTTACAGCTGCACCATTGAAAGCATTCTTTCGAGTTGTATCACAGCTTGGTGTGGATCCTGCGCTGCCCAAGACTGCAGGAAATTACAAAAGGTTGTGAATGTAGCCCAGACCATCACGCAAACCAGCCTCCCATCCACTGACTCTATCTGTAATTCCCACGGCCTCGGAAAGGCAACCAGCATAATTAAGGACCCCATGCCCCCCGGACATTCTTCCACCTTCTTCTGTCAGGAAAATGATACAAATGTTTGAGGTCACGCATAAACCAACTCAAGAACAGCTTCTTCCCTGCTGCCATCAGACTTTTGAATGGACCTACCTCGTATTAAGCTGATCTTTTCTCAACACCCAAGCTCTGACTGTAACATTGCATTCTGCAGTCTCTCCTTCCTTCCCTATGCACGGTATGCTTTGTCTGTATAGCATGCAAGAAAGAACACTTTTCACTATATACTAATACATGTGACAGTAATAAATCAAATCAAATCAAATGATATGCAACAGCCATCTTAAACAAATTTTGTTTTCCACTTTTAAAAAATTTGCTTTAAAATTTGTCACATCTCCATAGCTATGCTTGGCCCTGTTGGAGGAAAGAAAAACCTTAAAGTCTGTTCTCGACCGCGTGTTGTTGGTAAAACTTTGTTTAATTCAGAAAAACTGTGTGCACACAGGAGAGGCAGACCCCGCGACCACCCTGCAGCTCGCAAAAGTCAGCTCTGATCATAGTCAGAATTACATGCATATATATTTAAGGTTCATTGGAGTCACAAGCAGGTATTGACGTCACTGAACCATTCGGAATACAAAGTGATCAGTAAGCTTATTTTCTGGTCCCCGTAATGGGAAAACGATTAAAGAATACACTGTTTCCTTACAATCTCATGGGTTTGTGCTTAACATATTTAACTTCCAGAAGAAGTGCAAATGTGTTGGACAATGGATCCCTTAGACTTACTAGGGCCTCCTGTGCTTCCCTTTTCATATTCAAATACTCTGTGAGATGATTAAATCATTTCCAATGTGGGTTTCTTTAACACCTTGCTTGCTGGTTTTCCCTTGGTATACGTTTAACCCCTTTCCTGCTGGTTTGCCCTTGACCTGTGCTATTACAATACTTTGAGACATCTTTATTATACCAATCCTGACACATATAGCAATTTCTTCCGCTAACAGCCCGACAGGTGGTATAGCAGTCGTACAGCAGGAAGGATGGACAAGCAGGTCTACCACAGATTCCTGTACCCGAACGTGATGAGATGAAAGTTCCTGTCCACCATCTGCAGGAGCTTGTGTTAGGAAAGAGTTAATGTTCCTAGTATTTAAGTTAGAACTGGGGTTTTAATTGTTCAATAGATTGCACTTATTATGGCACCAATATATAAAGTGGATACAGGTGGCACTGCTTTGTTAATGGAGAAGTGATTACTGAACACAATAAATTTTGAGTCAAAAAGAAAGACTTGCTTTCTAGTTCTTATTGTATAGCTACTATCGGAGTTTAACAGCTCTCCGAGCAGAGGCAGGGTATACACAACAGCTGATTTCACTGCCTTTTTATTGCAGTAGCATCTAACCACGTGATAGAAATTGACTTTTCTAGTCAGCTATAACCATGAGAGTAAGGGAAGATGATAGAGGTAAAAGGGTTAACTGAGAACATTAAGAATAATTAACTATAATCATAGTAAGCAACAATAGCTGGGAATCCTCTAAGGATTAATCCAGATCATACACTTTAATTACACATCTGCAAGTTGCTTGAGGCTGCAAGGTCAGTGACGTCAACTAGCTAAAAGGCCCCATTGTATGGTAAGAATTGAATTGAAGCTACTGTCCAAGAATGAGTAGTCCCGTTTCTATGGTGGAAGCCAGTCTAGGATGATAATGTCTTAACGAAAACTGTGTTTTTCTAATTAATGTTAGATGCGGTGTGGATAATTTGGAAAATTGGCAAGCGATGGAATGGGAAATTTGCACAAATACATTTAAATACATATATCTCTTAAATTGATGGACAAACATTTTGGCAGAATTGAGTAAACTATCATTTAGTTAAAGCCAATCAGAGGTAAAAAGAAGACTAGACCTTAAGATAATAATTTCCTTAAGAATCACTTACCGGGATGGAAAAACTCATCCCGGGATCACCCCATCTATATTTCTAAAACCTATTTCCTTTACTGCTTGATTTTGCTAATCGCCATCTTTCTTTTGTTTAAATTACTTAGTTATTTTATCCTGTGTATTATGATTTGAAGAATTACTACGATCTGTAAATGAATGAAAACTCAACTACTGTATTCACTAAAGACAATCAATTTGACTAGCTTGCTGCAGGGCTAGTTGGAAACTTCCTAAATTTTGTATTAAAAATAAATTTACCAGTGGCACAGCTGACAAATAAAGTACAAGTGGACTTTGCCAAAAAACACAGACTTGACCTCTGTTATTTGAGAACTGTAAGAAGTCTTACAACACCAGGTTAAAGTCCAACATGTTTGTTTCAAACACTAGCTTACGGAGCACTGCTCCTTCCTCAGGTGAATGAAGAGGTATGTTCCAGAAACATATATATAGACAAATTCAAAGATGCAAGACTATGCTTAGAATGCGAGCATTAGCAGGTGATTAAATCTTTACAGAGCCAGAGATGGGGTAACTCCAGGTTAAAGAGGTGTGAATTGTGTCAAGACAGGACAGTTAGTAGGATTTCGCAAGCCCAGGCCACCATGGGGGATGAATGTAATGCAACATGAATCCCAGGTCCCGGTTGAGGCTGCACTCATGTGTGGGGAACTTGGCTATAAGTTTCTGCTCGGCGATTCTGCGTTGTCGTGCGTCCTGAAGGCCGCCTTGGAGAACGCTTACCCGGAGAAACTTATAGCCAAGTTCCCCACACATGAGTGCGGCCTCAACCTGGACCTGGGATTCATGTCGCATTACATTCATCCCCCACCATCTGGCCTGGGCTTGCGAAATCCTACTAACTGTCCTGGCTTGAGACAATTCACACCTCTTTAACCTGGGGTTACCCCATCTCTAGATCTGTAAAGATTTAATCACTTGCTAATGCTCGCATTCTAAGCATTGTCTTGCATCTTTGAATTTGTCTATATATATGTTTCTGGAACATACCTCTTCATTCACCTGAGAAAGGAGCAGTGCTCCGAAAGCTATTGTTTGAAACAAACATGTTGGACTTTAACCTGTTGTTGTAAGACTTCTTACTGTGCTCACCCCAGTCCAACACCAGCATCTCTACATCATTCGGGAACTGAGAAGGGATAACGGATATCCAGGGTTCCGAATAGACACAGAGATCCATCACCACGCTAAGACCTGGTCAGGGATGTGGATGTTGATATAACAATGAGGGGAGGACCTGATATTAACCACTTTTATTTACTTCTGCCCCAAAACAAATGATGACTCACTCAGTGGTTTTCTAAACCCCATTTGAATTATCTGGCTTTGGGTGCTTCGTCTTCCATTAGTTGTAGTTTTTCAGGTACTATGTGCTGAATGGGGAGCCGGTTTAGTCAGTTGACTGGATAGCCGGTCTGTGATACAGAGCGACGCTAAAAGCGCTGGTTCAATTCCTATACCAGCTGAGGTTATTCATGAAGGCCCCACCTTCTCAACATTGCCCATAACCTGAGGTGTGGTGATCCTCAGGCTATATCACCACCTGTCAGCTAAGCAGCCTATGGTTATCTTGGACTATGATGTGGAGATGCCTGCATTGGACTGGGGTGAGCACAGTAAGGAGTCTTACAACACCTGTTCCTTCCTCAAGTGCTCCGAAAGCTAGTGATTCGAAACAAACCTGTTGGACTTTAACCTGGTGTTGTAAGACTTCTTACATCTTGGACTATGGTAACTTTGCTTTACTAGGTACTAGTATGAATGTCCCACTTGAGCACATCAGAATTTGTCAGCATTGTGGTGTCGGCTTGGTCCTTACGATTCGCCAAGAACGCGTCATACATGAATTCTGATTCATGAAAATGTTGGGATCATGATGGGGACAGAGAGAGAGAGCTTCAAACTAAGGGGTCTTGCAAGAAAGAGGAGGTGTAGTAAATCAAAGGTAAATAACAAGGTAATAGAGCAGAGTAGTAATTTGGGTAATGATAGTCATGGTGTGGCAAGAAGAGACAAGGAGAACAAACTTCGAGTGCAGTTAAAGCCGGAGAGAGAGTGCAGAAATGGGAAAAATGTGCTGTATCTGAATGCCTGCAGCATTTGTAACAAAATAAATGAATTGTTTGCACAAATCGCTGGCTTTGAAAGCAGACCAAGGCAGGCCAGCAGCACGGTTCAATTCCCGTAACAGCCTCCCCGAACAGGTGCCGGAATGTGGCGACTAGGGGCTTTTCACAGTAACTTCATTTGAAGCCTACTTGTGACAATAAGCAATTTTCATTTTCATTTTTCATTCATTTCATTTTTCAAATGGAAATAACTATGTATGACTGTGTAGCCATTCCAGAGATATGGGGTGCGATCTAACACTACGTCGCGCTCAATCGGGACGCAAAAGGGCGGTAAATTACAACACTTGTTATTCCACACGAAATCTCACGAGGCATCTCAATCTAGATCCTGTCCTCAATGGGCAGGATTCAGATTTGCATATTTAGGTGTGCCGTTAATCTCACATAAATATGTTCCCGCCAGAGTAATCCAAGATGCGGGACCTAATGGCCTCGCCTCGGAGACCTCCAGCAGGCACCATTTAGCACTGGTTTCCACAAACGTGTACCAGGTGTACCGGAAATTTGGGGGGCTCTCCTAGGCAATTGGGGGACCCCTAGGTGGTTGGGCTCTGTAGGGTGATGCCCCGGCACTTCCGATGCCACCTGGGTTCCGTGGCACTGCCAGCCTGGCATGCTGGCTGTGCCACCTGAATTCCACCCTGGAACTGCCAGCGTGCCCAGGTGGCACTGCCAGGTTGGCAGATGCGCTGCCATGGTGCCAAGCTGGCAGTGCCAAGGTGCCCAGGTAGCATCTTGCCTGTGCCAGGGATTGGGCTCAGGGGTGCCCTGACCTTATGAGGTGGGGTGCGGTTGGCTCAAGGATCCCCGAATTAGTAAGTTGGGCATTGGGGAGTCCAGAGGCCGCGGTGGAGATTTCAGAGATCGGGGTGCCATTTTCTCTTCGTGAACATAGAAAAATACAGCACAGAACAGGCCCTTCGGCCCACGATGTTGTGCCGAACTTTTGTCCTAGATTAATCATCGATTATCATTGAATTTACAGTGCAGAAGGAGGCCATTCAGCCCATTGAGTCTGCACCAGCTCTTGGAAAGAGCACCCTACCCAAAGTCAACCCCTCCACCCGACACTAAGGACAATTTTGGACACTAAGGGCAATTTATCATGGCCAATCCACCTAACCTGCACATCATTGGACTGTGGGAGGAAACCGGAGCACCCGGAGGAAACCCACGCAGACACGGGGAGGATGTGCAGACTCCGCACAGACAGTGACCCAAGCCGGAATCGAACCTGGGACCCTGGAGCTGTGAAGCAATTGTGCTATCCACAATGCTACCTTGCTGCCCTTAAGAACAAATAAATCTACACTATATCATTTTACCGTAATCCATGTACCTATCCAATAGCTGCTTGAAGGTCCCTAATGTTTCCAACTCAACTACTTCCACAGGCAGTGCATTCCATGCCCCCACTACTCTCTGGGTAAAGAACCTACCTCTGACATCCCCCCTATATCTTCCACCTTTCACCTTAAATTTATGTCCCCTTGTAATGGTTTGTTCCACCCGGGGAAAACGTCTCCGACTGTCTACTCTATCTATTCCCCGATCATCTTATAAAGCTCTATCAAGTCACCCCTCATCCTTCTCCGTTCTAATGAGAAAAGGCCTAGCACCCTCAACCTTTCCTCGTAAGACCTACTCTCCATTCCAGGCAACATCCTGGTAAATCTCCTTTGCACCTTTTCCAAAGCTTCCACATCCTTCCTAAAATGAGGCGACCAGAATTGTACACAGTACTCCAAATGTGGCCTTACCAAAGTTTTGTACAGCTGCATCATCACCTCACAGCTCTTAAATTCAATCCCTCTGTTAATGAACGCTAGCACACCATAGGCCTTCTTCACAGCTCTATCCACTTGAGTGACAACTTTCAAAGATGTATGAACATAGACCCCAAGATCTTTCTGCTCCCCCACATTGCCAAGAACTCTACCGTTAACCCTGTATTCCGCATTCATATTTGTCCTTCCAAAATGGACAACCTCACACTTTTCAGGGCCAAACTCCATCTGCCACTTCTCAGCCCAGCTCTGCATCCTATCTATGTCTCTTTGCAGCCGACAACAGCCCTCCTCACTATCCACAACTCCACCAATCTTCATATCGTCTGCAAATTTACTGACCCACCCTTCAACTCCCTCATCGATGTGAGCTCGTTAGTGCAGGAAATGAGCTTAAGTGCGGCCCAAAAATGATGCAGAGTCCCGCTTAATAGCGGGTCGTTCTCGGCAATGCAAGCGCCAGGAAGCAGCACACTAAAAGTACCCAAAATGGGACTCTTTCATTTCCATTAAATCACGCCAATGGTTTCAAAGTGGCCAAGGCTGGGACCAGAGTATTGGAGGATATTTGACATATTAAAAAAGATAGGAAGCTAGGAAAAGGGATTAGGATTGCTCTGTTAATTAAGGATGTCATTAGTACAGTAGTGACGGCCGGTTTAGCTCAGTTGACTAGACAGCTGATTCGTCATGCAGATTGAGGCCAGCAGCACTGGTTCAATTGCCCAAAACCTGAGGTGTGATGATCCTCAGGTTATAGCAGCACCAGTCAGCTCTCCTGCTCAAAGGGGAAAGCAGCCTATGGTCATCTGGGACTATGCCGATTTTACCATACCTAGTGAGAGAATATCTTGGCTCAGAACAGCAAGATGCCGGAATAGGTTAGGGTAGAGATAAAACACAGGGCTGGATTCTCCGCCAGCAGGATGCTCCATTTTGCAAGCAGCCCAGGGGTTTCCCGACGGCGTGGGGCTGCCCTGCAATGGGAAACCCTATTGACCGGTTGGCATAACGGTGCATCCCGCCAGCAGGGTGAAACAGAAATGTGGCACGGCGGAGCGGAGAATCCAGCCCATAGTAAAGGTCACTTGTGAGAGTAGTGACATAGTAGGACAGTGTGTACAAGAAGAAATAAATGGGGCATGTAAGGAAGTTATGGCAATAATCATGTGTGACTTTAGTCTACATGTAGATGGCTGAATCAGATTGGCAAAGGTAGCCTGGAACATTGAGACAATATTTTACAGCAGTATATTCTAGATTCAACCAGGCAGCAGGTTATTCTGGATCTGGTCGTGAGCAATGAGACAGGAACAGCAATTCTCCAGAAAGATTTAGTGAGCGGGTACTGCCGCGAGCTTCCCGGCGCTCGACTCAGCGAGGCCAGCAACGCTATTCAACGTTAATTGGTCCACTTAACAAGGCCTCCCGGGCTTCTCATCGCAAATGAAGGCTCGCTAGCTGATTCGCTGGCACCGCGCACGCCAGCCCCCCGCTAACAGGGTCGAGCAGCACTTAAGCTGCACTTGCTCAGCCAACCCCAACCAGCTGGCAACAATGGCGCCGAGGAGACCAGCCTCAAAATTCAGGGATGCTGAACTGGGGAGGTTGCTAGACGCTGTGGAGGCCAGGAGGGATATCCTGTTCCTCCGAGGGTCCCGGAGTGTCAGCAATAGGGCAGCCAGTGCCACCTAGTGGCGGCAGTAGTGAGCTCAGATGGTGGACAGGAGGACTGGCCTCCGGTGCAGGAAGAAGGTCAATGACCTACACCAGGCAGCACAAGTGAGTAGATACCAACGTCATTCTTTCCCCTCACCCCCCCACCAAGACCTTCCACCCCCTCCCATGGGAGCATCTTCAATCCCCCAACCCTTCATCCACCCCTACCCCCTTCAAACCCCCCAACCCCTGCATCACCCCATCCCCCCACCCACCACTATGAATCACACGTGTGGCTAATGGTGCCCTCTCTGTGTCTCCTCAGGAAAAGCTCTCTCACAATTGTCGGGAGAGGGCCCAGACTGGCGGTGGTATGGCAGACATCAGGATCCTCACCACCTCACCGGTGTGGCTGAGGACAGAGTGGTCACCAACGTGGAGGCTGGCTCCTGTCTCATTGCTCACGACCAGATCCAGAATAACCTGCTGCCTGGTTGAATCTAGAATATACTGCTGTAAAATAGTGTCTCAATGTTCCAGGCTACCTTTGCCAATCTGATTCAGCCATCTACATGTAGACTAAAGTCACACATGATTATTGCCATAACTTCCTTACATGCCCCATTTATTTCTTCGTGTACACACTGTCCTACCATGTCACTACTCTCACAAGTGACCTTTACTATGGGCTGGATTCTCCGCTCCGCCGTGCCACATTTCTGTTTTAGCCCGCCAGCGGGATGCACCGTTATGCCGACCGGTCAATTGAGTTTCCCATTACCAGGCAAGACAGCATTTGGAGATCTGCTGGATCCCAGGACCCAGCTGGGTCCCAGCCTGATGCTGAACCAGTGGAAAAGGTAATCTCTGAGCAGGTGGAGCCATTAGGGAGTGGCCGGGACATTCAGACGGAGACGTCAGCGATACTCCCATAGCCGCTTGGAGGAGGCCCAGAGGCTACGGGCGCAGGAGATGTCACCGGCAATGCGTGGCACTGAGACCACCACTGCTAGGGTGGCGGCCGTAGTGGATAGCCTGGTGCGCAATATCCGCACCATTAGTGAAGGTGTCCAAAGCATCGCACAGTCGGTGATGGCCACGGCTGAGAGTCCAACAGAATGTCTGCCTCGCTGGGGTATGGCAGCCAGTACCAGGCTGGCTTTGAGAGGTTCTGAAGGACATGTCCTGCTCTCAGATAGGAGTGGCCAAGGCGCTGCAGAGCTTGTCCCAGTCGCAGGTGGGCATTGCCGAGGCACTGCAGAGCATAGCCCAGTTGCTGAGGAGCATCGCCAAGGGCATCAACACAATAGTGCGGACCTTGGGGAACCGCATGGAACAAAGAACAAAGAAATGTACAGCACAGGAACAGGCCCTTCGGCCCTCCAAGCCCGTGCCGACCATGCTGCCCGACTAAACTACAATCTTCTACACTTCCTGGGTCCGTATCTCTCTATTCCCATCCTATTCATGTGTTTGTCAAGATGCCCCTTAAATGTCACTATCGTCCCTGCTTCCACCACCTCCTCCGGTAGTGAGTTCCAGGCACCCACTACCCTCTGCGTAAAAAACTTGCCTCGTACATCTACTCTAAACCTTGCCCCTCTCACCTTAAACCTATGCCCCCTAGTAATTGACCCCTCTACCCTGGGGAAAAGCCTCTGACTATCCACTCTGTCTATGCCCCTCATAATTTTGTATACCTCTATCAGGTCTCCCCTCAACCTCCTTCGTTCCAGTGAGAACAAACCGAGTTTATTCAACCGCTCCTCATAGCTAATGCCCTCCATACCAGGCAACATTCTGGTAAATCTCTTCTGCACCCTCTCTAAAGCCTCCACATCCTCCTGGTAGTGTGGCGACCAGAATTGAACACTATACTCCAAGTGTGGCCTAACTAAGGTTCTATACAGCTGCAACATGACTTGCCAATTCTTATACTCAATGCCCCGGCCAATGAAGGCAAGCATGCCGTATGCCTTCTTGACTACCTTCTCCACCTGTGTTGCCCCTTTCAATGACCTGTGGACCTGTACTCCTAGATCTCTCTGACTTTCAATACTCTTGAGGGTTCTACCATTCACCGTATATTCCCTACCTGCATTAGACCTTCCAAAATGCATTACCTCACATTTGTCCGGATTAAACTCCATCTGCCATCTCTCCGCCCAAGTCTCCAAACAATCTAAATCCTGCTGTATCCTCTGACAGTCCTCATCGCTATCCGCAATTCCACCAACCTTTGTGTCGTCTGCAAACTTACTAATCAGACCAGTTACATTTTCCTCCAAATCAATTATATATATGGACTGGCAGAGTCAGATGATGCAGGGGCAGCCGGGGCTCAAACCAGCTGTCCCTCCATCCCAAAGTGAACCCCAAGGCCCGATGGGCATCGAGCGGGAGGAGGAGGCGCTGAGTGCCAACCTGGACCCATCCCATGGTGTGGTGACGGTGGTCACCAGCTCCCCGAGTTCCAGCCCTCTCAAAGCCAGCACACGGGACCGGGCGGCGCGGCTGTGCATGTGCCGCTGACAGGTGAGCCGGGCCCTCTGGCCTCAGAGCCCCTTGAGGATGTCCGTCTGGGGCATTGAAGGCCACGGGACAAGGTAAGCAGCTGGCTGCCTCCACCTCAGATGTACATCCTAGGGACACATCTAGACGTAGTGGTAGAGCTAGGAGGGCAAAGTACATCGAAGATCACGGAGGGCAGCGGGGGAGGGGGTGGAGAAGGGGGGGCGGCACCATCAGATGTAGTGGCAGACTTTTAAGGAGATATTTAATAACCCACAGCAAAGATTTATCCCAGTGAGAAAAAAAAGACTCCTTGGGAAGGATCAATTAATCCATGGCTGAATAAGGAAATTCTGGATAGTATCAAATTGAAAGAAACACTGTACAAATCTGCACAAATTAGTGGCAAATCAGATGATGGGCCGAATTTTGACCCAACAAAGAATGACTTAAATAAAATGAGGGAGAAAAAACAGAATGAAAGAAAGCCAGCTAATAATATAAAAGCAGATAATGAGAGTTTCTACAAGTATTTAAATAGAATAGTACTAAAACGAGCACCGATCCTCCAGAGTGTGAATTTGGGGTATTACAAACGTGGAACGGGAAATGGCAGAGGCGTTGAATTGGTATTTTGTGTATGTCCTCACTGTGGAAGACTTAGAAAGCTTCCCAAAAATCAAGAGGTGAACAGGAAAGCGGATATTAAAACAATCACCATCACTAGGGAAAAGCTGCTGGGAACACTATTTGACTTAAAGGCTGACAAGTCCCTCGGATTCATTGGCCTGCTTCCTGGCATCTTAAAGAAATCGCAGCAGACATAACAGGCGCATTGGTTATACTCTTGCAAAATTCCTTGTATACCAGAAGAATCCCAGTGGCATGGAAAATAGCTACTGTAACACCTTTATTGAGAAAGGATTCAGGCAGAAAACAGGAAATTGCAGGCCGATTAGCCTAACATCCGTCACAGGGAAATTACTGGAATCCATCATGGAGGACGTCATATCAGGGATACTTAAAAAATCTACATCAATTATTTGAATGAAGGGGCTGAATGTATGGTAGCTAAGTTTGCTGATGGCGACCAAGATAGGTGGGAAAGTAAGGTGTCAAGGGAGGTAGAGAGACTGCACAGGGGTATACACAGGCCAAGAAAATGAGCAAAAATTTGGCAGATGGAGTATAATCTGGGAAAATGTAAACTTGTCCATTTTTATAGGAAGAATAGAAAAGTAGTAGACTATTTAACCAGGGGCTGGTTTTGCACATAGGGTCTGGTTTAGCACAGTGGGCTAAACAGCTGGCTTGTAATGCAGAACAATGCCAGCAGCGCAGGTTCAATTCCCGTACTGGCCTCCCCCAACAGGCGCTGGAATGTGGCGACTAGGGACTTTTCACAGTAACTTCATTGAAGCCTACTTGTGACAATAAGCGATTATTATTGTTATTAAATGGAGAGAGATTGCAGAAGTGTGTGGTATAGAGAATGTGGCCTGGTACATGAATCACAAAAATGCAGATGCAGCAAATAATTTGGAAGGCAAATGGAATGTTGCTGCTTATTGTAAGGGGAATGGAATTATAAAAGTAGGTAATCTTTACTGCAGTGGACAGGGCCTTGGTGAGACCATATCTGGAATACTGTATACTGTTTGGTCTCCTTATTTGAAAAAAGATACATTTGCATTAAAAGCATTTCAGAGGAAGTGCACTCGACTCATTCCTGTGATGAGGGGCTTATTTTATGAAGAAAGGTTGGGAAGATTTGTCCTTTACCCATTTGAATTTACAAGAATGAGAAGTGAGCTTAAGATCCTGAGCTGATTTGATAGGTTAGATACCAGGCTTATGCTTCCACTTCGGGGAGAGATGAACCAGGGGACACAGTTTAAGAATTAGAGATATACATTTAAAAGTGAGATGAGCAGAAATGATTCTCTCAAACAGTCGTTAGTCTGTGGAATTCTCTTCTCCAAAGAGCAGGAATGAGGTGGGTTGCAGACTGGATGCTGCGCTCAATGCTACTTCATTTCTGGCAGTGCTCAGTATGAGTAGGATAAGAAGGGCCTGACGAGCACAGCTTAGGGAGGACCCCGGCCTGAGGTGCCTGATCCAGGTAAGCTCCAGGAAGAATCAATGGCTGAGGAAGTCCGATCCGTCCCAAAGAGGTGACTGGCATAACCAATGGTCTACCGAAGATGCATTTTTTCTTTGGAGACGAGCAAGAGACACCTGTGATTGTTAACAGATGCGGTGGCTCATATCTGTCGTAATCTGCAGGAGGATCTAATGCCGCATGGACTGGGAGAACATCCTCTGCCAGTGCCCCTGAAGGTCATTGCCACACAATTGTTTTGCAAGTGTCTCATTCAAGGGATCAACAGGGGAACAATATGGCATCTTTCAGTCCTCAACACATAAGTGTATTAAAGGCTTCTATAGTAAGGTTCATAATTATATTACGTTCACAATGGATAAAGCTAGCCGGGCTGCTAGATATCTAGGATCTGGCAGTGATCTCAGTCTTCCTTAGAGTACAGGGCGCAATCGATTGTACACATGTCGTTTTGAGAGCTCCATGGAAGCTGCCCCTGATATTCATTAACTGGAAAGGGTTCCAATCCATCAATGATCAGCTGGTGTATGATCATCAGAAACACATCATGCATGTTTGTACCAGGTGCCCTGGGAGTTTTCAACTCCTAAATCTTGAGTCACTCCCAGACATCACAGATATTCAAAGGCATAGCTGCTGGGTGATAAAGGTGTACCTGTCGAATAGATGGCTCCTGTGCCTCGTCCTCAAAGTGCCTCAGAGGAGAGACACAACACGGCACGCTGTGCCGCAAGATCCATCAGTGAGCAGACCATTGGCATCCTGAAGACATGCTTCCGAATACAACATTGCATGTCACTCACTGTGAATATCAGGATGTGATCAACTTGTGGAGGAGTAAGAGGATTGCTGAAAGAGGCTGAACTCGCCTGCGTCACAGGAGCAATTGCTATCTTCCCCTGCCAACACGACGGCATCCTCCTTGAAGCGACCGAGGTAGGCAAGCTTGGCCTACATGAAGACAAATGGATGGTATGTGATGAGAAAGGATGGAGCAGAAGTTGGGAAGCGTGCATGCCTGCTATATGTGCTGAGTCCTCCCTATTAACGTCTAAAGGTGCTGTTTGTGCAACAAGATGGATGAGATGCTGGTGATGTTAAACTGTTCGTGAGACATTCCATGCTGATGTCCCCCCTCCCCCCGCTAATATTTTGTAAGATCCCTGAGGAATGTAACCCTAATGAGTGCACGATGCCAATACGGGTGTGAGTTTGGAGTGAGCGGAAGGTTGGCTTACCCTGGTGGAGCAGATGAGATAATTCATCCTCTTCCTGCACTGCAGGGCATTTCGCTAGTAATCGCCGGCAGCACAGACCTCCTTGGCCCCTGGCTCACAGGCCGGCGAGGTGAGAACCATCCTGGAACCATCCCTCAGGTACAGGACACCCCGGTGCTGGTGGATGCTTCTTTTAAAGCCTCCAGGGAGTCATGGTTAAACCTCGGGCCTGCACTCTTCTTTCTCCTGGGGGCCATCTCTGTGTTGGTGGTGAGCACAGTTGAGCTGCACACAGTGAAACTGTGTGTTCAGACGGTGTTTAATATGGTTATCTGGACTTTCGACTCCAGTAGATTACAGCGGGGCGGATGAATCAGTGCCCAACCACCATGTCACTCTGAGAGCTGCTCACAGAGCGATTCATAAGCATTGAGCTTCAAAGTGAGCTTATCCTGCCCACTGCCACACTTAGGCTGAGACTTTCGAACCCTGCCATGGTGGGTTTTCCTGCAGCAGATGCATTGATCCATTTAAATCCTCATTGACCTTCAGCGAGATCAGAAAGGATCAGAAGATCCCGCCAGTGGGGCGGGACTGAAAATCCCGCCCTTAGTCTCTGGAGTGGGAGATTCCATCATACCTCTATTTGTAAGATCTAGATTGCAGCCTGTCTTAGTAACCATTTTCCCATCTGCCCTGCCTCTTTAATAGTTTGTGCGCATATACCCTCAGGTCTCTCTGCATTACACCCACATTTGAATTTTACCTCTTTAGCTGTAGAGCCTTCCCTCTTCTCCCGACCAAAATGAATCACTTCATACTGTTCTGCATTTCAGCTGCCATGTGTCCTTTCATTCCTCCAGCCTCTTGAAGTTTATCATGATTCTCCTTATAGTTCATTGGCGAGACCATTCAGACGCTGCGACAACGGATGAACGGACGTCGCACGACAATCGCCAGGCAGGAATGTTCCCTTCCAGTCGGGGAACACTTCAGCAGTCAAGGGCATTCAGCCTCTGATCTTCGGGTAAGCATTCTCCAAGGCGGCCTTCAGGACACGTGACAACACAGATTCGCCGAGCAGAAACTTATAGCCAAGTTTTGCATGCATGAGTATCGTCACAACCGGGACCTTGGATTCATGTCGCATTACATTCACCCCCGCCATCGGACCTGGGCTTGCGAAATCCTACCAACTGTCCTGGCTTGAGACAATTCACATCTCTTTAACCGTTGATTATTCCTCTCTCCAGGTGCACTGTCTGGACCTGTAAAGACTTAATTACTTGCAAAACTTTGCATTCAAGGAATCATCTTGCATCATTGGCTTTATCTATGTATGTGTTTGTGTAACCTACCTCTTCACTCACCTGATGAAGGAGCTATGCTCTGAAAGCTAGTGATTCGAAACAAACCTGTTGGACTAACCTGGTGTTGTAAGACTTTTTACTGTGCCCACCCTAGTCCAACGCTGGCATCTCCACATCATGGCCTTATAGTTCATAATGCTTCCAGGTTTTGTGTCATCTACAAATTTTGAAATTGTGTGCTGCACGCTGAACCAAGATCATGAGGATCAAGGCCCTTCTTGCATCCTTTGATCTTGGGCTGGGGGTTGGGCTTGTGCCTGCATTGTTGGTGGCGAAGACAGAGGGGTGCCCCAATGCTTGTGGAGGGCGGGGTAGGTTTGGGTCACCCTGATGTTTGCCTAGTGTGGAGGAGGAATGTAGTCCCAATCTTCCAGCGGTGGGAGGGTTGCCACTCTGCAGGCAAGGGCTGGGTGTGTTCCCCATGTCCGCCGGGGGTTCCGATGTCCGTGGATGGGAGAGAGGGACTTAGTACCCCAATCTCGGAATCCCAGCTTTACCGATGAGTGCCTCCGGTGCCCCCCCCCCCCCCGGTGCACCCCCCCCCCCCCCCCCCCCCGGTGCCCTCCCCCCACCCACAGCTGGAATTGCACAGTGCTGTTTGATCATGCAAGAAAAGGCATCTGTGAAGCCAGCAAGTTTACACTGTGGTCAGAATTCTCCATCCACTCATGCCTGTGGGATTCTGCAGTTCCAAATGCTCCTCCCTTTTCTGCCGCACCGTCACCATTGAAACTTCCTCCCTCCTGGCCAACTCAGCATACATATTGGAGATCTTACCCTCCCAATCTCATCATCCGAGAGGAGCCTGTCCTGTACACCCAAGGGCGGCAACATTGGGAACGAACCCAACTCTTTACTCAAAAAGGCCCTTATCTGGAGGTACCAAAACTTATTACCGCTGGGCATTTGATAGGCCTCCATCAGCTCAGTTAGTACTGCAAACCTCCCACCCAAAAACAGGTCCGCAAAGCATTTGTTCCCCAAGCGGTCCCATTCCTTAAACCTGGCATCCCAGCTCGCTGGGATGAATCTATCGTTACCACTAATCGGAGCCTTCCTGTGCACTCCCCAGGCTAAAATGTAACCGGCACTGGTTCCAAACCCTCAAAGTGGAAACCACCACTGGGTTTGATGAGTACCTATCTGGAAAAAAAGGAAGGGGAGCCTAAACCACTGCACTTAAGGCAGTCTCTTTACACAAGGCCTCCTCCACTCTGCACCATACCAACCCCTGGTCCAACAACCATCTTCAGACCATAACAATACTAGCAGCCCAGTAGTAACATTGAAAATTGGGATGGGCCAGACCACCCCCTCGTCTACTCCTCTCCAGACAAACTCTTAATACGAGGAACCCTCCCCGCCCACACAAAGCACAGGACAAACCTATTAATCTTTCTGAAAAAGGATTCGGACAGAAAGATTGGGACGTTCTGAAACGTGAAAAGGAACTTCGGCAGAATCACCATCTTAAGTCAAAGATAGAGGCAAACTGTCCCACCTTTTAAACTCCTCTTTCATCCCCTCTACTAAGCATGTCAGATTGAGCTTGTGAAGCTGGGCCCAATCCCGGGCTACCTGAATTCCCAAATAGCGAAAGCTCTTTCTAGCCAAGCAAAACGGGAGTTCACTCAAACACCCCTCCATCCTCCGGAGCCAATCAAGAACATCTCAATCTTTGCCATATTAAGTTTGTAATTGGAGAAAGAGCTAAATTCACTCAAAATTCCCAGGCTCTCATCAAATAACTCCAAGGGGTTGGAAACATCCAGTTTGAGGTCACCTGCATACAAAGAAAGCCAATGTTCCACTTCCCCCCCCCCCCCCCCCCCCCCACCCCCAACCCCACTTAATATCCCTCCACACGTCTGAAGAGCCATTGCCAAAGGCTCGATCGCAAGGGCGAATAGCAAAGGAGTGGACACCCCTGCCTCGCCCCACGCTGCAGTGTGAAATATTCAGAACTAACCCCATTAGTCGAGGTGCTTGCCTTCGAGGCTATATACAACAGTTCAACCCAGTCCACAAATCCCTGTCCGAACCCAAATCATTCCAAAAAGTCAAATGGATATGCCAAAATTCAGCTGGGAATCCGTCCGATCCCGGGGCCTGCCCTGACTGCATCAAATTCACACATCCCAGCAGCTCCCACAGACTTACTGGAGCCCCCAATCCTTGCACCCTAGCTTGCCCACCTTCGGAAACTCCAACCTATCTAGGAATCTATGTCTCATTTCGTTGTCCGGTGGCGGTTTCGATTAGTATAGCCTTTGAAAGAAGGACGCAAAGATTTTATCAATCCCTGCTGGGTCCGTGACTCGTTGAACCCTGGAACAATCCTGTGGGGTAGAGGTTTAGGGTTGCCATCGCCTTCAAGGCCATAGGGAGCGGGTTCCCTGCTCCTCCATGCCAAGGTGGATAGAGTGTCGGCTCGTGATGCACCTGGCCCTTGAACTTGCCCAGTTGCTCCCTGGCCTCCTGGTACTGGGTTCTCCCTATGTGTGGCCGCTCGTTCCTACTGGGGTCTGTGCTCCTCCAGTGCTTTGATGAGCATAATTGCCAACTCCACTCGCTTCATCCAATATCTATCTGACAGCTGCGAGAGACAGACAGAGAGAGACAGTCAGGTTGGTGTCTAGCCAGTTACCTTCAGACCATCCCCTCACCCTTTGTCCTCTCGGTCCCGGAAGCAGCCATTTTATCCTTATCTGGCAGCTAATGCTCCCTCACATGTCTGGTATTCTTCCCACTTAATTGGTTGACTGCCTCAATCTATACCCTCACCCCTTCAAATTTGCCAGTAGCCTCCTGTCTGGTTATCCTCTCGCTTAATATAGACATCACGGCGGTTCTGACAAGCTGTTTCAATGGTCGCTCATTCCACATGATCAGTGTCAACTGGATGCTTATATATATCTTGAGGGCTAACACATCCTCTATGACAGGCGTTGGGGCTCGGCAATTATGCTTCCCTCTCAATCCCCTGCACCCAACCTTTTATCCTTGAAACATTAGTTTTCATCCACAACCTTGACTTGAGAATATGGACAGCTGGCTTAACTCATGCTAGTCAATTAATTTGATGAGCATGAGTCTCAGAAATGTTAGAGGGCACAATTATTTTCTGCATCAGGAATAGGCACCATTCTTCCTCCGGCTGCATCATCCCGAGATCTCATTACTGTCAGGTCTTTACACTTGTTGCATCTTTTGAGTTTACTGCACAGAGAAAAGGTGCCACACTTTGGATTCTTACAAACATGGTGAGAGGTTTCATTAGGGATGTTGCTCGTACAATCTAAGATGGAGAACTGAAGTCTGTGCAAACGCTCACTGATGATGTCACAGGTCACTTGACGCTTCACCAGCAAGGATGTATTCTCTGATACATAACACCCCTCCCCCCTTTACTTGTTTAGTATAACGACACTGACTTAACATTTAAACAACAGACCCACATATGCATTATTTCTGTACACATATATACAACTCAATAAGACTCAAGTGGACATCTATTCCTTTTGGTTGAATTCGGAGTTCTGGAACCTGGCTACTGAAGACCTTGGAAATGTCCTCTGTTCCTTCATTAGGTGGTACTTCCTGGGAAGAAATTCCAGTGTCCATTTCTATAGGTATTAGGAATTCCTCAAACAGAATCTAAACTTGTCTCTGTTCGAAAGTGTTGTTGTCCAAATTTTCCACGGCAAATACTTGTTGAGAAGTTTCAGTGGATTCACTTTGTGAAACTAGTAGATGATCAGTATGGCGCGACCAAACTCTTTCTTCATCCATCTGTACGGTGTATCATATTGAGCCTCTTTGCTAGGATAACAGCAGGTATCCATCTCTCATTGGTGTTGTAGCTTCTGACTAACACTCGTTCTCCCTGATTGAATACTTTTTCGAGTTTTATTCCCTCCTAGAAATTTGTTGTTGTCATTTGACAATCTCAAGTATCAGGTTGTATTAACAAATCGCACCATGTTCTCAGTTTCCTTTTGAACAGCAGCATTGCTGGTGAACTCTTTGATGTTGCGTGTATCTTGTTCCATTAAGACATTAAGAATTTGTTCACAAATGTCCCTTGGTAATTCAATGCCTTGGTGGAATGTTTCAATGATTCAATGAAATGTTTGATCAACCCATTAGTTGCAGTTGGTATGGAGTTGACTTGATGTGCTGAATATCGTTTCATTTCAAGTAGTCTTTGAGCTTCTATGACGTGAACCGAGTACCATTGTCACTTACTATCTGCTTCAGTGTTCCAAATCTTGCGACTAATTTGTCCATCTTCTCAATGGTCTGATCTCTCTTCGTGGATTTCATAATCACGGCTTCCGACCATTTAGAGAGAGCATTTTCCAATCACCCAAGAACATGTTACCATGCATTGAACCAGCATAGTCTGTGTATTCTCTATCATGGCTCTGAAATTAAAATTAAAATCGCTTATTGTCACAAGTAGGCTTCAAATAAAGTTACTGTGAAAAGCCCCTAGTCGCCACATTCTGGCGCCTGTTCGGGGAGGCTGGTACAGGAATTGAACCGTTCTGCTGGCCTGCCTTGGTCTGCTTTCAAAGCCAGCGATTTAGCCCTGTGCTAAACCAGCCTATGTCGGCCATTCCCAACATATAGCGGTTGCAGTGGTGGAGTTTTTCTTAGTTTTGCACAGGATTGACATTTCCCCACTTTCTCTTTGATTTGAGCATCTAATCCTGGCCACCAAAAATTACTGGATACTAGTTCCTTCATCCTCACCACGCCAGGATGTCCCTCATATAGTATATCAATGACTTTAGTATGCAAGCACGAAGGAATAACAGTCGTTGAATCAGTCCAGGTGTGGTGCCAGTTTTGCTGTCATGGAAGTCCACAAATCCTGCCTTGTCATCAACACTTAGAGCAGGATTCTACGACCGCGTCCACCCGCCGACTGGATAATCCCACCTGAGGTCAATGGACTTCTCCTTTATCTGCCTCTCGCCCGTGGTGTTCTTGCGGCGGGTGGAGCGGAAGAATCTAGCTCTTAGTCTCAGAAACGGAGAATCCAGCCGCATCTTTGAAACCTATTAACTCCTAAAGAAGGAATACCTTTTCCTGCCCCAGATTGTCATCAAGGATCAATGGTCTGTCAAATAAGCAAAATAACGTCCATAACCAGAATATGACACTCAAACTTTTTCTAGCTGAGCGTAATTAGTTTCTGCGCTAGTAAGAGTTCCTGATGCAAATGTCATTCCTCTCCTGAAGGCATAATTTGTGAGACAACTATGCCAACCCCACAGCAATGCATTGTAAGCAAGTTGTAACTTCAACTTGCGATTTGTAATGAACCAACAGCTCGGAATGCTGCAATGCATCATTTACCTTATTGTATGCATTTTCACCTTCTTCTAACCAATGCCATACCTGTTTGGCACATAAAAACTGTATAAGGGCTGCAATCATGTTGCCAAGTTCTGCACCAGTTTAACATAATAATTGATCAATCCTACAAGTGACCTTAGTTGTGTCACATTTTGAGGACGTGGTGCTTCATCTTCTTTGATTCCTTGTGTGAGCCATCATTATCGATGATATCACCCAGGAAATTTATGGATGTTTTGAAAAAGTCACACTTTTCCTTTTCAACTCAAAGAGTGTGGGCTGGATTCTTGGTTGTCATGATTCTCCGTTGCACCTGAAACCCGGGGGTTTCCCGACGGTGTGGGGCTGCCCACAATGGGAAACCCCATTGGCCAGCTTGCGAGACGGAGAACCCATGGGGTGTACCACACCAGAAACTGGTGCAGCGGGACGGAGAATCCCGCCCCATGGCTTTGTAGATGCATCAGAGTCGCTTCCACATTCTTCAAGTCTTCCTGTTCACTTGAACCAGTGATTAGAATGTCATCAAAATAACTCTGCATCCCATTTAGCCCACTCAGAATTTGTTCCATGGACCTCTGAAAAAGAGCAGGAGCTGATTTTATTCCAAAAGGAAGTCTTCTATAACGAAACAGACCTTTGTGTGTCACAATGGTGAGTAGGGGCTGTGATATTTTTAGCCACATTAATTTGTACATACGCCTGTGAAAGATCAATTTTATTGAATTTCTGTCCTCCAGAAAGTCCAGCAAATAAATCTTCAGTTTGCAGCAGTGAATCGTGATTTGCACACAATACTGGGTTAATAGTTATTTTAAAATCTCCACATATTCTCACTGTTTCAATACAGGAACTATTGATGTCGCCCAATCACTTGTAGTAACTGGTTCAATGACTCCTGTTTGGACTAGCCTTTCTACTTCTTCGACTTTTGACCTGATGGTGTATCATACGATTCTAGCTTTGAGACATTTGGGTGTGCTTTTTGGCTTGATCTTTAGTTGCACTTCAACTCTGATCATTGAGTCAAGTGAATCTTCAAATACCTTCTCGTACTTCTTGAAGTTGTAGGTTGATCTTTGAATCCATTAGTTGGTTTCCTGCTCTGCATGTGAGTTTAAGCCTGGTCAGCCATGCTCTACCAAATAAAGTAGAAACATTTCCATTGACAATGTGAAGAGCCAACTTTGCCATCTGTCCATTTGCTTCTACTTTCACCATAATGCATCCTTTTAAAGGTATGGCCTTGTGCGTGTACGTCCTTAGGATCACATTTGACTGTTTTAAAGGCAGATGCTTCAACTTTTGATTATAAATTGTCTCGGGTATTAATGATACAACTATGCCAGTATCCACTTCTATCTTTAATTCATGACTCTCAAGTTTTGGAAATGCCCAGAAACATTGTTGATCATCCTGCACCAACAAGACGCCTAGTCTCAGATTCTGAAGTTGCTTGGGTATGTAGTCTGCTGAATGATCTCAAACTTCTATCTACTAACTTATAGAGATGACTAGTCTACTTAGAGGTGTTTTCTTCTTGCACATCCTTAGTGTTGGAGAAGTTTGCTGAGCCCAGCATTCTTTGGCAATATGGCACTTTATTGCCACAGTTCTTGCACTTATTTTCTCTACTCCAGCATTTCCCTGCTGAGTATCCAACCTGTGTACATGATGACATGTTTGTACCTTGCAGCCTTGTTTCTTGTGGTATCCATTATTCACTATGAGATACAATTGGAATCTTTCCTCATGAGTTCCAAGTCTCACAGTCTTCATCAAATACATCCATGGTGCCTGTTTTTCCTACCATTCAGGATCCTGGCTCCTAGGGTCTATATTTCAAACAGCATCTTCCCTTCCAATTCTTTTGGATGTATGGCACAAGCAATCCCCTTAACTGCAATGCAACTTAGAATTTTTCTCTTTGCTGACTGTGGTTTGACTTTTTCCTGAGTAGTAACCTATACAGAATCAGAAGACTTCAGAATCCCCGTTCCCTCAGCCCGTTTAGTTCTGCCATGTATGCAGTCCCTGTAGCCCAGATTCTGCCCACTGTAATTGTTCTTGCGTTTGTGCTCTGTTATTTTTTTTCTTCAACCTTCAAGATCAGCGGCTTGCTTCACCCAACACGCGAGCTGTCCCAAGAATCTTTATCCGCTCTCAATGTCATCGGCAACTGTTTATGTCAACTATTTTTCTTTCAGCGATTTGTTTTTTGCCTCAATCCTTGTTGCCAGTAGCTAAGCCCTCATTTTCATTTCCTGACAACGCAACACTTTGAACTGCACAGCCTGCAGACTGACATGCCACACTGAGAATATTTTAAAATACACAGCATGCAGGCTTCAGAACAACTAACACCAGCTGCGACCTCCATCCACCACCCTCCGGACCTGAGCAACGGTAACTGTCTCCTAACACATCCTGGTACAAGGTGGAGAGGGGAGCTCACCTCCTTCCTCCCTCTCTGAGGTCATGGCGCCTGGTTTCCATTTTTGAAATCTAGCGGTAATTTGCGCCTAATTTGAGGCCCAAAAATACGACTTTAAACTTATTAATGACATTAAAATTGATTCAAATTCATTCAAATCAGGTTTTCGCCCTTCCTGGGTGTGAACCTAATCACATCATCGGGGAGGGCCTAGGAAGATCGCGTTCTGAAATCTCGAAGGCGCAAATCCCACTTTTGGCCTCTTGCAATATTTACAGACATTACGGGATTTGAGCCTGCAGCTAACGGACCCACAGAATCGCGCCCAGTGATTCATGGCTAATGATTACAAAATATGTTGCAAGGAGTATGAGCCTTTTAAATGGCTGCTTCGTCGATAAATATAAGGACTGTGTAAAGAGTTTTAAATGCTTACTTCACAACTAAATTTATTATAATGATGCATTAGGCAAAATGGTGAAGAGCTAATGTATTTGACTTCAAATATGCCCTGTTCCATCACAGATGAACTTCCATATAACATACTGATTTGTCCATTACTCAGGCAGTTTCCATGGTAATAACCTGACCCTCTCCCCGATATGACTCATCTGAGATGTTGAATGTTATCACGTGCAAACCTGAAGCTCAGACTATCATTGGCCATTTCTTCCAGACATGCAGCCAGCCTGGGTTGGACCTCAGGTCAATTGCTTTATTTTCCACAAGAATTATTTTGCACGTGTACTCATCTCTCAAATTTTGCTCCTCTGTACTTATCTGGCCCTGAATCTAAAGCCAAGTATCAGAATTCAGCAAATTTGAAAATTGCTTTAATTATGCAGTCATAATATACCTCTTTTGAGGACTATACTAGATCTATAATCATTTTGTATATATTTAGTGAATTCCACAAGGAATCAATGCCTACAGTGTATGTAGATCTGATATCAGCTATCATATCTCGCATGTGTATATAAATTTATTAAAGTGTCAAAGTAACAGAATCTAAACACCACACACAAATTTAGATGCTTTCCAATTATGGTAGCATAATTAAAGCCCCAATTCCACCATCACCTATTATTCACTCACACATTGTGCATTTGTGGCATTGCAATTCTATGTAATGTGTGTTTAAATGGATTATATGTAGAATTACATTACAAAACAAATAATGGCCAAATGACATGTTAGGAAGTAGTCAAACAGTTGACTGCTCAACCAAAGAAAAAGTCAAATAATTGACTGCAAGATATTATTGACTTTAATAGAAGACAAATGTTCAATTTTTTTAAAAAAGGACTTGGTTGCTAGTACTGAAGAACAATAGATGAAGGTTTTGAGACAATAAGCTATTCCACCGATTTAAATGATGATTTTGCCTGGCTGGACTGTGACTAAAATGTGATGAGTAAATGTAGAGCATTGTAGATTGTATAGTCCATTGTACACCAGATTGATTCCAAGGATAGTGGAATGTCATATTCCCTAAATAACCTTCACATCCAAGAAGGACCACGGCAACTCATTTGTGGTGACTTTAAAATATGTCCCACCTGTTCTTCAGTGAAGGCATTATAGTAAGATCTCCGTATATACTGGAATCTCATGAATATCAAAGTGTAAATGCGCATGGTAGCACAGTGGTTAACACTGTTGCTTCACAGCGCCAGGGTCCCAGCTTCATTACCCGGCTTGGGTCACTGTCTGTGCGGAGTCTGCAAGTTCTCCCCGTGTCTGCATGGGTTTCCTCTGGGTGCTACGGTTTCCTCCCACAAGTCCCTAAAGACGTGCTGTTAGGTGAATTGGACATTCTGAATTCTCCCTCAGTGTACCTGAACAGGTGCCAGAATGTGGCGAGTAGGGTCTTTTCACAGTAACTTCATTGCAGTGTTAATGTAAGCCTACTTGTGACAATAAAGATTATTATTCTAAATAAGGTTGCAGGTTTGAAATGCTACATGTTTTGCAAACAATGCTATTCATTTATTTTTCAGAAAATTGTTTCCTAAAGAAAAAGACAAGAAGGATGAAGTCAAAATTAACCCCTCCAAAGGCTCAATACTCCTAATCCCACACAGACCTGCTACTCCAAAACTTTTCCATATATTGTTGGCTGCAATAAAAAATAGAGGATCAAGTCTTCTGAAGAGATTCAGGGAAACTGAAACCAAGGTAATAAGAGTTCTTTGTGGTTAATCTTTATTTTGATGTATCAGTCACATTATGTATAGGAAGAAAAGTGAAAGTACAAAATTAATTAAGGATATTCACAATGCATAAGGTGTGTTTGATGCTCTTATGCAAAGAAAATATGTTGGAAGATTTCTATTTCGTCAGCCAATCAAATGTGAAGTGAGATCCTGGGTATTATTTTTGAAATAAATACTGTCTATTTATTAATTGTCCTTTAATATGAGGCTTAGGTAATATTTTTAAACATTTAACTTGAATCTATGATAAACTTTTGCTCAGAAGATATTTATAGAATCGATATATGGATACAAAAGATTGCTTATATATAGTTTTAGTATGTCTATTTACGAATTGTTCTATAATATGAGGCTCATCTAATCATGTTTCAATACTTGAATCTGCCAAAAAAAATTTGCTCTGAAGTTTTCTATTGTAGATTTAATATATAGATACAAAAGATTGCTTATGTATAGTTTTGGTATGATGAAGAGGTACTTTCAATGACCACAGAGACAGATAACGTTTAAAAAGATATTTGAATTTTCAGTAACAGACTAAGGAACACATGACAAGATTTCAAGTTTTAAGACATTTACTGTAACAACCAAACAAAAAGCAACATGGGGCCGATGCCGGAATCAGGGAAAGCAGTTGGGCGGAGAATGGCTTCTGAGGTGAAATTCATGGCCGTGCCAGACCCCCGACAGAATGCCATGCTCCAGTGCCTCGATAGCAGCGTCAGTGCGTTCTACTCTGCCCTACAGTAAACTCCTTTGGCATATCATTAACAGGCTTGACCCAGTCTTCTCCGGGGCCTCCTCGATGCTCCACCTCCACCAGGAGGAATTACCGCTGGCGAGTTTCACTTGTGATTTTTAAAATCAGGAAACAGGCACGGGGCTGCTGAGAGAGAGGAGGTACGGAAAGTGTCCAACATCACCATAACATGCTGAAAGTTGTGCCGCTGACCAAGGGTTTCTGGCCGGGCTGGGGAGAGCAGTGGGGCATGGCCACGTGGCAGGCCATGGGGTCGGAATGGATAGGTACGGAATACCATTGCCGCAGCCTGCAAGGCAGCTATGCAACTGCGCACACCACTCACTGCCCACTGTAAACCTATACCGCAGGTCATATGAATGCCGCCCTAGGTCACCCCCAGTTACCCTTTGGTCCCAGCCGAACCAGAAACGGGACAGGTATTCTCCAGCGCAACTAGTGCCATTTTGTTGGCTGGGATGAGTGTGTGTGGGGAGTGGAGCGCTAATATGCGGCTGCAGCCTGTCAGCATCTCGAGTGTCAATCCAGATCCCCGGCGAATCCGACATCGTTTTTCATTGGAATCGCTCGTGTTCCACGTGGTGCCAATGCTAGCCCATTAACCATTCCAGAATTGCTCCAGACCTGCACCAATTTTGCTGATGTAGAAGTCCACTGATTTTGTCCCATGGTCAACACTTCGTCTCTGAAACGCCCAGGGTCTAAACACCACAGTAGGCAACTTATTCTCCAAACTACAGATGGGAAATTTCCCATTTAGCTTTTGCCATGACTGAAAATGTCCTGCCTCAATTATACTTTACATTTTCCTTAAATTGGCAGTTCATCAACAAAATTGGCAGCTCCAAATGGCTAACTTTCTTTGTCCTTTTCCACAGATTCTATGCTAACTCAGAACACTTTATTTACTGTTCCTTGTGTTATGGGCCAGGGTTTAGAGAACCCCAAAGTGTATCATGGAGTTCACCTGACCCACAACTTTTAATAGATTGTGGTATGGGGAGTACACGGCCCACTCTACAGGTGTGGTACAGCAGAAATGGAAAAGTATTTTTTAAAGCAAAACAAGGTTTATTCTATGAACTCAAGTTAACCTTTTTAAAACATAGTGAACATTTAACAACAATTAATTTCAATACAACCCCCAAAGAATACAACATTAAGTAATCCTTAAGCTGTCCTTTTAACATCCATAAGACTTAAAAAAGAACTTTTAACAGAAGCACATCAGGTTAAAGTCACTACTGAGAGCAGTTATTAAGGATCGATTTACAGTTTTTAGGTGACAGAGAGAGAGACTAATACCCCTTCTGGCTGTGACTGCAGCTGTCCAGCTCTGAAAATGAAACTAAAACACACCCTGCAGCAAACAGCCTAAAACGAAAGTAAAAAGGTGACAGACAGCCCAGCTCCACCCACACTCTGACATCACTGCAGTAATAAACACCCATTTCTTAAAGGTACTCTCACTACAGATATTTATATACACATCTATTTATAAACACCCATTTCTTAAAGGTACTCTTCCATGACACTTGAATTTTTCTGAACAATACCTTGATCTCTGTTCCCTTAGCTTCAGTCATCTTGAGACATTGGGCGGGATTCTCCGATAATGGGGCTAAGTGTTGATGCCGTCGTGAAAATCGTGGAGTTTCACGACGGTGTCATCGGGCCCCCAGGTGCAGCAATTCAGCAGCCCACAAGGGGCTAGCATGGGTGCAACGTGAAGCGCCCGAGGGAGCGGCTGCCGATCAGCCGCCGATCAGCCGCCGATATGCGGGTAGCGTCATCGACGCGATGTCGCATCTGCTGAACAGCATTCTCCCCCACACACAGCCATCGCAGGCAAGATGGCCGGCAGACAAGCAGCCCCGAGATACAGAGACGGCGAATTGGACACACTCTTGGACGTCGTGGAGGGGAGGAGGCTGGTTCTGTACCCCACGCCGGACTGCAGGATAGTGGGCGCCATCGTTCGGCGTGTGAGGGCGGAGGTGGCAGACGCCGTCAGTGCTGTCAGGCCTGTGGCCAGGACCGTGGACCAGTGCAGGAAGAAGCTGCATGACCTCCTCAGGGCAGCCAGGGTAAGTACCCAGCACTGTGGCCCTGGCACCAACCACCCTACCTCCCACACACATGTGAGCCACCCACCCAAAGGGGACGGTACCACTTCCACCCTGACCCACATGGCTGCACCCACCCATTCCAGCCGCAATGGCCGAGTGTCCTGTGCACTGATGCCATCACAGACCCAACTGCTGGGCTGCATGCGCCAGGCCGTCTAACACTGTTGCTGTTTATGTTTGCCGCGCGCACCCTCCCTGGAGAAGTCCGCATATAACCGCAGGGAGCGGGAGAAGACAGGAAGGGGACCACCAGAACTGCGACCCCTCATCTTGCCGAGCAGAGGGCAATGGATATTGTTGGCGGACGCGAGGAGCGGGAGGTTGCCGATACGGAGGTTGGAGCCTACCCCCACCCCACCGCCTCACCACAGCCCCTCACCACATCATGCTGCACCCCCATCCGCCTGTCTAACCATACATGCTGTCTTGCATCTTGCAGGATCAGCCAGCGATGGACTCGGCCCATCCGGCACCCCCCGCCCCCAGCCAGGGCCGGTGCCCCCCAGGCGCGCAAGCACCGACAGGGAGGGCAGCCATAACAACACCCCTCCGCCTGAGACGAGCCAGGACACCGCGACCCAGGGGACGGAAACGCAGGGGACGAACAGGCAACACACAACACAGGGGACGGGCACACAGGGGACGGGCACACAGGGGACGGGCACACAGGGGACGGGCACACAGGAGACGGGCACACAGCATACAATGACACAGAGGACAGACGCACATCACAACACGACAGAGGAGACCCCAGAGTTCAGGTCTGATGATGATGGAAGGGGCAGCACGGTAGCCTTGTGGATAGCACAATTGCTTCACAGCTCCAGGGTCCCAGGTTCGATTCCGGCTTGGGTCACTGTCCGTGCGGAGTCTGAACATCCTCCCCGTGTGTGCGTGGGTTTCCTCCGGGTGCTCCGGTTTCCTCCCACAGTCCAAAGATGTGCAGGTTAGGTGGATTGGCCATGATAAATTGCCCTTAGTGTCCAAAATTGCCCTTAGTGTTGGGTGGGGTTACTGGGTTATGGGGATAGGGTGGCGGTGTTGACCTTGGGTAGGGTGCTCTTTCCAAGAGCCGGTGCAGACTTGATGGGCCGAATGGCCTCCTTCTGCACTGTAAATTCTATGAGAATCTATGACATAGTCTTTCATTCACTGATGTCTCCTACACTTTCCACCATCGCAGAGACTATCACCTCGGCTGGGTTTTTTAGCGACGATGCTCCTTGGGCACTCACTGGTCGGCACCACATAGCCGTTCCGGTACAGCAGGTGGAAGTAGGAGCAGCTGAGGGGCTGGACGGTCGGAGGGCAGCCTGGCTACAGCAACCAGCTGCTGCCCAGATGGGTCCTGGGTTCCTAGAATATCCTTTCCCACCCATAGATCAGGAGCAGTCAACGACCCATGGATTAGAGGAAGGGATGACGGCCGGCTTCCATCACCTGCAGACGCAGGTGGAGGAGTCCAACCGCCTGCCGGAGCAGGGAATGGTGCCGGTCATGCGTGCCACGCAGGCCGAAACCGCGCACGTGGCGTCCGCAGTGGAGGCAATGGGGGCGATGGTGTCGGACATGGGTCAGGTTTTGCAAGGCGGGGTCTGTGGCCCAGGACATGGCTGCCCACTCACAGGCAGCTGAAGATTGCAGCAGCGCTCCTCAGTGTGGCCAAGTCCTAGCAGGCCATGGCTGAGAGCATCGATGCCATTTCCCAGGTGCTGGACGGAATCACACGGACCCAGAGGGAGATGGCGCAGTCCCAAAGGGAGCTGGCACAGTCCCAGAGGGAGGTGGCACAGTCCCAGAGGGAGGTGGCACAATCCCAGTCAGGGATGGCCCATTCCCTGTGCTCCATGGCCACGAACATACAGACCCTGGTTGATACCAGAGTCGGCCTCCGGGACTGGCAGCGTCAGGTGTCGGGGGGCCTTGGGGTTTGGCTCCGCTCGCACCCCCATCCCATGGAGAAGCCAGGGGACCATTCAGCACCCCGAGAGAGGAGATGGTGCTGGGGATGTGCCAGAACATTGCAGGACCTCGGACTACCCCCCCCCCCTTCCCCTGCTGTCCCTGGTGCATCTGGTGGGCAGCGGGCAGAACAGGGCAGCACCACACCAGCCTGGCCCATCCAGGCCGGGCTGCCCCAGGAAACGTGTACCAACGGGGACCCTAGTCGCAGGGCAGGGGTCACAGCAGTCCACTTCCAGTCCTGCTATTCCATCTGAGAATCCACCTGTGCGTAAGGCCAGAAAGATAGACAACAATTAAGTTGGCATGGGTGCACACCTCTGCACAATAAACACCTGTTATCAACGATGGAAGCTGCCTCTGTGCTCTGCCTGATGGGTGCGGGGGAGGGTCGGTAAGTGAGGGCCACTGTGGGTGAGGGGTGATGGAAGAGTGAGTCCCAGTGAGTGCGCCGTGCAGCCTCCCAGCACCCCCCCCCCCCCCCCCCCGCCCCAGACTTGCCATCATCCCGTCCCTAGCGATACGACAGGGCCATGTGTTGGAGTGGCCAGCTCGCATGCAGGGATCGGCCAGGTGGGAAGTTCTACTGTGTCACGATGTGGAGCTCAGAGATCATCGCAGAGCAGGCTGTCATCATCCTCCATCCCATGCACCAGACCCGCTGTCACTGGCAACCCAGTGCCCCCAGCTCATAGTGCCGCAGATGGATATATAATGGAGGGGTGGTGTGCATGCGGGTGTTTCGGTGGCGGGGGAGGTGCGTTTCCCTGGTGTTGAGGGGGGGGCGAGGGTAATCGGTGGTGAGGTATTGTGGTGCCCGTGCCCCTGCCCAGCAACCCCCCCAGTTGGTGAAACGTGCAACGAGCAAAGCGTCCCGTGCTTGCTGGCCCTGCCGGTGGCGTAGTGCAGCCTCCTGTGCATGTCTAGCCCCCATGTCCTGCCAATTTTACCTCTCCCCTCCTCCTACTCGTCTGACGAGGCCTGCCCTTGCTCCTCATCCTCCTCCAGCACATCCTCCTCCAGCACATCACCCCTCTGCTGGGCTAGATTGTGGAGGACGCAGCAGATCACGATGATGCGGCCGACCATCCTTGATTCGTACAGGAGGGCCCTTCCAGAACAGTGCAGACACCTGAAGTGCATCTTCAACACCCCAAAGCACCTCTCTACCACACCCCTGGTTGTACAATGGGCATCATTGTAGCGGTTCTCCGCGTCGCTCTGTGGCCTCTGTATAGGCGTCATCAGCCACAAACGCATCGGTAACCCCTGTCACCCAGCAACCACCCCCGCAGCCGGGGGGGTGGGGGGGCTGCGGGGGAGTCACAGACCACCGGTACGTTCATGGAGTGGTACCCCTTCCTGTTCGTGAACATCGGCCTGTTATCCACCGGTGCTCGTAGGGCGACATGCATCCATTGATGACCCCGTGGACCATGGGCATCCTGACGATGGCACCGAACCCCAGTGCCCGGGCATCCAGGTGGGCGCGGTCCACAGGGAATTGAATGTACCTGTCCGCCAGGGCATCCAGAGCGTCCGTGATGGCACGGATGCACCTGTGCGCCGATGCCTGCAAGATGCCGGACAGGTCCCCACTCGGTGACTGGAATGACCCCGTGGCGTAGATGTCGAGGGCAACCGACACCTTGATGGCCACCGGTAGTGGGTGCCTCCCCCCCCCCCCGGTGTCCTCGTCCTCCTGCTCCCAGTCTTCCTCCTCGTCTTGTTCCTCCTCCCCCTCCTCAGCCTGTCGGGCGGGCGGCCCTCCAGCCTGAGCGGCTGGCACCTGCCCCTCTGTGGCCCGCTCCTCTGCTGAGGCCTCCGCCTCCTGAGCCACCTGCGTTTGTGCTGCCAGAGGGCTGCATGCAGGGCAGCGGTCCCTGGAACGGCAGCCAACATCACTGGTTGGTTCCCAAACATTATGATCTGCAGGGAGTGAGGGGACACAATGTCAGCATGGCGCATGGACCCGTGCACTACCAGGTGCCATGGGCTGCATAGTGGTCCCGGTTGGCAACCAGTTCCCAGCCTCGCATGATTCCCCACTTCCACCCTGCCGTCGGTGCCGTTGCTCCTGGTGCCCATCCCTGCTGCCATGGCCACCATTTGATGCCACTTCCCTCACTAAGAGCTTCCCTCGGTGTGGCCCTGGCTGTTCGGTCCTGTGGGTGTCGCCGGGTGGGTGCGGTGGTCAGTGAGGGAGCCGGCACCCACCCATACGGCCGTTAACCCTGCGCTCACCCAGCGCCCGGAGTGGGTGCCCAGCAAGGTGGCCACCGTACTAGCACCCGTTGCATGAACACTGCCCTGTCATGGAGGCCATTTACGTGACAGGGCCCCCCACAGCAGCCACAGCCGGTGTCCGTTTCGGGAGCCCACAGTCCCCCCATGCCAACTCCCACCTCCTCCCGCCGCCACATCACCCATCACGACAGCTTCATAATTTTTGATACGTGGTTAGAACCTTGCCATCGGGACTTTGCCATCCGGGCCGCAGAATCGCACAGGCTCCGGAGAATCGGTCGTCGGGCCACCTAATGCGATTCTGCGGGCCGCACGGCAGGCGCTGCGATTCCATCGTGTTGGGGGGTCCGGAGAATCGAGAATCGGCGCGAAACCGGCGTTGGCGAGGGAATCGACTCTGATGCCGAAATTAGCTTTGACGCCGGTTTTGCGCCGATTTCGGCGTCAGAGTCGATTCTCCGGCCGATCACGTTTCGCGATTTTGGCGCGCACCTCGGAGAATCAAGACCATTCTTTCTGGACTGTAACTTATTCCTTAGGAAGCCTGCATCTTTGCAACACTCTTGTCCTGTCCAGCCTCTCATGGCAGAGTTGAAAGAGGATCACTACCTAGCGCCCTGTCCCCAATTGCAATATATCCAGCTAAAAATAAAACTTAAAAGCTTTTCTATCTTACAAACTTACCACTTGATAAGCAACCACTGCTGGTTTAACTCTTGATGCTGTAGCTGTCTCTAAGCACAATCGAAACGCAAACTAGCGTGAATCTAACTATAGGTTTACTCTTTGCTGTGCCCTCAATAACGACGCTTAGAGAGCAAAACGGTAAAGAAGGCTTAATAAGCTAAGAACTAGCCTGGTGCTGAGACAGGTGCTAACTGGGTGCCACCCACAAGGCGGCCCCTTATATACGGCTCCCAGGTGGGCGGAGCTGGAGGTGGAGTCCCCCAGAGTTCCAAGCCCGGTCTTAAAGGGGACATCACCTTATATGATGACAAAGGTACAGTAGTACAGTAACCGTTCATCACATTCACCCCGTTTTTAAAAAAGTCCGGCAGGGGTGAAGTGCCATCATAAGTCCATTCCTCTCTGTGGCCTGATCATCCTTATCGACCTCCTCAGCTCGGGCAGTGGTGCGGCGGACACGGACGTCTTAGTTGTGGGTACGTCCGGGAGCACGGTGGTCGGAGCTTTGGTCGGGGTAGGGGATCAGGGCGCAGGGGGAATAGGTGGGGCTGGGGGTAGCGGTGCCGGTGCCGGCGGGGTGTGTAGAGGGGGGAGCGCTAGGGGGCACCAACCTTTCCGAGGTTAGCGTCATGGTCCTGCTGGTCATGGCCGCAGATGGTGACATTGTGAGGCCGGGAGGGGGTGCGTTGTAGTGGGTGCCAGATCCTGGAGGGAAACCGTATCTTGCCTGCTGTATGGCTCCTCGTGTGCCTCCGGAGAAGAATAGGTCCCGGAGCCATCAGCCAAGGTGGAAGCGAGACCCCGGAGGTAGACTTCCTGGGAAAGACAAACAATCGGTTGTGAGGGGTCTCATTTGTGGCCGTGCAGAGGAGCGACCTAATGGAGTGTAGGGCGTCGGGCAGGACCTCCTGCTAGCGGGTAGTTGGGAGACTTCTCGACCGTAGGGCCAGAAGGACAGCCTTCCACATTGTCGTATTCTCCCTCTCCAACTTCCCATTTCCCCGTGGGTTATAACTGGTCGTTCTGGTCGAGGCGATGCCTTTGCTGAGCAGATACTGACGCAGTTCATCGCTCATGAACGATGTACCCCAGTCGCTGTGGATATAAGCGGGGAATCCGAACAGGGTGAAGATGCTGTGCAGTGCCTTTATCACGGTGGCAGAGGTCATGTCGGGGCAGGGAATGGCGAATGGGACGCGGGAGAACACATCGATTACGGTGAGGAAATAGGCATTGCAATTGGTGGATGGGATGGACCCCTTGAAGTCCATGCTTAGTTGCTCAAAGGGCCCCGAGGTCTTCACAAGCCAAGCCTTGTCTGGCCAGTAGAAGTGCAGTTTGTACTCCGCGCAGATCTGGCAGGCCCTGGTCATGGCCTTGACCCCCTTGGAGTAAGGTAGGTTGCGGGACTTGATAAAGTGGACGAGCCAGGTAACCCCAGGTGGCAAAGGTCATTGTGGATGGCTTGCAGGTGGTCCTCCTGCGCGTTGGCGCACGTGCTGCGGGACAGGGCATCTGGGGGCTCGTTGAGCTCCCCTGGAGGATACTTGATATCGTACGTGTAGGTGGAGAGTTCAATCCTCCACCTCAAAATTTTATCGTTTTTTATTTTGCCCCGTTGCGTGTTATCGAGCATATAGGCGATCGACCGTTGGTCGGTGACGAGGGTGAACCTCCTACTGGCTAGGTAGTGCCTCCAGTGCCGTACAGCCTCCACAATGGCTTGTGACACCTTCTCGACTGCAGAGTGTCGAATCTCGGAGGCGGTGAGAGTCCGGGAGAAGAACGCTACTGCCTGCCTGGTTGAGGGTATCAGCCAGGGCAATGTCTGACACATCGCTCTCTACCTGGAAGGGGATAGTTTCGTCCACCGTGCGCATAGCAGCCTTGGTGATATCGGCCTTGATGCGGTTGATGGCCAATCGAGCCTCAGCCGAGGGGGGAAATATGGTGGTCTTTATGAGTGTGCGGGCTTTGTCCGCATATTTGAGGCCCCACTGGGCACAATAGGAGGAGAGCCCCAAGCACCGTTTGAGGGCCTAGAGGCTTCGGGGAAGGGGGAGTTCCTTTAGGGGGCGAATGCGGTCGGGGTCGGGACATAGGACCCTGTTTTCCACGACGTAGCCGAGGATGGCTAGCCGGGTTGTGTGGAAAACACATTTTTCCTCGTTATAGGTCAGGTTAAGGGCTCGGGCGGTCTGGAGGAACTTTCCGAGGTTAGCGTCATGGTCCTGCTGACCATGGCCGCAGATGGTGACATTGTCCAAGTACGGGTATGTAGCCCGCAAACCGTACTGGTCCACCATTTGGTCCATCGCCCTTTGAAAGACGGAGACCCCATTTGTTACGCCGAAGGGGACCCTGAGGAAGTGAACGAGCCGGCCGGCTGCTTCGAAGGCAGTATAGGGGCGGTGTTTTGGTCGGATGGGGAGCTGGTAGTTGGCGGATTTGACGTCGACCGTGGAAAATACTCAGTATTCGGTGATCCGATTTACCATTTCTGCTATGCGAGGAAGGGGGTACGCATCAAGCTGCGAGAATCGGTTTATGGTCTGGCTATAATCCACGACCATCCATTTCTTCTCCCCGGACCGGACTACCACCACTTGTGCTCTCCAAGGGCTGTTGCTAGCCTCGGTGACCCCCTCTCCCAGTAAGCGCTGGACCTCTAACTTGATACAAGTCATGTCTCGGGCACTGTACCGCCGGCTCCTGGTGGCGACGGGCTTACAGTCGGGAGTGAGGTTCGTGAATAGTGAGGGGAGTTCAACTTTCAGTGTCGCAAGGCTGCACACCGTGAGGGGGGGGCAAGGTTCCGCCGAACTTTAGTGTCAGGCTTCGGTGGCTGCACTGGAAATCCAGTCCGAGCAGCAGGGGGGCACAGAGGTGGGGGAGGATGTAAAGTTTGAAACAGGTGTATTTGGTGCCCTGGATCGAGAGATCCGCGATACAATACCTCTTGATTTGAACCGAGTGGGACCCAGATGCAAGGGCTATGGTTTGGGACGCGAATGGGTGCGCAAGGAGCAGCACCTTACCGTTTCTGGATGAATAAAGCTCTCCGTGCTCCCAGTGTCGAAGAGGCATGAAGTGTTGCGCCCGTTGACTTGGACCTTCATCATTGAGTTCTGCAGATGTTTTGGCCGGGTTTGGTCGAGGGTGATCGCTCCCACTCGCGGGTAGTCCGAGTCCTCAGCCGAGTCGGACTCGTAAAATGGCGGCCGCCGTTGGTCGCACGTGTCGGGTCGAGAAGATGGCTGCTCCCATGATTTGCACGAGGCGGATGACGCGTCAGAAGGGGGCGTTTTGGGTTGGTGCGCAGCCACATTGAGAGGCCTTCGGGCCTGATTTTCGGGCCGGCTGTTCTTTGTTTTTCTTGGCCCTTGGCCTGGCCAGGCAGCCCCTTGCAAAATGCCCCTTCTTCTCGCAGTCGCTGCAGATCGCGGAGTGGACTGGGCAGCGTGGGCGTGGATGCTGGCCCTGCCCGCAGAAGTAGCACGGTGTGCCCCCAGGATGAGCGGGTCGCCGCGCGGCGCAGGCCCGTAACGTGGCTGAGTCTGAGGAAGTCCGAGGGGGGCTCGCAAATGTACCCAAATTATGTAGGGCCACCTCCAGCGCGGAGGCGAGTGTTAGTGTGTCCTGGAGACCTTTTGCCCAGTTTTCAAGTAGCCGCTGCCAGATGTAGGTCGAGCGGATACCGGACACGAACACATCTCTGATGTGCAGGTTCATATGGGTTTCCCCTGTCACATCCTGATGGTCACAGTCCCTGGCAAGCGCGGTGAGTTTTTCAACAAAGTCGTCTAGCGATTCCCCCGAGCGCTGCTGGCAGGTAGAGAGCAGGTGCCTGGCGTGTACCTTGTTGATGGGTTTTACGAACCACTTGCGGAGTAACTCGACCGCCTCTTCATAAGTAGTCGCTTTTCGAGCGTGGTGGAGATTCTGTGACTCACCCGGGCGTGGAGTAGGCGCAGCTTGCATGGCCCCAGGATGGGAGTCTCTGAGGAGTCCAGATAGGCCTCGAAACATCGGAGCCAGTATTTAAAAATTTCTTTAGCCTCTGGTGTCCGTGCTTCCAGGTTGAGCGTCTCTGGTTTCAGGCCTGCGTCCATCCTGATGTAGTTTAGCTTATTAAATTGTTGTACCCTCAATAACGACGCTTCGAGAGCAAAACGGTAAAGAAGGCTTTAATAAGCTAAGAACTAGCCTGGTGCCGAGACGGGTGCTAACTGGGTGCCGCCCACGAGGCGGCCCCTTATATACGCCTCTCAGGTGGGCGGAGCCAGAGGCTGAGTCCCCCAGGGTTCCAAGCCCGGTCTTAAAGGGGACATCACCTTATATGATGACAAGGGTACGGTAAGTACAGTAACCGTTCATCACACCCTTCCTTCCAAAAAAAACATTAAACACATTTAAAATAAGAATAATAAGAAGTCCAACAGGTTTATTTGGAATCACTAGCGTTCGGAGCGTAGCTCCTTCATCAATATAAATCCTTTAAAACTACCTTTGTTTTACTAACAAACATTACACTGGAGATGCCTTCCATTAGCCGAAACTAGATATATCTTTCAGCCTCCTTTAAGTCCCCATGAACTTGATGCCTTCAATCTGAGTGCAAGCTCCAGCCTACATTTTGCATGTTGACCACCAGAGTCAGTATTTTCTCTGCCTTTGCAGAGCACTGACTGTGTGTGTGCATGATCTCGCTTTCTCTCTCAAATCCTTGCAAAATGGCCCGCCTATTTCAATGATATCTTAGAAAACCCACAACCAGGTACTACAATGGCTTTCTGCTTTACCCTTCTCACCACTCATCTCTACAATGATTTATATGGGCGATGAGTCCAGGGAAAAATGCTAATTAGCTATTCTCTAGAGCCCCAACTCCATTCTGGCTTGGAATTAAACAGATTAAAGTATAACCTTTTATAAAGCCTGATATTCCTAATACTTGCATTTGAGAGTTGGAGACTATCAGGTGGCCAGTCAACACAGCTCTTCGTGGATGTGAACATCAAGAACCTTGCACCCAGTAAGTCAAACTTGTGCCCCCCTTCCCCCCCAACACCCAGGCCTGTTGTTAGACAGAAGACAGAGCAGCTCATGTGACCGTTACCACAATTTCATATTACCTAAAAAGGCAGTGCCAAAATATATAACAAATTAATGATACCTGCAATAAATAGAAGCGATATTAATTTAATTAGAATATATTAATATGTTGATATTAGATTTGATCAGGAAGGTCATCCAGAATTTGATGAAATCTCCTTTTAAATACAATAAAATCTAGACCCAAAAGTGATGACGGGAAATATTAACCTACAAGTACTTCATACACTGATCCAAAAGTTGCACAACATCAGGAGCTGCTGTGCTTGCAAAGATATGTCCCTTCATGTAAAAAGGCATTACTTTTAAAAATGACCCCCCATAAAAATCAAAAGTATTTATGATCTGTAGAATTTCATTGAATAAATATCATATTCAATTAGAACCAATAACGTCACATTGAACATATGACTTGCAGCTATTGGAATATATCATTGGGTCAATTACTATCGATGGTTTGGTGTTCAATAGTTTCTTGGCATACATTCCTCCTCGATGCAATAAATGTTTAGAGTCTATGGAGGTGATCACATTACTTCACTTTATTAGACTCAGCATCTCATCATAAAATAAGTGACTTTCGTTTTGAAGCATAAAACAAAACCAGTCTCAAAGTAATTACACTAAAAATGGTTCACCTTTGATGGGCTGGATTTTAATATGCAGAGAGGGGCATGGTACCACAGTGATTATGTAGAAGCCTGGACTAATGATCCACAGCTAGGAATTCAAATCCCATCATGGCAGCTGGGGTTCTCAATTCAATTAACTTAGTAACTATGTAATTTAAAGAAAGTAATTAATGTTTGAAAAATATCAGGAATGTTGACCACGAATGTACCAAATAGGCACAAAATCCGATCTGCTTCTTTAATGGTCTGTAGAAAGAAAATCTACTATCCTTGCTCAGCCTGAACGATATGTGACTCCAAACCCACAGAGACGTAGTTAACTTTTAACTGCCCTCCGAAATGGCCTAGCAAGACACTAGGGCCAGGATTTTCCCTGATATCGGCAAAGGCTGATGTCGGGTGGGAAAAGCGGTGTTGAAGCCGCCAATGACAATGGCAGTTTTCTCCGCCATTTTGCACGGAACTTTGAAAAAGAAACTTTAAGTCACAGGTATCATAACGTATTTCTGCCAGGGCAGTCTCTGATTCGACATGAATGGGAGCGGAAAATCCCAGCCTAAATTTTCAACAAAGTACCATTCAAGGGCAATTATAGTGAGAAATGAATGCTGATCTTGCTAACAACACCCAAGTCTCAAGGGCTCCGCATGGAAGCAGATTGCCTCCTTCCCCCTGCTCACATGACCTGTCAGTGTTAAGAATCAGAACAATTGCATTCATAACAATGAACATTTAAACACTTTTCACACAGCTATTGAGTTACTTAAGCAGTGTAAATGCCGAAAGGTTTGTTTATTCACCTGTGCAGCAGACAGTTATTGTGACTGAAAACCAAACTGAAACACCAAGGCCGGAGTCCTCGCAAAAATGGCTCAATTGCGAAAACCAATGTGAAGCTCAGATTGCACAGCCAGCTTTTCACTTCATATTGAACGGCTCTCTGTGTAAGGGGAAGCGAGATTCTCCCAAGTCAGCTGGCGGGGCCTAAAAGCAGGCAAGCCAGCAATTCCAAGATCGGGAAGGCTGCCCCGATTTTAAATGGAAGGCTGCCTCCTGCACCGCACAGATTCCAAAACCCCCAATGGACAAGGGGACCCCACTCCCAAACGGACAATGAGAACCACCCCATAGAGAAGGGCAATCCTGCCCCCAATGGATAAGTGGAACTCCCGCAATGGCACACCTCACAGGGCCCCTGGTAGTGCCGTGGGCAATGCCAGAGTGCTAGGTTACAATGCCCAGGCCTGTCCCTCACCACCTGGGGGCTATACTTACCTGTGTGCCCCAGGCATGGTCATTTCGACTTTATTGTTTTTGAAAACCTGTGGTGATTTGCTGAAGTGGCAGCATCAAGTCCGCTAATGTAATGTTAATTTATGCAAATCAGGCTCATGCCCTTCCTGGGCGTCAACCTGGTTACGTCGCTGGCTGGGAGGATCTCATTCTGAGATGTTGCCGACGCATATCCAGTTTTGGGCCTCTTGCGAAATTTAGTGGCCACTGCGGGATTTGCGCCCGCGGGCAACAGGGCTATTAGATCGCAGCCAAAATCTGAAAACATCTGGGGGAAGATTTGCTACCCCTGAACAGGGTGGACCAGAGTGAAATTTTGGTTGCCTGTTTGATTAGTGGCATTGAAGTGTGCACAGTACATTCCGTACGTACATACTTACATTTCTTATGTACACTTCCAGAAGTAAGCTCCAATTGTCTATGATGCATACTGAAAATCCAGGCACACTGTTCTCTTGTAGAATAACCTTTTATAGGCTGGACCCTGGAGTCATTGCTCACTGCTAGTAATGAAATATGCAAGTACATTTTTTTTGGAAGACTCCTGCTGTATCCACGTCTATCCGGGAAAGAGCAGCAGGAACAGCAGTGTAGCTTTACGTGGTTTAAGAACTGGGGCCCTCTGCTGATGTGTGCAGCCAATAAACTGTGCGGTTACTACTAGCTGCACACAAATCGTTACAATGAGCAAGCAGCTCTCATTTTAACCAATGGATGTAGGTTAACTGTGTATTGCAATCCTTGTGCGTGTTTGGGGGTACTGTCCAGGTTTGCTCCCAACATCTGTGTGTTCCTCAAAAAGGTTGGAATATGATCTAGCCTTACAACATGTCATCCTATCCTCCTGCCATAGTTCCTGAACACTTGTGCTTGGTCACATGAAGACCCGCCCACTGGTGGACCCATTTGAGTACACATGGTGATTGTCTCTGCTCGTCAGGGTCAAAATGGCAAACACTGAATATACAAGAAGACTACCCTCCTTGCATTTTCCCCATGGCCTTCTGCATTTTCTGTATCTGAAATGGAAGAGAATGATAAGAGTTAGTTTTTAGTGTGAAACGTAAGCAGAAAGAAGTGGTTGCCAAAAGCCGCTGCAATTTTTCATTCATACAATATAGGGCGAGTTGGAAGCGAGAAGGAAAATAAAAAGAGGATTAAATTGAAGCAATCCGGCATGTCCTCCGGCCTAACCCGAGTGACTATAACCGTGAATTTCCAACCCCACTCATTCTTCCCACAATGCTGAGATCCTGCTCCTCCGGTAGCAACAGGATGTGTCAGTCGCATCATCATAGAAACATAGAAAATGCATGTAGGAATAGGCCATTCGGTTCCTCGTGCCTGCACCACCATTCAATCTGATCATGGCTAATGATGCAAATTTAGTATCCCACTCACGCTTTCTCTCCATATCCTTGATCCCTTTAGCCACAAGGGCCACGTCCAGCTCCCTCTTGAATATATCTAACAAACTGGCCCCAACAGCTTTCTGTGGTAGAGAATTCCATAAGTTCACAATTCTCTGACAGAAGCTCTTCCTCATCTCAGTTCTGTATGGCCTATCCTTTATTCTTAGGCTGTGACCCTAGTTCTGGATGTCCCCAACATCAGGAATATTCTTCCCGCATCCAGCCTGTCCAGTCCCTCCTCCAGTTGTCGCCTGCTCCCTCACCTTGTGTGATGAACAACATCTCTTTTCTCCTGCTGGCTGTGTGGACAAAGGCCTTTGTGGCTGCAAGCTGAAATCACCTTTGAACCACCACCTGCTCCTCCCCTTAACCAAGCGCAAATGCTGCCAATAAACAGTGTGGTAGAACTGGCAGTGCACCCCTTTCCATATGATGAGGTGGCAACAAAGATTTTCCATGATCTTGGTGACCAGCTGAACAGGCGCATCTATTATCTATTCAGATTTGCAGAAAGTTATATTTGAACTGCACTGGCATTGAGAAACATTGTCATTGTATAAATTAATAAAATAGCAGAGCAATGCAAATTAATTTACACTTGCCATAATAACAAAGAGATTATATTGAAGGAAATAATACTGAACGACTAAATTACCCTATCCTAATCCAATTGGCCATATGCTTAAAGGCAGGTCATCGAAGGTTGCAACATGTGACGGTTGGTGGAGCCGCAAACATGGATCAGTTCACACCTGAAGTCAAGAGGGAGAGACGAGAAGACAGTGAGTGCACAGTCATTGAAGAAGTGAGCAGCACATGTGGTATGTGTTTTGCCTGATATATTACATCAACCTGCCTATACAGTAAGGGGTAATTTTGACCTAGTTGTACGATAGTGTAAAACAGAGGTATTGAGCCACTCGTAATATAAATCTGATGAAAATCTGGTTAGATGGTAAGAGGTAGCGAAATCAACATTTGCAGTAGTAGGGTCTGGTACAGGCAGTGCTAATGTGGCACAGAGTATAGCGATTGGAGAAGGCACATGACCCAGAGCCAGGGTCAGTCTAGAGATGGGTAAAGACCTAGGATGGAGTCAGCTTTATTCCTGTACCCTCTACTGTATATAGTTAGGAGTTGTTAATAAAGACTCACTGTTAATATACTCAAGACTACGATTCCCACGTCATGGTGTTCGAAGCACGACTCTTCACGGTGGCATCATTCGGACCAAAAATCACAAGAATGCAGGATCACTAAGAAAAACATACCTTCAATGGATTCTGAACTGAAACTCCCAATTGGAGTTACAGGTATGGAGGAAATTCACCAGAAAGAAAGAGTGCCAGAGCGAGAAAAACATGGCAGCAAATAGGTAGAAGCTTTACTCTAGCATAAATCTCCATTGGATGAGAGAATGTCAGTCCTGAGGAACCCCTTTGCACTCAACACACTCAGTCAAACGCTCCCCCACTGCTAATCCCAATCTGAGACACCGAGGGGTTCCCGAGTTCGGCAAAGAAACAAAAGCATTTAATAATTGATTTTGTCGACTTGGGGTAAGTTGCAACCGTCTAATTTCCCAAACAGCAAGCCTGCAGTTCTTTTCTCCGCATCCTGACCTGCAACGTTATACCGCTGATTAAATTAAGCAGGCAGCCAGCTGCGCCACGCAGCCATTCCAGACCCTGATTATTTAGGCAGACGCGTGTGTCGCTATTTTGGAGAGCTGCCAAGAACTGACGAGCAATGCCATATAGGGAGCCTGTGATCCCAAATCTGTGCACACACTTTTTAAAATCTTCAATATTGATCACAATTTGACACTTCCATAAATTCACCCATGGCCCAGACTAGCCAAAAAATTGTGGAGGAAAAGATGTTTTAAGATACAGCATTGCTGCAGGTCTAAATAAAAATAAAATCGTAAGTTGAACAACACATAACTATGTGCATATATACAGAACAAGTAAATACACTTATTTACTCAATTGGGGCAATTGCAGAAATTTAATGCTTTTTTAAACTCCTATGTTTATTTCAATTTGAGATCCAATAAAATATTGGAGAGAGCCACGTTTAATAAGAGAGTCCAATGACCGGGAGCCTGTTGATTCCTTCATAAGCAATCTCTACATGTTAGCAGAGGGATGCAAATATGGTCATCTACAACAGAATTGTGGTGGATGTTGCTGATGATTCACTCTGAGGAACTTACCCTAGGCAAGGCAATCCAGCTAGTCAGGCTGTCTGAGCTGCATGAACAACACAGGACCATCTTAAGGGGAGAGGGCAATACAGACAGAAAGTTACCCTCCGTCCACCATATCAGGTCAAAGAAATGCAGGGATCATCCAAGTTAAGGAAAACATCTCTGAGCTGCCCAGCAGTGTGAAACACCCTCACAGGTGGGTGTCTTTAGGCAACATACAATGCTTCCACTGTAACCAACAGGAAACTGCAAGGCAAAATCCGAGTACGCACAGACACCCAAAAGTGATACGAGGTCAAAACTCAAAACCCCTGAAGACATACAACCATGCTTATTGGGTGACATCAGAGAATGCGGCTCTTCATTTTGGAATTCTGACATAGGGGGGGGGGGTTTCCCCATCCCCTGCGGCTTGTTTTTCGGCAGTGGGAGGTGGTCCACTGTTGGCCAGCAGTGGGATCTTCTGGTCCTGTCACTGTTAATGGGATTTCCACCCCCTTCAATATCTGCAGCTGGGGTTCACCATTGGCGGGATCCCGCTGCCATGAACAGCTGGAAATCCCCCCCCCCCCCCCCCCAGTTATCTGACAAATATTAAATCTACTTCAGGTGCAACCTGTAACCCTCTACTGTATATATGCACATAGTTATGAGTTGTCGGTGAGGATTTGTTGTTAATATACTCAAGACTACGAAGTATAGTTCATGGGGCGTCATTCTCCGACCCCCCGCCGGGTCGGAGAATGGCCGTTGGCCGCCGTGAATCCCGCCCCCGCCGAAGTCTCCGGTACCGGAGATTGGGCGGGGGCGGGAATCGGGCCGCGCCGGTTGGCGGGACCACCCGCTCAATTCTCCAGCCCGGATGGGCCGATGTCCCGCCCAGAAATTGCCTGTCCCGCCGGCGTAATTCAAAGCTGGTATTTACCGGCGGGACCAGGCGGCGTGGGCGGTCTCCGGGGTCCTGGGGGGGGCGCGGGGCGATCTGGCCCCGGGGGGTGCCCCCACGGTGGCCTGGCCCGCGATCGGGGCCCACCGGTCTGCGGGCGGGCCTGTGCCGTGGGGGCACTCTTTCCCTTCCGCCTCCGCCACGGCCTCCACCATGGTGGAGGCAGAAGAGACTCTCCCCACTGCGCATGCGCGGGAAACTGTCGGCGGCCGCTGGCGCTCCCGCACATGCGCTGCATTTCCACGCCAGCTGGCGGGGCACCAAACGCCATTTCCGCCAGCTGGCGGGGCGGAAATCCCTCCGGCGCCGGCCTAGCCCCTCAATGTTGGGGCTCGGCCCCCAAAGATGCGGGTCATTCCGCACCTTTGGGCCGGCGCGATGCCCGTCTGATTGGCGCCGTTTTTGGCGCCAGTCGGCGGACATCGCGCCGTTGGGGGAGAATTTCGCCCATGGTGTCCGAAGTAGGATTCTTCACATCACCCATTTTAAAGAATTACCTGAAATCAAAATTACCACATTTGTGTGCATACCTATCCATTTCATAAATGCAGTGTTCCAATAAAGAAATGCATGAATTTACTCATTATTTGCCACCTGCCCTCTTGACAGAACAAGGTGAATCCAGTCACCCTCAAGCTAAACCTGAAGTTCACCATTCAACAAAGCACCAGTCATCACAACCTTTATATGGGACAGACAGCACAGGTACAGACTATGAAGTAAAGTTTTATACTTATGAAGATAAACAAGTATCGGGTAAGTAATTGAGTACTGGTGAGTTAGGGATATGGGGTTGAATTCTCCCAAAATGAGGCTATGTCCCCACGCCAGCGTAAAAACGCTGGTGTTTCGCTCCGGAGCTTCCTCACAAAAAGATATAAGCCAATTCACTCACCTGCAGGGGGTTAACAGGGACCCAGAGTGATTCACACAGCTTAAGCTGCGGATACGGACCCCCACACTTCCGGTTTTGAGTCCATGCACGCTAACAGCGGTGGCCTCCAGCGGCCACGCCGAGCGCCATGGTGGACTCGGACCGCGGAGGCAGCTGGAAAATGTAGGCCCCCCCCCCCAAAATCGTCCATACGCCTGAAGATCCAACCGGCCCAATCTGTCCCCCAGCCGGCCATAAGGCCACCCGCACCCCACCAGGGCGGCCAAGGACTGAGTCCGCAGCCGCCACGCGTGGTTCCCGTATGGCGATAGGTGGTTAGAACCACGCCATCAGGAACTCAGCTGGTTGGGAGCGGTGGATCACTGGGCGGGCTTCTGGCAATGGAGGAAATATTAGGAAGTAACTATTGCGTATCACATATATCTTTCCCCCAGCCGCGCGGAGTACTCCGCGAACGCGCCGATTCCCGGGTCCCTGAGAATCGCCGGACTGGCACCTGGCCTGATTTTGGCGTAAAAGTTGATTCTCTGCCCCCTCACCAATTGCGATTTTGGCGCAGGGCTGCGGAGAATCCAGCCATGGTGTTTGAGGTGAGGTCAATTGATACAAGCATAGGATAACCTCTCCTGAGTGACATTAAAATTGAACTTGCTTTTGCATTGATGTAGTGCAGCAAGTGGTCTGTGTCAATGCATCCTTGTGAAAAATGAAAGATCTGAGCCATTAGATGACTATAACACCCAGATTGAATGATACCTTCCATCTGAGTGCTGCTCCAGAGCAATGGTTACCTGCACTCCAATCTGCCATTGAACACATTGCACCATTATGCCTTCCACAATGGAGGACTTGTTTATGAAGGTCATTAGCACAGCAGAAGCATGCTGCGCATTGCTATAGATGGTTCAAACTGAACTGCCTTTAATCACTTGGAAACTGGTTACAGATAATGATGCGGCACTACAAGAATGCACAAGGGGGTCTCTTCAGCAACATATACCAGCCCCACATCCTCCTTTTTCTAGATGTTAAATATATCAATGTATATGGGGATAGTATGGGGAAAATGATATTGAGGGAAATCAGCAGTGATTTAGTTGAATGGTGGAGACCTATTGAGGGGTTGAATGGCCCACTCCTCCTATTTTTCATGTTCTTTCCTTCAATCTGTCATGTGAGAGTACCCTTTAAGAAATGGGTGTTTAAGAAATGTACCTTGAAGAAATGGAGCTGCTCATGTTACTGGAGTGATGTCAGAGTGTGGGACTGAGCTCCACTTCTGCTTTTTAGTTTCAGTTTGAGAAAGTTTGGGTGTGTCTGGGAGCTGCACTGCTGTTGATCTCTGCCATGAAGGACTATCTCTTAATCATTTGGTGAATTCAGAAGAATTATAAATGTTTTCAGGTTTGAATGTAAACCCTAATGTGCTCCTGTTTGAAGGTTTGTTAAGCCTTTTGGATGTTAAAAGGACGGCATACAAATTATTTAGTGTTGTATTCTTTGGGGGGTGTATTTGATTTACTGGTTGCTAAGAGATTCACGGTTTGTTTTAAAAAGGTTAACTTGAGTTCACAGAATAAACATTGTTTTGTTTTAAAAACCACTGGTCCATTTTCTGCTATAAAAATCACTGGTCCATTTTCTGCTATACCATACCTGTAGGGTGAGCCGTGTGCTCCCCATACCACAATCTATTAAAAGGTGTGGGTCAGGTGAACTCCATGATACACTTTGGGGTTCTCTAAACCATGACCCATAACAATTGGAGGCTCGTCCGGGATAAAAGTCTATCGATTCGTTTGGCTTAGTGAACTTAAAGACAGTGAGGGGTGCGCATATTGTGGTTGCTTTTCAGGTGTGGTATTTTAGTTTAAGTGGGGAGTGTGTTGTGGACAATGGCTCTTTCAGACGCTCAGAAGTTTTTGGGGGTGGAGACGGTCACACGCAGTACCTTACGGACGGAGACTAAAATCAGACTGTTTTATGCAGTTAACATTACCTGACAAAATGCAAAAAGGTGAGGTAATTATGGCGGTGGCTAAGCATTTAAAATTGCCTGAGGTACAGTCTGGCTCATTTGAAATGGCAAAGATCCAGTTGCAGATTAAGCTACTTGAACATGAAAAAGAATTAAAGCAGCTTGAATACGAAAGAGAGAGAGAGGAAAAAGAAAGAGAGAGAGAGGAGAGAGAAGAAAGGAGAAAAGAAAGAATAGCCCTAGCAGAACAAAAAGAAAGAGAAAGGGAGATATAGATCAGGGAAAAAGATAAAGAGAGAGAGTTTGAACTTCGGAAAATGGCCATGAAACATGACAGTCAATTGAAATTGGCAGACGTAAAGAGAAACGTACAGTTGGATGATAGTGATGAGGATAGTGAGAAAGAGCGTCAAAGTCGAAGGCTTGGTGGGAATCTATTTAAATATGTCCAAGCATTGCAAAGGTTTGACGAGAAGGAGGTAGAAGCCTTTTTCATTTCATTTGAGAAGGTAGCTAAACAAATTAAAATGGCCACAGGACATGTGGGCGTTACTGATTCAAACAAAGCTGGTAGGTAGAGCTAGTGAAGTGTTTGCATCACTACCGGAGGAGGTACCTGAGACGTATGAGGAGGTGAAAAAATCCATCTTGGGTGCATATGAACTAGTGCCTGAAGCCTACAGACAAAGGTTTAGAAATTTAAGGAAAGAATTTGGTCAAACATACATGGAGTTTGAAAGGATCAAACAGAGTAATTTGTATAGGTGGATAAGGGCTTTGAAAATAGACCAAACATATGAAGCTCTCCGAGAAATTATAATTTTGGAGGAGTTTAAAAGTTCAATTCCTGATGTAGTGAGAATTCATGTGGAAGAACAGAGGGTTAAAACTGCCGAGATTAGCAGCAGAAATGGCAGATGATTATGAACTAGTTCATAAATCAAAGCTTGGATTCCAACATCAGTTTCAGCCTGTGAGGGATAGAAACTGAGAACATGAGAAATATTCAAGTGGTAAAGGTGTTCTGATGGGAGATAATAAGGAGAGTGTACCTCAGATTAAAAAACAAATCCAGGAGGGTGGAAAAGAAATTAAAAGTTTCAAATGTTTTCACTGTAATAAACTAGGCCATGTAAAGTCACAGTGTTGGTGGTTGAAGAAAAGCACTGGGAAGGCTGATGTGGTAAAACAGGATTAGACAGTGGGGTTTGTTAGAGTGGTAAAGGAAAGCTCAAGGGAAGCAAAGGAGGTGCAAAAGATTGTCCAGCCTGATCAAGAGGTGATTGATAAGAAGGTGCCAGATTTCTTTAAAGAATTTACTTGTGTGGGTAAAGTTTACTCATGTGTATCCAGAGCAGCAGGTAAAGAAGTAACAATTTTAAGAGATACGGGAGCTAGTCAATCTTTAATGGTAAAAGATGAGGATGTTTTGTAGGTTGGGAAGAATGTTGCCAGAAAAGGTGGTAATATGTGGAATTCAGGGTGAGAGGAGTAGTGTTCAATTATATAAGGTAAAGGTTGGAAAGTCCAGTGAAGAGTGGTGAAGTGGTAGTAGGAGTAATAGAGAAACTCCCTTGTCCAGGAATACAGTTTGTCCAGGAATACAGTTTATCGTTGCTGCTGCGGAAATCCAAAAGGAAATGGCTAAAGAGTGGGTGGGCGGGGATGGTGTGCGACGCTGGGGGAGCGAGCGGGAGCGCGGAGGCGGGATATGGGACTGGCCTAGAGAAGGTAATGGCTAGTCGACACGGGAGGGGGGCATGTAGCCCCCTAGTGAGGCTGATCACGTGGAACGTGAGAGGCCTGAACGGACCGATTTAAAAAGGGCCCGAGTGCTCGCGCATTTGAAAGGACTAAGGGAAGACGTGGTTATGCTTCAAGAGACGCACCTAAAGGTGGCGGACCAAGTTAGGCTAAGGAAAGGATGGGTGGGACAGGTGTTCCACTCAGGACTGGACGCAAAGAATAGAGGGGTGGCCATTTTGGTGGGGAAACGGGTAGCATTTGAAGCAAAGAACATCGTAGCAGATAGCAGAGGTAGATATGTAATGGTGAGTGGCAGGCTGGAGGGAATGGAGGTCGTGTTGGTTAATGTGTATGCCCCAAACTGGGACGATGCGGGATTTATGAGACGGATGCTGGGGCGTATACTGGACCTGGAGGTAGGAAACTTGATTTTAGGAGGGGACTTTAATACGGTGCTGGACCCGGGGCTAGATAGATCCAGCTCAAGGACCAGAAGAAGGCCGGCAGCGGCCAAGGTACTTAAGGGGTTTATGGACCAAATGGGGGGAGTGGATCCATGGCGATTTCTTAGACCTAGGGCTAGGGAGTTTTCCTTCTTCTCCCATGTCCATAAAGTGTACTCCTGGTTAGATTTTTTTGTTTTGGGAAGGTCGTTGATCTCTAGGGTGGAAGAAGCTGAGTACTCAGCCATAGCGGTTTCGGATCATGCCCCACATTGGGTGGACCTGGAATTAGGAGAGGAAAGGGAGCAGAGAACACTCTGGCGATTAGATGTGGGACTGATGGCGGATGAGGGAGTGTGTGCAAGAGTGCGGGGGTGTATTGAGAGATACCTGGAGGTCAATGACGACGGCGAGGTCCCTGTGGGAGTGGCATGGGAAGCACTAAAAGCGGTGGTCAGAGGAGAGCTGATCTCCATTGGGGCCCACAAAAGGAAAACAGAGGCCAAGGAAAGGGAAAGATTACTGGGGGAGATTTTAAGGGTGGATAGGGAATTTGCAGAGACCCCGGAGGAGGAATTGTACAGGGAGAGGAGACGACTCCAGACGGAATTTGACCTTCTGACCACCAGAAAGGCGGAGGTACTGTGGAGGAAGGCACAGGGGAGGAGGTATGACTATGGGGAAAAGACTAGTCGCCTGTTGGCTCATCAATTGCGAAAGAGGGCAGCAGCGAGGGAGATAGGAGGAATTAGAGACGAAAGGGGAGACACGGTGCGAAGGGCAGGAAAGATAAATGAGGTGTTCAAGACCTTCTATGAGGAACTGTATAGGTCTCAACCCCCACAGGGAGAGGAGGGGATGCGGCAGTTCCTGGACCAATTGAGGTTCCCGAAAGTGGAGGAGCGGGGGGTGGTAGGCCTGGGGGCACCGATTGGGGTGGACGAGGTTATTAAGGGACTGGGAAGCATGCAAGCAGGGAAGGTCCCAGGACCAGACGGGTTCCCGGTGGAGTATTACAGAAAATATGTGGACTTGTTGGCCCCGTTGATGGTGAGGACGTTCAATGAGGCCAGGAAAGGGGGGACTCTACCCCCGACGATGTCGGAGGCGACGATATCGTTAATTTTGAAGAGGGATAAAGATCCGTTGCAGTGCGGGTCCTATAGACCCATTTCATTATTGAACGTGGACGCCAAATTGTTGGCAAAGGTACTGGTATCGAGGATAGAGGACTGTGTCCCGGGGGTGGTGCACGAAGACCAGACAGGGTTCGTAAAAGGGAGACAACTGAATGTTAACGTGCGACGACTATTAGGGGTGATAATGATGCTCCCAGTGGAGGGGGAGGCAGAGATAGTGGCGGCAATGGACGCAGAGAAGGCATTTGATAGGGTGGAGTGGGAGTATTTATGGGAAGTGTTAAGGAGGTTTGGGTTTGGGAACGGGTTTATTAGCTGGGTTAGACTTCTTTATGGGGCTCCAACGGCAAGCGTAGTTACAGGTCGACATAGATCGGAGTATTTCCGACTATATAGGGGAACAAGACAGGGATGCCCGCTGTCTCCATTGTTGTTCGCGTTGGCAATTGAACCTCTGGCCATGGCGCTGAGAGACTCCAGGAAATGGAGAGGGGTGATTAGAGGGGGAGAAGAACACCGAGTCTCGTTATACGCGGATGACCTATTGTTATACGTGTCGGACCCAGCGGGGGGGATGATAGAGGTTATGCGAATTTTGAGGGGGTTCGGGGATTTCTCGGGGTATAGGCTAAACATGGGGAAGAGTGGATTATTTGTGATACATCCAGGGGACCAGAGTAGAGAGATAGAAGGCTTGCCTCTAAGGAAGGTGGAAAGAAACTTCCGATACCTGGGGATTCAGATCGCTAGGAGCTGGGGAACCTTGCACAGACTTAATCTGACACGGTTGGTAGAACAAATGGAGGAGGACTTCAAGAGGTGGGACATGCAGCCTCTATCGCTGGCGGGCAGGGTGCAAGTAATTAAGATGATGGTCCTCCCGAGGTTCTTATTTGTATTTCAATGTCTCCCTATACTAATCACCAAGACCTTTGTTAATAAAATAGACAGGAGCATCACGAGCTTCGTGTGGGCAGGGAAAGTTCCGAGAGTAAGGAGGGGGTTCATTCAGCACAGTAGGGACAGAGGAGGATTGGCACTACCGAACTTGGGCGATTACTATTGGGCCGCCAATGTGGCAATGATACGTAAATGGATGATGGAGGGTGAGGGAGCGGCGTGGAAAAGACTGGAGAAAAAGTCCTGTAAAGGGACGTGTTTAGAGGCGCTGGTGACGGCGCCGCTACCGATCTCACCTAAAAAGTTTACCACGAACCCGGTGGCGGCGGCAACATTGAATATCTGGGGACAGTGGAGGCGACAGAGAGGTGTGCGGGGAGCCCTGGTGGGATCCCCAATCAGGAACAACCATAGGTTCGCCCCAGGAAGAATGGATGGAGGATTTCAGAGCTGGTACCAGTTGGGAATTAGGAGGGTGGGAGATTTATTTATAGATGGGACTTTTGCGAGCTTGGAAGCATTGGAGGAAAAGTATAAGTTGCCCCGGGGAAATTTCTTGAGATATATGCAGGTGAGGGCATTTACTAGACAACAGGTGAGGGAATTTCCGTTGCTCCCGACACAGGGGATACAGGACAGGGGTGTGGGTCGGAGAGGGCAAGGTGTCAGAGATTTACCGAGAGATGAGGGAAGAGGGGGAGGAGTCGGTGGGCGAACTAAAAGGAAAGTGGGAAGAAGAACTAGGGGAGGAGATAGAGGAGGGTATGTGGGCTGATGCCCTAAGCAGGGTAAAGTTCTCTTCCTCATGCGCCAGGCTTAGCCTGATGCAATTTAAGGTGCTACATAGAGCACACATAACGGGAGCAAGATTGAGCAGGTTCTTTGGAGTGGAGGACAAATGTGGGAGGTGTGGCGGGAGCCCAGCAAACCACGCACATATGTTTTGGGCGTGCCCGGCACTGGAAGGGTATTGGAAGGGAGTGACGGGAGTGATTTCGCGGGTGGTGAAGGCCCGGGTCAAACCAGGCTGGGGGTCAGCTCTATTTGGAGTTGCGGAAGAGCCGGGAGTGCAGGAGGCGAAAGAGGCCGACGTTGTGGCCTTTGCGTCCCTAGTAGCCCGGCGCAGGATCCTACTCATGTGGAAGAAGGCGAAACCCCCCCGGACTGGAGGCCTGGGTAAATGATATGGCGGGGTTCATTAAACTGGAGCAGATAAAGTTTGCCCTGAGAGGATCGGCTCAAGGGTTCACCAGGCGGTGGCAGCCATTTCTCGACTACCTAGGGGAACGTTAGAGGGAAGACAGATGACCAGCAGCAGCAACCCAGGGGGAAGGGGGGGGGGGAGGAGGGAGGGGGGAGGGGGGGGTTAGTTTAGTTTAGGTCAAAGATAAAGGGGTTTTGTATTTGTTGTTTCTGTATTGTTATTGTTGCGTTTGCTTTGTAAGAGGGGAAAAATTGTTGTTTGGGAAAAAAATTTCAATAAAACATATTTTTTAAAAAAAGGAATACAGTTTATCTTGGGTAATGAAATAGCTGGATCGCAAGTGGGAGGGATGCCTACTGTGGTTGATAAGCCAGTGGAAAATCAGACAACTGAAGTGTTGAAGGACGAATATCCTGGGATTTTTCCGGATTGTGTAGTAACAAGGTCGCAAAGTCACCGGTTAAGACAAGAGGAGAAATCAAAGAGTGAAGATGACGTTGAAGAGCAATCATCAGAAATGATTTTTGATCAGATGGTTGAAAAAGAACAAGAACAGGTGGAGGATGAGGCGGATATTTTTAGTTCAGGAAAATTGGCGGAGTTACAACAAAAAGATATAGAAATAATATACGGAAGAGGAATTTGCGTGAATACCAGAGTGTTATTACCATAAAAGTGATGTCTTGATGAGAAAATGGAGACCTTTACATATGCAGGCGGATGAAAAGTGGGCAGAAGTTCATCAAGTAGTATTGCCGGTAGGGTATAGAAAGGAGATAATGCGAGTTGCACATGAGGTACCAGTGGGAGGTCATTCGGGGATAAGGAAAACTCAAGCTAAAATCCAGAAATTTTTATTGGCGTGGACTACATAAAGATGTAGTTAAATTTTGTAAATCATGTCACACATGTCAAGTGATAGGGAAACCTCAAGCAGTGATAAAACCAGCGCCGTAATACCCATTCCAGCATTTGAGGAACCTTTTACAAGAGTCCTAATTGATTGCGTAGGACCGCTTACGAAAACAAAAAGTAGGAATCAATATGTTTTGATTATAATGGATGTGTCTACTAGGTTTCCAGAGGCCATTCCAGTACTTAATATTACAGCTAAAAAGATTGTGGAGGAATTACTTAAATTCTTTACTAGATATGGACTACCCACAGAAATACAATCGGATCAAGAATCAAATTTTACCTCTAGGTTATTCAACCTCTAGGTTATTCAAAGAAGTAATGGACAGCTTAGGAATAAAACAATTTAAATCAACTGCGTACGATCCAGAATCGCAGGGAGCATTAGAAAAGTGGCATCAGACATTAAAGACAATTTTGAGGTCTTATTGTCAAGATTATCCAGAGGATTGGGATAAAGGAATTCCATTTGACTTTTTGCAATGAGGGATGCACCGAATGAGTCACCCAAATTTAGTCCTTTTGAACTAATTTTTGGTCTTGAGGTAAGAGGACCACTTAAATTGATTAAGGAAAAATTGGTGAGTGAGAAATCGGAAATTAAATTATTGGATTACGTGTCAAATTTTAGGGAACGATTAAATAGAGCAGGTGAATTGGCTAGACAACATTTAAAAGTTGCACAAAATGTGATGAAACGGGTAGTGGACAAGAGACTAAAGTTCGTAGTTGTGCCAGTGGAGATAAAGTTTTCGTATTGTTACCAGTGGTAGGTTGACCTTTAAAACCTACGTTTTGTGGACCTTATCAGATTGAAAGGAAATTAAGTGAGGTGAATTATGTGGTAAAAACACCAGATAGAAGGAAGACTCACCGAGTGTGTCATGTGAATATACTTAAAAGGTACTTTGAAAGGGAAGAAGAGAAAAAGGTGGAGGTTTTAATGATTCTAATTCTAACTCAAAGTGACGAACCAAATCGAGATGACTGTGAATTTGACATAACTCAAATTAAATTGGAAAATGAGGATGTTCTTAAAAATTGGGATAAATTGTTGGGTTATCTTCCAGAGGAAAAACAAACTTACCTGAAAGAGTTATTGATACCACATGGGCAAGTTTGTAGGGATAAATTGGGAAGTACTAAAATGGCTATACATGATGTAGATGTGGGAAATGCTGTTCCAATCAAACAACACCCATATAGACTTAACCCTTTACAATTGGCACAGGTCAACAAAGAGATTGAGAGTACACTTCAAAATGGTATAATTGAAGTGGGTTGCAGCCAATGGAGCTCACCCATAGTGATGGTGCCTAAACCAGACAGTACCCAACAGTTGTGTGTGGACTATAAAAAGGTTAATGAAGTTACAAGAACGGACACTTATCCTATCCCACATTTGGCGGATTGCATTGAGAAAGTGGGACAATCGGCTTTTATCTCCTGATTGGATTTACTTAAAGGTTACTGGTAGGTACTGTTTTGTTATGCTCTTGTCGTAGCATAAGCTGCTTCCTTGATGTGCACTCTGACAAAGGAAGGTTCAGACTTGGAGATAGCTTTAACACATTTATTAAACTATTAACAATTCTCCTACTTGGATTCAACGCTCCTGTTAATCCTGCTATAGCTACTCAGACTGACTAACCAGTCTGCTACAATCCACGTGGTGGGTGTGATGTTCAATCAACCCTGTGTCTGTACTCACTGAGAGTCTCCACTGGAAAGAGACTGAGCATGTGTGTTGTGTCCTTTTTATATGGGTTGGTGTAATGCCCTCCTGTGGTGGTGTCACCTCTATGTGTATCGTGAATGCCCATTGGTCGTGTCCTATCTTACTGACCTATCGGTTGACTGTCTGTGTGTCATGTCTCTGGTGATCCCTCTAGTGTCTAGCTAGGTGTAGTGTATGTACATTAACCCTTTGTGCACTTAGTGATGTATATCACCACAGGTACCTTTATCTGAAAGGGCGAAGGAGATTTCAGCTTTTGTGACTCCAGATGGTATATACCAATTCAAAGTTATGCCATTTGGCATGAAAAACGCCCCAGCCACATTTCAACGGTTAACTAACAAAGTAATTTCAGGATTACTCAATTATGCGGTATACATCGACGATCTGGTAATTTTCAGCCAGAACATTTGAAACATCTGATGGAGTTATTCGATCGACTTCAGGAGGCGGGTTTGGTGATAAACCTAGCCAAAAGTGAATTTGGAAAAGCCCAAGTCACTTTCCTTGGCCATACAATCGGACAGGGTCGAATGGTCCCAGAGGATGTGAAAACCAAAGTTATTGGGAAGTTTCCGATACCCTCGACACGACGGGAAATAATGCGATTTCTTGGTATGAGTGGATTTTACCGGATATTTGTACCGAATTTCAGCAGTGTGGTCGCTCCACTGATGGACTTGCTCAAGAAGCGTAACAAATTCCATTGGACAGCGGAGTGTCAACAGGCATTTGACGGCCTGAAGGCTGTGTTAACCACTGCTCCTGTGTTAGCCATCCCAAATTACACCAAACCATTCAAAGTGGCTGTTGATGCGAGTGATGTGGGCGTAGGTGCGGTGCTTCTACAGGACAACGACGAAGGGCTAGAGCGGCCTATTGGTTATTTTTCAAAGAAATTGAATTCTCACCAGAAAAACTATTCCACGATTGAGAAGGAGGGTGAGTTTGGTGCTGGCTTTGCAACTTTTCACATTTATGTAACCAGCAATCCGTCTCTCACTGTTATATATATATATGGATCAAAATCCGTTGACATTTTTGGATTGATTCCGGAATAACAATGCAAGGCTGTTTCGCTGGAGTTTACTGTTACAGCCATTTCATTTAACAATAGTACATGTGACAGGACGAGAAAACGTTCTAGCTGATGCTTTGTCACGAATGTGATGAACGGAAGCAATTTCAGTTGGAGGAAGAAGGAAAAAAATGGACTATATTATTGTACCTGTTTGCGTGTGTTGTTTTTTTGAAACAAAAAGTATATTTACTGTGTGTATCTCTTAAAGGATGGTGAAAAGGTGAAAAATGAAACCATCTTGAAGTTGATGGGTGTTTTTTTTCTTGGGGGGGGGGGGAGGTGTCATGTGAGAGTACCCTTTAAGAAATGGGTGTTTAAGAAATGTACCTTGAAGAAATGGAGCTGCTCATGTTACTGGAGGGATGTCAGAGTGTGGGTGGAGCTGAGCTCCACTTCTGCTTTTTAGTTTCTGTTTGAGAAAGCTTAGGTGTGTGTGAGCTGCACTGCTGTTGATCTCTGCCATGAAGGACTATCTCTTAATCATTTGGTGAATTCAGAAGAATTATAAATGTTTTCAGGTTTGAATGTAAACCCTGATGTGCTCCTGTTTGAAGGTTTGTTAAGTCTTTTGGATGTTAAAAGGACGGCATACAGATTATTTAGTGTTGTATTCTTTGGGGGGTGTATTTAATTTACTGGTTGCTAAGAGATGCACTTTGTTTTAAAATGGTTAACATTCATAGAATACACATTGTTTTGTTTTAAAAACCACTCGTCCATTTTCTGCTATACCATACTTGTAGAGTGAGCCGTGTGCTCCCATACCACAGTCTATTAAAAGTTGTGGGTCAGGTGAACTCCATGATACACTTTGGGGTTCTCTAAACCCTGGTCCATAACAAATCACCGAGCCGAAAAATGCAACAAAGAAGCGGGAACACCATCACTTCTATTACTGTTCCTTTGTTGTGACTGCGTTCAACCCCTGGAATTCTCTACCTAACTACTTTGTGAGAGCACGTTTACCACACTGCTGTAGTTTAGGAAGGCAGCCGACCACTATCTTATCAAGAGCACTAAAGATAAACAATAAATGGCAATGTTGTTACCTCGACACAGATCCCAAGAAGCATTTTTAAATCCTCTTAGCTACTCTTTGTATAAGATAAATGTGATACGCAATCTTCACTTCCTAATATTCCTTCATTAGCATTATTAATTTAAATGAAAAATAAATACTATTAAAAAACTGAACAATAGCAAAGGTATTAATTGGATAACTCTTAACAGCAGACTGAAAATAAACTTTATAATGATCAGAATATCAACATATAATTGATGTGGAGTTATGAATATAATGGTATCTCTATCATTGGCAACATAAGGCAAGTAAAGATAACTTTACAATTGACTCAAAATTGAAAAATGTATCACTTTTAATATCTTTGCTTTCAACAGAACTGTGAAGCACCTCTCAGCCACTTCACCTAAAACCACAAGAGGACATGAATTGTAGTAGCATGCATTCTCCAACCAAGCAGTGAACATGGACAGCTTAATTCCAAAGCTGATTCCAAAGGCAAGCAACCTCTGCAGAAAGAGTTCAGTTTGTCAAGAGGAATGACAAATGAAATACGTCTTCATCAATATGGCTCCTTCGCCCAATGAATGGGAACTCATTGTTGAAGTCATAACAAATAAGAAAAATTATTAACTTTTGACCTTTGATTCCATTGGACTTGTGTGTTCTAGTACCTGTGTTTGTTTAGGTTTTATCAGTGACTAAACCACTTTCATTTTTGTTGAAGATGTATGTTGATAGAAATAGGAATACCACAACCACATATTCCTGGAAGAGAGTTGGGCTGGCAAGCATTGTTCGTTTAAAAAAGACGCTACAAAATGTAGCCCTGACTGATTAACATTTCCTATGAGTACAACAAAGGGTCACAGAATTGCCTCTATATATTCTTACTAATTTACAACCATTGCTCTATCAATGAAATAATCATCATTTGTTTAATCACCATTGTTTGTGAAGTTGTCAATCATTATATTCGCTTTCCTTGTTACAGTTACTTAGTTACTGTAATGGAAATCTTTATCAGGCTTATGATGTAATAAATGTGTGTTTGTAAGTGTTTATGGAGGCTGGATTGGCAGCCCCAAGATTGTTGCACTCCTTCAGCTGAAACGTAGGGTGCGATTTAACGGAAAATTTTCAAAGTGACATTTTAGGCGCATTTGGTGGGGTATTTCTCGATGGTGAAATTGTGACCTGGGGCGGGATTCTCCCCTACCCGGCGGGGCGGGGGGTTCCGGCGTAATGGAGTAGCGGGAACCACTCCGGCATCGGGCCGCCCAAAAGGTGCGGAATTCCGCACCTTTAGGGGCCAAGCCCTCACCTTGAGGGGCTAGGCCCGCGCCGGAGTGGTTTCCGATTCGCCGGCTGGCAGGATAGGCCTTTGGCACCATGCCAGCCGGCGCCGAAAAGTCTTCGCCGGGCAACGCATGCGCGGGAGCGTCAGCAGCCACTCACAGCATTCCCGCGCAGGCACAGGGGAGGGGGTCTCTTCTGCCTCCGCCACAGTGAAGACCATGGCGAAGGCGGAAGAAAAAGAGTGCCCTCACGGCATAGGCCCAGATCGGTGGGCCCCGATCGCGGGCCAGGCCACCGTGGGGCATCCCCCAGGGCCAGATCGCCCCGCCGCCCCCCCTCCAGGACCCCGGAGCCTGCCCGCGCCGCCTTGTCCCGCCGTTCAAGAGGAGGTTTAATCCACGCCGGAGGGCAGCGGTGGGACTTCGGCCCATCACGGGCCGGAGAATCGCCGGGGGTGGGCCCGCCGACTGGCGCGATTCCCGCTGACCGGCGCGGCGCAATTCCCGACCCCGCCGAATCTCTGGTGGCGGAGAATTCGGGACACGGCGGGGGCGGGATTCACGCCAGCCCCCGGTGATTCTCCGACCTGGTGGGGGGTCGGAGAATCGCGCCCCTGAATTCAATGGCACTTGGTGCCAAAATGAGCCTCCTCAAGACTCTCGACATTACTGACTCCCTCGCCATCTAATTCAGCTGACTCGTGCTGCAGCTGCTCGCAGTTAAAACGAGGGAGCTGCTTTTAAACGCCCCATCACCACTCACTCCCAGTCAACACACATGCATGGCAACTTGCAGGCCTGACCCTCGCTTTGACAAAGTTTGACCAGGCCAAGCTTCTCAACTCTGTGGATGAGAGGCGGGCCACCCTGTTCCCCAAAGGGGGTGGAAGGACTGGCAGCTGGAGCAGCAATGTCACCTGGGAGGCAGTGGTAGTGGCTGTCAGTGAGGGCAGCATGGCAAGGAGGATTGATGTCCAATGTCGGAAGAAAATCAACCACCTCCACCGAGCTGCAAGGGTAAGATACAACCTCTCTCCTGGCATCAGTTCTGTCTGCCACCTCAAATTCCCAACCCCCCACAGATCACTGGCTGACACCTCGCACCTTCCCCACATCCGATCTTCATGCTTGTCCCTCAGCACCCCTGGCACCCACCAGCACAGCCCCTTTGTGTCCAGTTGTGGTGCCCATATATGCCACCTGCTGTAGACCCCCACCCCCCCGACCATCAAGCATGCGACTCACACTGCCCTCCCTTTTTCTACTGCAGAAGAAGATATCCCATAATAAGCAGGAAAGCGAGGTTGGCCAGTTCCACAGTGGTGAGGATCCACTGCCCCTTCACCCAGGTGACCTGTCTCAAGTGAATTGTTCATGTCACACAAAATGATCCTACCCTTTCACTGACCACATGTCCATGTTTCGCAGGATCTCCATCTGATGGGGTCGAGCCATCCGGAGTCGTTCCCGCCCTCTGCCATCCAAGAGAACACCTCAGAGGAGAGCTCCAAGGAGACCACCATTGAGGTGTCATAGCAATCACTCCCACCTTCCGCTAGAGCAGAGACACACACCTTGGTGGGCGACATTAGTGTACAGGCTACTGGGGCGCAATCTGGTGAGCACCACACAGTTGCTGATGCACATTAGGTGGAGGGAGGAACATCCAAGGGAGACATCAGGCAGAGGTCTTCTCGGTCCCAGGACTCCAATGTCGAACCTCTGGACAAGATTCTCCCAGAGCTGAGGCAGATAATAGGACATAACCGTGACATTCCGGAGGGGGTGTCACCAACATTCCAGTGACTGCAAAGCCGATTGGAAGAAATCCAAAGGCTCCAGGTGCAGGAGATGGTGCTCACAATGCGTGGCACTGAGGGCCACATTGCGAGGGTGGTGACTGCAGTGGAAAACATGGAGCACGACATATGTGTCTGGTGGTGCCCAAGGCATGGCTCAGTCTGTGATGACCATGGCTGAGGGCATAGACATCACGTCCCAGTTGATGAGCGACATATCCCAGATGCAGGTGGACATTGCCGAGGCATTCCAGAGCATAGCCCAGTTACTGAGGAAGATCGCTGAGGACATCAACAGCATGGTGCAGACAATGGGGAGCCGCCAGGACTGGTGGAGCCAGATGACTCAGAGGATTCTGGAGCTCACTGCAGCTGCACCTCTGTCCCATAGAGACCCTAAGGCCCTAAGGGCAACATCAGGGTGGAAAAAGTGCTAAAGGCCTGCCAACGAGGAGACAATGATGGTCTTCAGTTCTTCCGAATCCACCCCCCACCCCCACCTCCTGACACCGATGATTCTCAAGGGCAGTGGGCAGATCAAGTTGGCACAGGAATGCCTTTAACACCAGTAAGCCGGCTGGGGCCCTCCAGCTCCAGGCCCTCCAGAGGACATCCACCAAGGGCATCAAAGGCCACAGGGCACGAAAAACAGCAGCCTGCCTCCATCTCTGATGTGCATTCTGGGGATACACCAAAATGCAATACTATAGATGTAGCACTAAATCACAAAGATCAAGGATTGAAGATAACTGAGTGGGCATTGAGGGGTTCACTATCTGTAGCTGGGAGGAATGGAAATGTAAGTTGTTCACTATTAATACATGTAAGACCTGATACATGTGAAGCCTCTGTCTTAATCTTCACAGCGGGCCTGCCTGCATCCCCACTCCCTGTTGTCCTCCGCTCCGCCCACCCCCACCCCCGCTCCAGGGCACAATGGTCCAAGATCAAAAGCCCCCGATGCAGACCCCATTCAGAGGATGGATGTGAGCACGCTGCCGGCAGAAAAACAGGATTAAGACTTTTGCAGAAACTGAGGACCATCGAGAACTTTCATCACAGTGAGTTATCATCACTCTCCTTCCTTGTATAGTGACCCGCTGACAGTGCCACCACAGGCTCATCAAACTGGGGTGATGTTGCACAGACCCTTGGGAGGGTGAAACAGGGTGGTTGGAGCTGGGATGTTGTGATGGGAGGTCGGGGAATTGGGGAAGAGGGGGTTGGGGTGGGAAAGATGGAAATTCATAGAATACAATTTTTTGAATCTCTACAGTGCAGAAGGAGGCCATTCAGCCGATAGAGTCTGTACCGACCCTCTGAAAGAACACTCCACCCAAACCCACTTCCCTGATCTATTCCTATAACCCCTTAACCTAACCTATACATCCCTAGAAATGAAGGGGCAATTTAGCATGGCCAATCCGCCTAACCTGCACATCTTTTAACTGTTGGAGGAAACCGGAGCACCCGGAGGAAACCCACGCAGACACTGGGAGAATGTACAAACTCCACCCAGACAGACTGTCACCCAAGACCAGAATTGAACCTGCGTCCCTGACGCTGTGAGGCAGCAGTGCTAACCGCTGTGCCACTCGGCCGCCCCAATGGAGCGGAAGTGAGATTTGGGGGGAAATGGTGGAAAGGAGGAAAATGGGGGGGGGGGAGGAGGGAAGGGCGAGCAGGGGTTGGGGGGGGGGGGGGAAGGAGGGAAATGGCAGGATTGGGAGGGGTTGAGTTGAAAGACGTCTGATCCTCTGAGAATCAGGAGACTATGAGGTCCTCCCTGTCCTCCTGCCATTGATTGCCTTGATGCCACCTATCCTCCGGCTCCGCTTTGGGCTCGTGCTCCAGCCCCTCCTGGTCCGCCTCCTCCTCTGACGAGGTAACATGTCTCCCCTCCTCCTCCTCCAGCATGTCGCCCCGCTGCTGTTCCAGGTTGTGGAGGGTACAGCAGACCGCCACAAAGCGGGAGACCCTCAGGGGATGTACAGCAAGGCACCAGCAGAGTGGGCCAGGCACCGGAACCGAATTTTCAGCGGTCCAATGCACTGCTCAATTACAGCTCGGGTGGCAATGTAGGCCTCGTTATATCGGGTGTCCTCCCCAGTCTCAGGCCTCTGCACCAATGAGCGATGACTTCAGCGGGTATCCCTTGTCCCCACAAGCCAACTCGTCATCTTCGGGTAGTCTACGAAAACACAGGGATCTTGGATTGCCTCGATGCACGCTTCCTGGGTAGCAGGCACACAAGTATATAATACAGAGACGCTGGTCACACACTATCTGAACGTTCAGGGAGTGAAACCCATTTCTGTTAATATAGGGCAGTCCCTGATGCCCTGGTGGGCACAGGGTGACATGTGTGCCATTGATTGCCCCCTGAACATGTGGAATCAAGGCAATGGTGGAGAATCCTGCAGTCTGGGCATCTTGATGGGCCTGGTCCAGGTGAGATAGTTGGATGCCTTGGATGCAAAGCATTCCAGGTGCACCTGTGTTCTGTAGATTGTGAAATGCCACAAAGGTCCCAGCTCAAGTCCTGGAATGACCCAGTGACATAAAGGTTCAGGGCTGAGGTGACGTTCATGGCCCCTGAGAGCAGGTGTCTTCCTCCTCCACGAGGTGCCAAGTCTGCGAGGACGTGGCACAGGTACCTCACTGTCTCTCTTCTGAGATGCAGTCTTCTGCGGCACATAGTGTCAGCAAGAGAAATATAGATTAGAATCATAGAATTCCTACAGTGCAGAAGCAGGCCAGTCAGCCCATTGAGTCAGCACCAACCCTTTGAAAGAGCATCCTACCTAGGGCCCACTCCCCTGCCCTATCCCTGTAACCCCATAACCCCACTTAACCTACACATCTTTGGACACTAAGGAGCATAGCCAATCCACATAATGTGCACATCTTTGGACTGTGGGAAGAAACCAGAGAAACCAGAGCACTCGGAGGAAACCCATGCAGACAAGGGGAGATAGTGCAAACTCCACACGGGCAGGCACCCAAGGCCGGAATTGAACCCAGGTCCCTGACGCTGTGAAGCAGCATTGATAACCACATAATGACCAACGACACCTGTGCACTTTGGGCCGTCGCTGGCCTCGTCTTCTGGGTCCTTCTTCAGCCTGCGTGGCCAAGTCTTCAGGATGTGCGACATGGCCCCTTGCACATGGGGCCACGTTGCACATCCTGAAGACCCGGCCACCCAGGTTCCTCAAATCCTCCCCCACCCTTACATGTCCAGTCTTCCTTCAGAGTGCCATCCAGCGAGCCAGTTGTGCTGGCAAACCTTGCTCTGCACACTCACTTCCAGCCAGATGAGAGTGATGAGTGAAGCGGGACAGGCAGGAAAGTAGAGTTAGCCCACAATCAGCCATAATCTCATTGAATGATGGAGCAGGCTCAAGGAGCTAAATGGCATACTGCTCCTAATCCTGGTGATCTAGTGATATTTTCTGATCTATCATAAAAATATACTTTTGCACTTTTAACTGCTTCGAATTGTTTGCATAAGTTTAATATCATGTGTTCTATTCCAAAGAAAAGCTCTGAAATTGCATGGTCTGTTGTGGTCCTTGAAAATAGTTTTGCTAATTTACTTGAGCAGCAAAGTTAGAAGCTCAAAAAGGGTTCTATCTACTGATCGAGTCTTTTGCTAATAATTTTAATTTTAACATCAGTATGAATTTCCGTTTCTGTGGTACCTTGTGGGGGAAAGAACTGAATCATATTAAGCAAGAGAGAATTTAATAATATCCCCTTGTTTTTCAATTGTTTTAACATCACTGAATCCCTTACCATCAACACCATTGACCAAAAACCTAATTGGGAAGGCACACAATGCAACAAGAACAGGCCAAAGGCTGGGTGTTCTGCAGTAAGTAACTCATCTCCAGACTCCACAAAGCCCTTCCACCATCTACAAAGCACAAGTCAAGAGTGTGATGAAGTACTCCCCACTTACTTAGTGAGCACAGCTCCAACAACTCTCAAGAAACTCCACATCATCCAAGATAATGCAGCCTCTTTGGGGATCACATGATGTGAACGTGGGAGAGGCTGCAATTTAGCAAGATCTTGTTTTGCTCATCTTGCAAGGGCATGTTCCATTTGTTGAAATCCTTCGAAGATCCTGGAGGATGCTCTCTGTTATAGCTCCTGCTTTATCCTTGTCATCTACTTTCTTTGTGCGCTTTGTGATCTTTTATCCTAATGATTACCTTGTTACTCAGTTATGCTCCTGGACTTTACTACCTGATAATCATGATGTCTGTTAATGTTGATATTTTATGTGTGAAGTGAATTTTTTGTGAGTGATGGTTTGCACCATCAATTATCCTAAATTAATAAGGTTGTATTATGTTAAACTGGATAGTGTATGTGGGATTTGTGAAAATTCAATTGTGAGATCCTGGCCTGTTTGTGTCTCTATGCCTCTCTTTATTACAAAATTATCCATCTTCAATTCTTCACACAGTGCTATTACTTGTTTGCTGGCAGCTACAAAACGGAGGAATCTCTCCTCCGTGATTTGGCGCCCAGAGCACGGGACATCAGTGTACGGGGCATGACCTGCTCTCTGCCGCCATTTCTGGCGGTAAGACTCCATTGATTCAAAAAAAGTCTGGTCCTGGGAAAGCACACTGACGTCAGGAGGAGGTGGTCTGCCCCACTGGGCTCTGAGCCTGCGTTCTGCTAGATCCGGCTTAAGGAGCACACATGCGCGGGACGGCCAGCAGTTTCTAAAGTCAGTCACGACCAGCACTTGTAAAAGCCGGTCACGGCTGTTGGGCACTTCTTCCCATGATCGGCAATGCGGCGACTAATCATTCCGCAGCCCTTCCGACACCCACTCACGACCCATCCCCGGTCGTGACCCTGCGTTAGAAAATGGCTGCTGTTGAGGACAGGGGTTTGTCGAGCTCCTGGTGAGTTATCCTGAATTGGGTCTACCTCTTAGACTGTTCTTCTGCTATCAGAACGTTTGTGGTGAGGTCGGCCTTATATCCCCTATTATCTGGTAATAGGTGGTGTGTCCGTTGGGGTGGTCCCTCTTGGGAGGGACACTTTAGGTGTTGTGTTTTGCACAGGACCAGACGGACCTGGCCTTGGTGGAGTGTTGGTTAGGGTGGTTTGATAATCCGAGGGGCAATTATTTTGTGTCTTTATTCTTGTGGTGGTGTTAGGCTAGACCCCGCCCAGTGTCGCGGCCAGTATCCGTGGGTGCCATGAGGGGTCCCAAAGTGGGTGATCCACATTCAGCGCGATGTTAGGATGGGGTAGATCTGAAGGTAAAGCCCTGTCTTTAGGCGGGTGATGCACTATCAATTACAATGAGACGAGAGTAGAATGTAATCGAGGCTTTATTACACAGAGATGTGTGGCCTCCTCCAGCAGCTTACGAAATGGCTGCTGTTTATACACACATTTATACTCCGCCTACTGGGCGGAGCCAGCAGGCAGGGATCTACCCCTGTACCTGTAGTACAGGGGCCTTACCGTAATACCCATATATACAATATAATACAACAGTGGTGACTACCACATCGGGCCTACATGGCGGTTGGTTGGCCCTTCGATGTTTTACGTAAAATGGCGGATTCGAGTGGTTACATCTGACATTCTTCTTCCTCATTTCCCTTCAAACTTGGCGAGGTGTTAGGAGCATTAATTTTAATTGTGATGCCCTTGAAGGCTCGTGGTGGCAGTGTTGGAAGGTGGTATGAACAAACCAATATTGATTTCTGTTTGTTTTTGGGTGGCTGAATCCTTTCCTAATTTTTATGGTTTTGGAGATGGGGGGGGGGGGGGGGGGGGTGCCTCTCTGACTGGGACCAGGCTATTTTCCTTTGGTCTTGACCCTAATGTTGCCTTTTGCCCTTTTGGGGACAGTGTTCATGTTGGTGGTTCAGTGATTTGTTTTGTCCTTGGTTCTGGGGCTGGGTAATGGGACTGTGGGTGGTTCGATTCTTAGCTCTTGTTCTTGATCTTTCTACTATCTCTAAGGGAGACCATAGATTGTTAACATGGGTCCGGCTATGTCTGGTCCTCTCCTTGAATTTGTCTTTTGTGTTCGGCCATCTTGAATGAGATGGTTTGGGACTGGTGAAGAGTTCAAATTGTGCTGTAAGTGTTAGCCGAATTCCCCATAGCACTGGGGTTCTCAGATGTTGTTTTCTTTTTGTCATTCTGCTTTTAAGTTATGGTGTGGTGTCGGTCTAAATTTTTGCCTGTATTCTGTCCGGGTGCAGACGGGTAATTTATCTGCCGGGGGAACCTGCTGGATCCCTGATTCACCTGGTCTTGTTGCTCCTAATGCTTTACTGATTGGTGTTTTGGGCTGCACCTGTTATACATTGACACCTGTAGCTATATTTTTCCTTTGTTTGTGTTGTGCGAATTTGTGTAAAAATGTAGAAACTCCAATAAAAAGATGTTTTAAAAAAACAGCCTGTTTAATGGGCACCTTATCCACTATCTTAAACATTCACTCCCTTCAACACCAATGGATGCAACGTGTACCATCTACAGATGCACTGCAGTAACTCACTGAGGCTTCTTCAACAGCATCCCCCAAACACTCAACCACTACCAACTGGATGAACAAGGGTAGCAAGTGCTTGAGCATACTACCACCTACACGTTTCCCTCCAAGTCACACACTATCCTGACTTGGAAACATATCACCGTTCCTTTATGGTCACTTGGTGAAATTCCCAGAATGCCTCCCTGGGAGTGCCTACGCCACAAGAACCCCAGTGATTCAAGAAGTCAGCTGACCATCACCTTCCCAAGGATGGGCGATATACATTGGTCTTGCCAGAAACACTCACATCACATAAGTGAATTTAAAAAATAGTAAGCTTACACCTTTCCCCTTCTTTGCCACATATCCTTCTATGTTTCTGTGTTTTTATCATGACCATGCATCCCTCTGTCTGAAAAATGGGAAAATATTGATGCATTGACATAATTTAAGTGCAAAGTCCACTGCGATCCTGCAGTGTTAGATAGGCCCCAAAAGCATTCAGTGGCTTAATGGGAGACCACTGGTGTACTACCCATCATTTTATTTCTATTAATTTCAATGAATGGAAACTTATGGGCGCTATACTCCCAATTACACCAACCCGGTGTAAAACGGATACAGAGGACAATTTCAGAGACCAGCTTATCTTGGAGTGGCCAATTTTCCAGGTGCCCCTGACATAGACATTTATCTCCATTCCCTGATTGGTCAAAATTATGTAACTCCCTACCTAACAAAGTTGTGGACGTACCTTCATCACATGGACTGCAGCAATCAAGAACAGTGCCCACCATTTCCTTTTCAAAGCTGACTGGTGATAAGGAAGGCTGGCATTTTCTCTGTGATGCCCACATCCCAGTAGGCTGGCATTTTCTCTGTGATGCCCACATCCCAGTAATGACTTTTTAAAAAAGAAATGAATAATATAACCAAACAGTAGCATTGAGCTAACTTTCCATCTAAAGGAAGGCAGCAGAAAGGAATAAAAGAAAGAGAATTCTCCGAGTTAATATTTGTAATTATACTGAAAGCATTTTACTGTTTACATCTCTCTTGAAATAAATGTCACAATTTTATTAGATGGGTTATAAATATTCACATAAATCTTACCTGTCACTTTCCCAAAAGCTTCAATTTGTAGCACAGCCACTATGATCATCTTTCTTCTGCGACAGCATTAATAGCTTGGTGTCCTCTGACTACATCATCAGGACACTCTCCTACCAGCCTTTGCTTTTCAGTAGCTTCATAACTTTTACTCACTCATCGGCAGACATCTAACACATTATTTGGAGAGGATTTTGTTTTTGCCCTGCATTTCCTGCTCATTGTACACAGTACCTCTGCTAAAGAGTATATTTTAACAACTAATTGAGGAAGAAAATCTAATTCAAATGTGACCAGTTTGGGGTGGGGGAGGGTGCAATGGTAATGTCACTGACCTAAATGACATGGGTTCAAATGCTACAACACCAGCTGGTGGAATTGAAAATTCATCTCAGCAATAGTGATCATAAAACTCTCACTGATTGTTGCAGATACCTGTCCTGTTCACTAATGCCCTTTAGGGAAGGAAATTGTCCAGCCTACATGTGACTCCAGATCCACAGCAATGTGGTTGACTCATAACTGCCCCCTGAAATAGCCTAGCCAATTACTCCAGGATGGGTAACAAGTGCTGACCCTGCCAGCAACACCCATATCCCATGAAAGAATTGTTAAAAATGGAGGGTGTGCATAGATGATCAACATTTATTAAATATTTGGATGTAGCTCTTTGGCAATGGAAATTGTATCAATAGAGAATGTTCAAGCTGGATGGAGTGGTGGTGATGGATATTTTTTCAGAGACTTCCCTCTCTACGTGGAGCCCTACCTAATGGGAGCCAGATTACAAAATGAGGCTTGGAACGGAACAAGGCAAATTTGCAGTGCTCTCAATTTTATCATTAAATTATCCTTTTCACAACACATTTTTCTAAATCAATTGCTGATACAGTCCTACCTGTTTTGGCAGTCACTTTTGATTACCTCGATGAGTTGAAAGAATAGGTCTCAGACTTTTCTGTTGGTGAGTTTGTGGCAATCCATCAGCAGAGTGAGCTTTGTGCTCATCTAACTGAATCATTGCTGACCTGGAACATGTCCTGGAGTCAATCTAATATAGGAAAGCTCCCAATAGCAGTTATGTAGGTAATCAATGGTAACAAGTTGATGAGGGAATAAGTGACATTTGCCAGATCAAACAACCTCAACAGGCGCTTATCGCTGAGAGTGGAGGGCAAAGGAAATAGGTATTTGCATCATTGTAAAATGCCAGGCAGCCTTGGATTTAAAAAAACACTAATGTGCTGCCTCAGTGAATTACAGTGATGTGGAACGGCTTAACCATTGAGTCCCATATTGCATTTTTAGTTATTTACATCGTTCCTGGTGTTGTACTTTCTTAATAATACCGGACAACTGTTGAATGTGAATTTTATTAGTGCTGGAGAAGACTCGATGGGCCAAATGTCCTACTCCTGGGGCGGGATTCTCTGACCCCCCGCTGGGTCGGAGAATCGCCAGGGGCTGGCGTGAATCCTGCCCCAGCCGGTTGCCGAATTCTCCAGCACCGGATATTCGGCGGGGGTGGGGATCGCGCCACGCCGGTTGACGGGCCCCATCCGGCGATTCTCCGGCCCGCGATGGGCCGAAGTCCCGCTGCTGGAATGCCTGTCCCGCTGGCGAGAATCAAACCACCTCTCTTACCGGCTGGACAAGGTGGCACGGGTGGGCTCCGGGGTCCTGGGGGGGGCACGGGGCGATATGGCCCCGGAGGGTGCCCCCACAGTGGCCTGGCCCGCGATCGGGGCCCACTGATCCGCGGGCGGGCCTGTGCTGTGGGGGCACTCTTTTCCTTCCGCCTTCGCCATGGTCTCCACTGCGCATGCGCAGGGATGCCGTGAGCGGCCGCTGAGCGGCAAAGTCATTTCCGCGCCAGCTGGCGGGGCACCAAAGGCCTTTCCCACCAGCTGGCGGGGCGGAAATCAGTCCGGCGCGGGCCTAGCCCCTCAAGGTGAGGGCTCGGCCCCTCAAGATGCAGAGAATTCCGCACCTTTGGGGCGGCGCGGTGCCGGACTGATTCACGCCGTTTGTGGCGCCGATCGGCGGAGACCGCGCCGATTGCGGAGAATCCCGCCCCTGACCCTATTTCCTATTTCTTATGATTATATCTTATGTCCAGTTTTGACAAGGTGATAAAAATTGAACATACTCTCTCTTTTATGTTGCTCTCAAGAACAAAGAACAAAGAAATGTACAGCACAGGAACAGGCCCTTCGGCCCTCCAAACCCGTGCCGACCATGCTGCCCGACTAAACTACAATCTTCTACACTTCCTGGGTCCGTATCCGTCTATTCCCATCCTATTCATGTATTTGTCAAGATGCCCCTTAAATGTCACTATCGTCCCTGCTTCCACCACCTCCTCCGGTAGCTAGTTCCAGGCACCCACTACCCTCTGTGTAAAAAACTTGCCTCGTACATCTACTCTACACCTTGCCCCTCTCACCTTAAATCTATGTCCCCTAGTAATTGACCCCTCTACCCTGGGGAAAAGCCTCTGACTATCCATTCTGTCTATGCCCCTCATAATTTTGTAGACCTCTATCAGGTCGCCCCTCAACCTCCGTCGTTCCAGTGAGAACAATCCGAGTTTATTCAACCGCTCCTCATAGCTAATGCCCTCCATACCAGGCAACATTCTGGTAAATCTCTTCTGCACCCTCTCTAAAGCCTCCACATCCTTCTGGTAGTGTGGCAACCAGAATTGAACGCTATACTCCAAGTGTGGCCTAACTAAGGTTCTATACAGCCTGAACATGACTTGCCAATTCTTATACTCAATGCCCTGGCCAATGAAGGCAAGCATGCCGTATGCCTTCTTGATTACCTCCTCCACCTGTGTTGCCCCTTTCAGTGACCTGTGGACCTGTACTCCTAGATCTCTCTGACTTTCAATACTCTTGAGGGTTCTACCACTCACTGTATATTCCCTACCTGCATTAGACCTTCCAAAATACATTACCTCACATTTGTCTGGATTAAACTCCATTTGCCATCTCTCCGCCCAAGTCTCCAAACAATCTAAATCCTACTGTATCCTCTGACAGTCCTCATCGCTATCCGCAATTCCACTAACCTTTGTGTCGTCTGCAAACTTACTAATCAGACCAGTTACATTTTCCTCCAAATCATTTATATATACTACAAACAGCAAAGGTCCCAGCACTGATCCCTGCGGAACACCACTGGTCACAGCCCTCCAATTAGAAAAGCATCCTTCCATTGCTACTCTCTGCATTCGATGACCTAGCCAGTTCTGTATCCACCTTGCCAGCTCACCCCTGATCCCGTGTGACTTCACCTTTTGTACTAGTACAAAACTAGTAGTCTCATTATTGCGTAATCTCAATGTGACATCTGCCATCACATTTGGCAGAAAATATATTTGTGTTGTGTGTCCCTCTGGTGAACTTTCTATATTTATGATTTTGCAGACAAAAAGTACTGTAACAATGTTCGTCAAGTGAGATGGCACCACCCACCTCCTGTTACCTTCCAAAGCACACAGTCAGTTAATACATTTATCTTGATTTGTTTGAGCAACTAAGGGATAGAAATTGCTTGACACTGGTACCTAAGCACAAAACAAGTACCCATCGGGACACAACTAACAAGCAGGGGGTGCCAGTAATTTCCCAATAACGAGTAAGCATATCCTGAAGTTAATGAAAGTCCCATGGTGAAGTTGTGAAGGAGGAGAAGATAGGGTGGTGGGAGGGCAGTTAACTGCTATGGTCTGGAGTGAGTCCTAGCTGGTTGTAGCCTCAAGCAATCCCTTTAAGTATCACTGATTTACTTGCTCCAAGGCAGAAGAAAACTGATCACATTAAACACATTCACTGACGTAAAGCACAACCCTCTGCACAAAAGAAAAACACGTGATCTCTCATTTTCCATTGCCAATGAAAGTGGAATAGGGGCCATGACTTACTCGACAGAGGAATTAATCTTTGCCTATTCTTTCTAACAACGTTTATAATTTTTAAAAGTTCTGTTATATCTCCATAGATATAGTCCAATGAGGATATTCCCAGAAGTATATGCCTTTCCTTTATAGTTTCCTTCCCAGGCGGTATCCTGGGAAGATTTCACTATCACGGTCGGTGCAGCCTCGATAGTTGAGTGGCCTTTTGCACTGTAGGGATTCTATAGTTCTATATACTATCTAAAATGTACAAGTGTTCTAACTGTAGCATTACAAATGTCTTTGTATAAATTCATCATTATTTCTTTACACTTGCATTTTATGCCCTATTCATAAATTTCAAAATCTTATTGGTTTTTAGGGGTTTTATTACACTTGTACTTTCACAGAATTATGTTTTTGAACCCTTAGGTCTCTCTGTTTATTTGTTTATCTAATCACTTCAGTGTCATTCCATGAAGTGCATATTCCTATCATTTGTTTTCTCCCTTAAAAGGTATTACCTCACACTCCCACCTTAAATTTAATTTGCCACTTTTTTGGCGAGCTCAGGATGACTTTCTGAAATAGTTTGTAGTCTTCTTAGTGTTGGTCAAACCTCCACTTTTGAATCATTAGCAGATTTGAGTGTAAAAATTCCAAATAGCTCCCCCGCAACCCCCTCCCCTCCCCAGGATCACATACCATGGCAGAAAGGCAAGGTCCCATGCCAGTGGACACATTTTCTTCCAGGCCTACTGCCATCTTCTCTATGAGCCTGGGAGGCAGTAACAAATGGGCCAGACAGAAATAAAGGCCATTCAAGAAAGGAGAAAGTTTTGTAAAGGCCTTCTTTTGCTCCAAAGTGAACTCCAGTGACACCGACATAGGCCTTATTTTCTGCCATGTCTACAAAGCTGCAGCCCCATCAGGCTTTGGCATGCTTTTACCCTTTCAATTCTGTACTCAGTCCTTTGGGCACAGCAAGAAGTGCTAGAATTTGCCTTGTGTTGATGGTGGACTCCCAATTGGATAATGAGTTTACCATCATCAGCATTGCACGCACATTCAATGAAAGTTGACAGAATAAAAGAGATTTGAGCTGGGGTGGAATAATAGGGGCAAGTGAAAATCCTGCTCTGCCAGAATTCCAACCTCGAGAATCCCAGCTATTATATCTAATGGAAAATTACTTTGTTTGCTTTGCATTTACAGGACATTATGACTATCTTTGCTTTTATTTTAAGATTCACCATGAGACCTTCATGGACACTGCCTTAAGCAATCTCCTTAGATATAGAGAAATCTCCCCTGAAACAGAGAAATCTTCTGACAGTGTTGAATGACCCTATTTATTTTACAGACCCTCTCAGGTGAGTTTTGACTCAAATTAAATATCTGAGGTAGTGTCACTTCAATCTCCTGTCAGCATATGTAGTATTTTTCCATCCACTTGCCCTGCTGATCATTTATCTTTCCTATACCCGTACACATCTTTCATTACCCGTGTGACAACATTAGCTTTTTCAGTTGATTCTTGGAATGCTATTTGTGGAAAAAAAAGTCCTATTTTTTCCTTATTGGTGTCTCTCTTCATAAATGTTCTCTTCAACAGATTTCAAAGTATACTTTGTGAAAATGAAAAGGTTATGGTGATTTATATACAATAAAGAAAATTTGCACGGAGCTCCGTCTGGGGATAATGAATTCTGTTTCTGACCGTGAAATAAATGAAGCATGCCTTTAGCCTCTTCCATCAAAGATATTTGATTTACTACTTGTGAAATTTATTGATCCTGTCATTCTCTTTCATGAAATAATTGAGACTCCATTATTAAAGAGTTAAGTGAAAGCAAAAAGATAAATGCAGCACCAATCTACATGCGCCACCAAAAACTGTGACCGAAGGTAACTGGAAATTAAAAGATAACAATTTCAGGAGGAAATGCATTCAGTATTGAATGGATGGTGCCTTATCAATTTTTCCACTCATTGGCCCTGGTGTTATGGAACCACAAAACCATGAAATGATTTGATTTGATTTGGTTTATTATTGTCACATGTATTAGTATACAGTGAAAAGTATTGTTTCTTGCATGCTACACAGATAATGCATACCGTACATAGGGAAGGAACGAGAGACTACAGAATAATGTTACAGTCATAGCTTGGGTGTAGAGAAAAGATCAACTTAATACGAGGTAGGTCCATTCAAAAGTCTGATGGCAGCAGGGAAGAAGCTGTTCTTGAGTCGGTTGGTACGTGACCTCAAACTTTTGTATCTTTTTCCTGACGGAAGAAGGTGGAAGAGAGTATGTCTGGGGTGCGTGGGGGCCTTAATTAAGCAAGAAATATAAGCAAGGACAGAGGATTGGCTAACAGGAAACAGAGTGGGGATAAATGAGTCAATTTCAGGTTGGCAAGCTGTAACCATTGGATTGCCACCGGGTTCAATTGTGAGGAGGATGCAAAAAATCTGTCAAGGTATATATATATATATAGGTTAAGTGAGTAAGCAAAAAAATTGTAGGTGGCATATTAAGGTGCAGTGGCGATGCTGGGGATGGCATTAAACAGGACATGCGATAAAGAGACATCTGTAATTATGCGTGACTTAAAACTGCACAGAGATTGGGCAAATCAAATTCGTAACAATACCGTAGAGGAGGCATTCCTGGAGTGTGTATGGGATGGTTTTCTGGACCAATATGTTAAGGAACCAACGAGACAATAGGACATCCTAGGGTATTGTGCAATGAGAAAGGAATAATTGGTAATCTAGTTGTGCAAGGCCCTTTGGAAATTAACGACCATAATATGATAGAATTCTTCATCAAGATGGAGAGTGACATACTTGATTCTGAGACTAGGATCCTGAATCTAAACAATGGAAACTACGATGGTATGAGGCCCGAGTTGGCTATGATATTGAGGAACGTTATTTAATGGCATGATGGCGAACAGACAATGGCAAATATGCAAAGAGCGCATGGGTGAACTGCAAGAATAGTTCATCCCTGTCTGGCAGAAAAATAAAACAGGAAATGTGGCCAAACCATGGCTTACAAGGGAAGTTAGAGATGGTATTAGATCCAAGGAAGAGGCATAGAAATTGGCTAGTAAAACAGCAGACCTAAGGATTGGGAGCAGTTTTCAGAAAAGGAGTACAAAGAGATTGATTAAGAAGGGGCGAAATAAAATATAAGAGTAGGCTTGCAGGGAACATAAAAACTGACTGTAAAAACTTCTATAGGTATGTGAAGAGAAAAAGATGAGAGTCAGAAACGGGAATTTATAATGGGAAACAAATAAATGACTTACCAACTAAATACATATTTGGGTTCTGTCTTCACAAAGGAGGACACAAATGATGTGCCAGAAATGTTGGGGAACACAGGCTTCAGTGAGCGGGAGGAACTGAAGGAGAACAGTATTAATAGGGGAACTGTGTTGGAGAAATTGATGGGATTGAAGGCCAATAAATATCCAGAACCTGATAATCTACATCCCAGAGTACTTAAGGATGTGACCCTAGAAATAGTGGATGCATTGGTGGTCCTATGGACTCTGGCATAGTTCCTACAGATTGAACGGAAAATAATGCTTGACCAATCTACTGGAATTCTATGAAGATGTAAGAGGTTGAGTTGATCAAGGGGAGAAGTAGATGTGGTTTGCTTGGATTTTCAGAAAGCTTTCAACAAGGTCCCACATAAGAGATTAGCGTGTAAAATTAAAGCACATGGGTCTGGAGGTAGTGTATTGAGATGGAAAGAAAACTTGTTGGCAGACAAGAAATAAAGAGTAGGAATAAATGGATATTTTTCCAAGTGGCAGGTAGTGGCGAGTGGAAGACCACAGGGAGCAGTGCTAGGACCCCAGCTATTCACAATATATATATATGTAAATGATTTAGATGAGGGAACTAAATGTAATATTTTTAAAATTGCAGATGGTACAAAGTTGGATGGAAGGGTGAGCTGTGAGGAGGATTCAGAGATGATTCAGTGTGATTTGGACAATCTGAGTGAGTGCGCAAATGAATGACAGATGCAGTATAATATGTATAAATGTGAGGTAATCCACTTTGGTAACAAAAACAGGAAAGCAGATTGTTATCTGAATGGCTATTGATTGGGGGAGGGAAATGTGCAACGAGACCTGGGTGTCCTTGTACACCAGTCGCTGAAAGTAAGTATGCAGGTGCAGCAGGCAGTAAAGATGCCAAATGGTATGTTCGCCAGCATAGAGAGAGGATTCAAGTACAGGAGTAGGGATGTCTTGTTGCAATTATACAGGGCCAAGGTGTGACCGCACCTGGAATATTGTGTGGGTTTTGGTCTCCTTATCTGAGGAAGGATGGTCTTGCTATAAAGGGAGTAAGGGAATGTAGAGAAGGTTTACCAGACTGATTTCTGGGATGGTGTGACTGACAGGAGAGGTTGAGTCAGTTAGGATTATATTCGCCGAAGTTTAGTAGAATGGGGGCGTGGGGTCTCATAGAAACCTATAAACTTTTAACAGGACTAGACAGGGTAGATACAGGAAGGATGTCTCCGATGGTGGGGGAGTGCAGAACCAGGGGTTACAGTATAAGGATACAGAGTAGACCATTTAGGACTGAGAGGAGAAGAAATTTCTTCACCTTGGGAGTGGTGAACCTGTGGAATTCAGTACCAAAGAAAGCAGTTGAGGCCAAAACATTGTATGTTTTCACAAATGAGTGAGATAGAACTCTTGGGGATCAAGAGATCAAAGGAAATGGGGGGAGAAAGCGGGAAAAGGTCACTAAGTTGGATGATCAGCCATGATCATAATGAATGGAGGAGCAGGCTTAAAGGGCCGAATGGTGTCCTCCTGCTCTTATTTTCTATGGGGGCGATTTTCAGTGTGCATTTGGGTTAAAAAGAACAGTGACGCAGGTGGAAAATTCGGGAAACACGATTCTCTCAGAGAAGATCGCATTTCCCCATTTCCCCTGACCCTTGCTGGCGATGTCATAAGGTTCACACCCACAAAGGGCGAGAACCTCATTTTAATACATTTGAATAAATTATAATATTATTAACCCCACCCCCTCACCGGCCCCGGCCACATGAACCACCCTCACTGAATACTCATGGGAGCGATGCCGGAGCCCAGACTGTAATGAGCCCGACCAAAGACCTGCACCTGGGTCTGCTTGTCCCAGAGCTGCTGGAACTGCAAAGGCAGAGTTGCATGCATATTCAGACTGCAAGGCTGACTCAAGGCGTCCCATCGCCTTCTGTCTGAGGAGATGGTGCCGTCACTCCAATGCAATGGAACCAACACTGTGAGGGAGGCGTTCGCGGTGGAGAACTTGGCGCAGGATGTGCATTCCCTGGCTGGGGATGTCCACTCCCTGGTTCAGTTCATGACCGCCATGGCTGAGGGCATCAACTCCATTGTCCAGAGCTTCAACTGCATGGTGAAGGCACTAGTGGGAACGAGTGTCAGTGCCAGAGGATGGCAACACTTCTGGATCTCACACCAACTGCCTCTCTATCCCATGGAGGAGCCCAGGGAAGAGAGTCAACTGGAGCTCAGCTCGGGGCCTTCCACACAGAAAACCCTGGGGCAGTCCAGCTCATCTGACACTCCCTTCCCTGTGAGCTACACACCTCCAGTCCTGCACACTAAGGAAGGAAGCACTGCAACACTCGTGCAACCCAATGGTAGACCTGGATCCTCAAAGTCCAGGCCCCCCAGGGTATGCCCACCAATGTCAGCATAAGATACAGGGCATAGAAGGCAGCAGGCCAGCTAAACCTCAGCTGTGGATTCGGGACCTAGACTTAGCGGGTCGGTAATAAATGATAGCCACCTCGCGGATAGAGGTGAACCTAGGAACTAGTAGAGATAGGTCATCATTGTAATTGTGCACTTATATTAAAAATCACTTTATTCACCACACAGATTCTCAATGATGTCATGTCATGGCGTCATGCACCACAAACCCCCGTAAAAACATAGCATTTCATTCCTGTGCTGTGTGAGAATGGCGGCACTATGTCTCTCCCACCTCCCATACTGATGAGACAATAAACTGTGCCACTGCTGGCATAGATTCCCAAGTCGATCCCCCCTCCCCTTGCCCCCCACCCCTCTGAAGCCCCATCCATGGAGGTGGCCTTTAACTTCCAGAAATCAAATGCTCTCTGACTTTAGAGTGCTGCCTGTGTGTAGGGGTTCATTTCAACTGCACGCGTCCTCCCCGCCTTGTGAGGGTCTTCCGCCCTCACCAGGCTGGAAACAAGCCCTTGTCAGAGTCCCCCACTCTGCCCATGCAGCCTGACATCTCACAGAACCCCACCCAAGGTACTCCAAGTCTTCCCCTTTGCTGACCCTGTGGATTTACCTGCTCCCACCCACGTTTCAACTGCCACCCTAGAAGGGCAATCCCTCAGACGTCGCATCACCACAAGCCTAGCAAGGGCAACTCGAGGTTCACAGCCACGAAGGGCCGCTAAGGCCAGCGAGTGACCCCATCCCCCAAGATACTGACAGTGAACCACCTACCCCTCCCCCGGCCCTGAGTTGAACTTATCTGTGTCCTCCATGCCCTCTCTGGTGCCCCTTCTGTAATTATCTCCCTGGAGGGTGATGGCGACCTGAGCGCTCACTTTCGATTTCCTTTTGAAGATGAGGTTGCCAGGTTCCGTTTTTACACAGCTTTTGAACATCGTGCCGACGTGATGTCAAGCCAACGCCAAGATAATATTCAGTGAGAGAACAGTCGCGTTAGGAGGGCTAATAAGATGCTAATGTATTCAAAAGGGATTCCTGAACTTCCATGGAAAATCGCAAAACACGATGTCGCCGGCGAGAATTGGGAACATATCTTGCGCACGTGGCACCGTTCTCGCTGGTGGCTAAAACAGGCTGAATAGTGCCCCAAGATGTTACAGTAAGTTTAAGCCGCTGAGCTCAAACATTTTGCTAAAATTCCAGTGGTCTTCACCTGAAAGATGCCAGGCTCCAGGATATTGCCACAGGAGTTCACCAGTGTAGTGTCCTAGGCCGAAACATCTTTAGCTATTTCATCAATGACCATCCTTTAATCATAAGTTCAGAAATGGGGATGTTAATTCATGATTTCACAATTTTCAGCACCATTCACAACTCCTCAGATACCGAAGCAGTCTATGTCCAAATGCAACAAGACCTGGACAATATCCAGGTTTGGGTTATATCATAGATTTTACAGTGCACAAGGAGACCATTTGGCCCTACGAGTCTGCACCCGGCCTTAGAAAGCGCACCAAACTTAAGTCCACACCTTGACCTTATCCCCGTAACACAGTAACCCCACGTAACGTAAGGGGAAATTTAGTATGGCTAATCCACCTAACCCACACATCTTTGGACTGTGGGAGGAAACTGGAGCACCCAGAAGAAATCCACGCAGACACGGGGAGAAAGTGCAAACTCCAGACAGACAGTCACCTGAGGCCGGAATTGAACCTGGGTCCCTGGAAATGTGAGATAGCATTGCTGCATTGCTAACCACTCTGCCACCGTACCGCCCCTTTAAGTAAAAGGTTAACATGTGGCAAGTAACTTTTGTGCCACTAAAGTGGCAGGCAATGTCACTGGCGTGGCCGCAGACTGATTGCGTGAGGAGAGGTGTGTCTCGGCTTGTGTGTGTGTGTGTGTGTGCGGCGGGGTGGGGTGGTTAGAGTAGGCTGGGCTCCGGGGGAGTGCCGGGAGGGGGTCCGTGCCGGGGTGGAGGTTGGGGGTTGGGGGGGGTCCGTGCCGGGTTGGAGGTTGGGGGGGGGGGTCCGTGCTGGGGTGGAGGTTGGGGGCTGGGGGGGGTCCGTGCTGGGGTGGAGGTTGGGGAGGGGGTCCGTGCCGGGGTGGAGGTTGGGGGGGGGGTCTGTGCCGGGGTGGAGGTTGGGGAGGGGGTCCGTGCTGGGGTGGAGGTTGGGGGGGGGTCCGTGCCGGGGTGGAGGTTGGGGGTTGGAGAGGGGGTCCGTGCCGGGGTGGAGGTTGGGGGGGGGGGGGTCCGTGCTGGGGTGGAGGTTTTGGGTTGGGGGGGGTCCGTGCTGGGGTGGAGGTTGGGGAGGGGGTCCGTGCCGGGGTGGAGGTTGGGGGGGGCGTCTGTGCCGGGGTGGAGGTTGGGGGGGGTCCGTGCTGGGGTGGAGGTTGGGGGTTGGGGGGGGTCCGTGCTGGGGTGGAGGTTGGGGAGGGGGTCCGTGCCGGGGTGGAGGTTGGGGGGCGGTCCGTGCCGGGGTGGAGGTTGGGGGGCGGGGTCCGTGCTGGGGTAGAGGTTGGGGGTTGGGGGGGGTCCGTGCTGGGGTGGAGGTTGGGGAGGGGGTCCGTGCCGGGGTGGAGGTTGGGGGGGGTCCGTGCCGGGGTGGAGGTTGGGGGGGGGGGGTCCGTGCTGGGGTGGAGGTTGGGGGTTGGGGGGGGTCCGTGCTGGGGTGGAGGTTGGGGAGGGGGTCCGTGCTGGGGTGGAGGTTGGGGGGGGGTCCGCGCCGGGGTGGAGGTTGGGGGTTGGGGAGGGGGTCCGTGCCGGGGTGGAGGTTGGGGGGGGGGGGTCCATGCTGGGGTGGAGGTTGGGGGGGGGGTCCGTGCCGGGGTGGAGGTTGGGGAGGGGGTCCGTGCCGGGGTGGAGGTTGGGGGGGGAGGTCCGTGCCGGGGTGGAGGTTGGGGGGGGGGGTCCGTGCTGGGGTGGAGGTTGGGGGTTGGGGGGGGTCTGTGCTGGGGTGGAGGTTGGGGAGGGGGTCCGTGCTGGGGTGGAGGTTGGGGGGGGGTCCGTGCCGGGGTGGAGGTTGGGGGTTGGGGAGGGGGTCCGTGCCGGAGTGGAGGTTGGGGGGGGGGGGTCCGTGCCGAGGAGGGTGATGGGAGGGCAAATGAGTTGGTCCACCTGGCCAGGTGCCTGCCTCCAAGAGTTGGACCCATGAGGTCCATGACACCTGGCTGGGGGGAGGAGGGGATATGGGCAATGATGACATGTCGTCGTTCCCCTCCCCCCCACCAGGCCGTCATGTTTTCAGACCATCCAGCGATGTTGGCCGCCGTGGTGGCAGCCGCTCATGTCTATGTTGCCCTGGATGAGGAGGAGGAGGAGGAGGAGGAGCGTGCCAGAGAGGCGGCGCAGGCTGCCGCACAGGCTGGAGGGACACCTGACCGACAGGACGAGGCGGGGGAGGAGGAGGCGGGGGCGGCAACGGAGGCACCCGAGGGCGCCCCGTGTGTACCGGCCCCGGCAGTCATACCAGGACCTCACGGACCGGGAATGCAGGAGGCGACTCCGGATGAGCCGGGAAACCGTGGCACACATCTGCCACCTGCTGGCACGCCTGTCACCGCGTGGCACTGGCGGGGGACATCCTCTCCCCGTGTCCGTCAAGGTTACGGTGGCCCTGAACTTTTATGCAACGGGGTCATTCCAGGCACCGAGTGGGGACCTGTCCGGCATATCGCAGACATCGGTGCACCGGTGCATCCGGGCAGTGACAGATGCCCTTTATGCCATGGCGCACCGCTACATCCGCTTCCCCGTGGACCGGGCCAGCCAAGATGCCCGGACCGTGGGCTTCTCTGCCGTGGCCGGGTTCCCCATGGTCCAGGGCGCGATCGATGGGATGCACGTCGCCGTGCGGCCACCTGCAGATAACAGGGCCGTGTTCACTAATAGGAAGGGGACCTATTCGATGAACGTACAGGTGGTCTGCGACCACCGCATGATGATCCTGCACGTCTGCGCCCGTCACCCAGGCAGTGTACACGACTCATTCGTGTTCTCGCGGTCATCCATCCCCGGCATGTACGAGGGACGCCATCCCCGGCTGAGGGGCTGGTTGCTGGGCGACAGGGGCTACCCATTGCGATCGTGGCTGATGACGCCTATACGGAGGCCACGCAATGAGGCGGAGAACCGCTACAATGATGCCCATGTAGCGCACAAGGGGAGTGATCGAGAGGTGCTTTGGCGTGCTGAAGATGCTTTCAGGTGCCTGGACCTCTCTGGGGGCGCCCTCCAGTATCGGTCAGATAGGGTCGGCCGCATCATTGTGGTGTGCTGCGTCCTGCACAACATAGCCCAGCAGAGGGGCGATGTGCCGCAGGCAGAGGAGGGCGGAGTGGAGGAGCAGCTGGAAGAGGCGCAGTCCTCCCCAGATGAGGGGGATGGGGGCAATGGTCAGGGCAGACGGGGTAGACACAGGCGGGTGGCTGTCCACCGTTACCGGCTGGCCCAGCGGGCACGGAACAGACTGATAGCCGCCCGCTTCACTGACTAGATGGGCGTGGGAATCGGGTAGTATGGCCACAGACCGCACACCATGGCAACAGCCGACCACCCACACCCCCCACCCATCCACCTACCCAGCACCCTCACCCCCCTCCCCAACCCCACACACCCCACCCGCATGCACACCACCCTCACCCCCAATTTCCGATCCACCGGCGGCACAACGGGCCGGGCTCACCCAGTTGCGGGTGGACGCGTGTCTATCGCAGGCCATGGAGGATGATGACAACCCGCCCTGCGATGAGCTCCTGGCTCTACATCGTTAGACTATGTCTGACCCATGGCCACAGTACCACCATCCACCCGGACCATCCCTGCATGCGGCTGTGACACTGCAGCGCACGGTCCCGTCCTCTGCCCGGGGGATGTTGATGGCGGCCCAGGGAGAAGGGGGCAGACTCACCTGGGGCTGAGGTAAGACCACCCGTCACACACACACTTGCGCTCAACGTACATGACACGCCCACACACTTTGGACAGAGCACAAAGGCAGCTTTGGTAGGTGTAACATTGACTTTAATAACCAAAGGAGTTCATGCACGTGCCCTAGCCCCTAAAACTCATCTGTGCCCTGCACCCGTGCCAACTTACTCAGTGTCTAATTGTTTGGCCTTACGGGCCCTTTGACTACGTCTACGTGGTTCCCCAGACGGTACAGCAGAACTGGAGGTGGACTCCTGTGATTCCTGCCCTCTGACACTGGATCCCTTTGGCGGCCGTTTCCTGGGGCGTCCTGGCCTAGATGGGCCAGGCTGCTGCCCGGGCGACTGGGATGGCGAGCTGCCAGCCTGTCCTGCCCGTTGCCCACCCGATGCACCTGGGACGGAAGGGGGGGAGTCCGAGGTGTCGCGGTGTACCGGGACCTCCCCTACAGAGGGAGCCGGGACGGACCACACCACCTCCTCCTCCCGTGGGGTGCCCGATGGCCCCCAGGCCTCTACATGGGTGGGGGATGCGAACAGACTGGCCATCCGACGCGCGTCCGACATCTGGCGCTGCCAGTCCTGGAGGCCCGTGCTGGTATCGACAGGGGTCTGCAGGTTTGCAGCCATGGAGCCCAGGGGGTTGTCAAACCCTGTCTGTGACAGTGCGACGCCGGCTCGCACATGGCCACTGGCGCCGATGCCCTCAGCGATGGCCTGCTGACACTGGGCCATGGCCTGCTGAGACTGGGCCATGGCCTGCAGAGACTGGGCCATGGCCTGCAGAGACTGGGCTATGGCCTGCTGAGACTGGGCCATGGCCTGCTGAGACTGGGCTATGGCATTGAGCGCCTCTGCCATCTGGCGCTGGCACTGGCTCATGGCCTCCTGTGAGAGGGCAGCCATTTCCTGGGCCACAGACGCCGCCTGCACGGAAGGCCCCAGGCCTCGCAAACCGTTCCCCATGTCTGACACCGTCGCACCCATTGCCTCCACCGTGGACGCCACCCGTGCGGTGTCAGCCTGGGTGGCACGCATGACCGGGACCACTCCCAGCTCCTGGACGCGGGTGGACTCCTCCACCTGCGACCGCAGCCGCCGCAAGCCACCCGTCACCCTATTCGCTCGTCTCCGTGTCGGTGGTTGCATCGGATCTATGTGTGGGTGTGGTAACTGCAGGAACCCGGGATCCATCTGGGCGGCAGATGTTCGCTTGGCCTGGGCTGCCCTCCGACCGCCCGGTCCCTCTGCTGCTCCTACCTCCACCTGCTGTACCGGGACGGCTGTGTTGTGCGCACCAGTGAGTGTACCAGACGCCTCATCACTAAAGTGCCCAACCGTGGTGAGTGTTTCTGCGATGGTGGAGGGTGTTGGTGACAGCAGTGGCGTTGTGTCGTGCTCTTCGTCCCACTCTGACTCCATGGCACTTTGGGGTGGGGGTTCGTCTCCACCCATCCACTCTGAGTCACTGTCCGGTATTTCGTCTTCCCGGGTAGGGGTGTCCTGGGTAGTGCTGTCCCGGGTAGTGCTGTCTCGGGTAGTGCTGTCCCGGGTAGGGGTGTCCTGGGTAGTGCTGTCCCGGGTAGTGGTGTCCCGGGTAGGGGTGTCCTGGATAGTGGTGTCCTGGGTAGTGGTGTCCTGGCTCGGATGTGACGGGGGCCTGTGGCTGCCCCCCTCATCGCTGGGTGGTCACTCCCGCACGTGACGGGGGTGTCGTCTCCCTGTTGCTCCAGGTCTCTCCGTCTCCCGTGGCCTCCGAGGGGCATCCTGCGGGCGTCGCATGCTGGAGGGTCCGGGCCTCTCCGTCTCCCGTGGTCTCCGAGGGGCATCCTGCCGGCGTCGCATGCTGGAGGGTGCGGGTCTCTCCGTCTCCTGTGGTCTCCGAGGGGCATCCTGCGGGCGTCGCATGCTGGAGGGTGCGGGTCTCTCCGTCTCCTGTGGTCTCCGAGGGGCATCCTGCGGGCGGTGTGCATCTGCGGGGATGGGTGCCTGGACGTTTGGTCCTGCGATACACAATGAAGCATGCATGGTTAGACATCAGGCAGTGATCAGGTGATACGGGGGAGGGGGATATAGGGGAGGTGGGATATGGGGACGGGCTGTTGGTGGCTCACTTGCTCGTGGGCCCCTGACCTCTGCATCAGCAACCTCCCGGTCCTCAGGTCCGGCAGCCAGTTCCAGGGCCCTTTCCTCGTGTACGGTCAGTGGCCTCTCATCAGCGGGCCCTCCTCCAGTCCTCACATGCTCCCTATTGTTATGTGCGCGCTTCTCCTGTGGGGGGGGGGGTGGTGGCAGGGGTAAAAGGCAACAGTGTTAGGCAGGTATATGAATGCACGCCATCGGTTGCACGTGCATTGCAGAGGTTAAGGTTAGGGCTGGATTCACTTGGGGATATGGGGGATCTGGGGGAGGGGGGATATGGGGGATATGGGGGAGGGGGGATATGGGGGATATGGGGGAGGGGGGATATGGGGGATCTGGCGGAGGGGGGATATGGGGCCTATGGGGTAGGGGGGATATGGGGGAGGGGGGATATGGGGGAGGGGGGATATGGGGGAGGGGGGATATGGGGAGGGGGGATATGGGGGAGGGGGGATATGGGGGAGGGGGGATATGGGGAGGGGGGATATGGGGGATATGGGGGAGGGGGGATATGGGGGATATGGGGGAGGGGGATATGGGGGATATGGGGGAGGGGGGATATGGGGGATATGGGGAGGGGGGATATGGGGGAGGGGGGATATGGGGGAGGGGGGATAAGGGGGTATATGGGGGATATGGGGGAGGGGGGATATTGGGGAGGGGGGATATGGGGGAGGGGGGATATGGGGGAGGGTGGATATGGGGGATATTGGGGAGGGGGATATGGGGAGGGGGGGATATGGGGGAGGGGGGATAAGGGGGAGGGGGGATATGGGGGAGGGGGATATGGGGGAGGGGGGATATGGGGGATGTGGGGGAGGGGGGATATGGGGAGGGGGGATATGGGGGATATGGGGGAGGGGGGATATGGGAGATATAGGGAGGGGGGATATGGGGGAGGGGGATATGGGGGAGGGGGGATAAGGGGGAGGGGGGATATGGGGGATTTGGGGGAGGGGGGATATGGGGGAGGGGGGATATGGGGGATATGGGGGAGGGGGGATATGGGGGAGGGGGGATATGGGGGAGGCTCACCCTGCCTGCTCTGATGAGGTCGTTCACCTTCTTGTGGCACTGGGTGCCTGTCCGTGGTGTCAGGGCCACAGCGGTGACGGCCTCTGCCATTTCCCTCCACAGACGCCGGCTGTGGCGTGGGGCAACTCTGCGGCCGATCCCGGGATACAGGGCGTCCCTCCTCTGCTCCACCGCGTCCAGGAGCGCCTCCACATCGCGTGACTCGAACCTCGGGGCTGAGCGACGGCCAGCTATCCAGTCGGGTGTTGCGGTCGGGTGTTCTGGTCGGGTGGGGGGGAGCTGCGCGGCCTTATGAGCCGTCACGCCGTGCAGCGCGTATGACGCTGCACGGCGTGAACCACTGCGCAAGCGCGGATCCCGTTACGTCGCTGCTAGCCCATTTCGGGCCGGTGACTATCGTCCCATTTTTATGACGTGACGCAAGTGGGATTTGCTCCGTTTTTTGCGCCGATCGGCGGACTTTCCGCCGATAACGGAGAATTTCGCCCCAGGTTCTGAATGTTTTCATTTTGTTCAGAGGTGCAGCGCCATGTGAGCAAAGAATTATTGTTACATCAGTGCCTTTCATTCATTTCCCACATATCTGGTACTTGACCACAAGAAAAACAACACATTGCTGTAAAAAGATACATGCTGTCGAAGCTTTTCATCTTGCATTCAACAGGGCAGATGAAAGAAAGGCAAACAATTTATACTGTTTGAGAAAAAGAATGCTGAATGGCTGGCAAGTCAACTCTGATTGGCCGAGATATTGCCATGGCAACTGCACCAGGAGGCTTTGTCATGTCATGGTTATTCAAAAAGGTACAATGTCTAGACATATTTCTTTTGTTTGCAGGGGTCATATTGACATTAGAAATTGTGTTCTGGGTTTTCAACCAATATTTGCTTGCTGAACAATCCTCAGTGTGCTATGAATTCTGTTAAAAATTAATTTATGATTTTTAGTCAGGCAGCATGGTCGCATAGTGGTTAGCACAATTGTTTCACAGCTCCAGGGTCCCAGGTTCGATTCCCAGTTTGGGTCACTGTCTGTGCGGAGTCTGCACATTCTCCGCATATGTGCGTGGGTTTCCTCCGCGTGCTCCGGTTTCCTCCCACAGTCCAAAGATGTGCAGGTTAGGTGGATTGGCCATGCTAAATTGCCCTTCGTGTCCAAAATTGCCCTTCGTGTTGGGTGGGGTTACTGGGTTATGGGGATAGGGTGGAGGTGGAGGCTTGGTTAGGGTGCTCTTTCCAAGAGCCGGTGCAGACTCAATGGGCCGAATGGACTCCTTCTGCACTGTAAATTCTATGATTCTATGAATATAGCTCACTTAAGCTTGCTAGAAACTACATATATTCGCATGCAAGATCCTCATGCAGTATAAAATGTTCTTCCCTTTGAAATGTGGCTTTTTTTGTATCTGCCCTGATGAGGACAAGATGAAAAGCTTCAACAGTGTGTCTCTTTCTTCAGAAGTACTCAAATTCTTGTCAAAATACTGGAGTAAAAGGAAGAGTCAAGAATTGAGTAAAATCAAGGTTAAACATAAAATTGGGACAAAATAAAGTAAAGAAATTGGATAAAAGGGAAACTGTTATGAATGCAGCTGTCTGACCAGGTGGTTTTGATTTGTGAATTAGTCGAGCAGTAGGCAAACAAGTATTTACCTAAGTGACTGGGGGTAAACAACAGTGCACAAAAATAGGTGTGAGGAGATGAGTTCAAAATGGAGTGATCAGAAAATAATTTGAACCAATATGCTAAAAACTTGGTCCAAGATGTTATTGCAACAGTATATCCACAGTAGGGTAACTGAGCACAGCAGGAGAGGAGGAAAGAGGTACAGCTAGTAAGTAGCTACGACCATAGCCACGCCCAGTTGGAAAAGTAGGTTCTCCCGAAAACAAGTTGGTGCTGAAAGATGCTGTATTAGAAAGTTACAAAGAGAAGAAATGCTACACTGAACTAACAAACAGTTTTCCCAAATTGGAAGATAAGTTGTGGGTGGTAGCTATATGCTGAACCTATCTCATAGAGTTATATAAGATTGGATGTTGTTTGTGAAAAGGTCATTTCTTAGAGTTCAGGAACATAGATAGCTGGGAACAAGGGTAATCTTCATAAGATACTGTGTGTGCGTATCCATTATTGTAGTTCAGTGTACTGTTGTAGTGTATTATAAGAACATTAGAACTAGGAGCAGGACTCGGCCATCTGGCCCCTCGAGCCTGCTCCGATACTCTTTCTTGTGTGTTTCTTTTAAATGAATAAATATTCTTTATTGATTACAACAAGGCTGGACTGTTCCTCACTGGTTTGCATATCTTTTCTCACATTACACCAAATTGAAAATATGCACCAGTAAGAACCAATCTTCCAAGTTATCCTTCTGGGTTTTGGGATAATCTTGCATTTAACATCAGCAGGGTTCGTAATATTCTGTACAACCAAGCGAATAAAGATAATAGTATTAAATCCTCAGACCCGTATCCTTGCAAGATTTTTTTTCCCCTCCAAAAATGATTGTGCAGTTCTGGTAGTAGTACTTTTGCCTTTGAATACAAAGGTTATGGCTGGAATAATGCATTCCATAAATGTGAGCGAAATGCAGACACGCCAATGTATTATTGGGCACAAAGATATCGGGTCAAATTCCCTACATCATCACATCAGTCTGAGATAATACAATTAGCAGGTGGCTCTGAAAATCAAAAGCCCTCTCACACTTTGCAAATTGAAGGTAATAGGCTAATGGTGCTCATTAAAAATGCAATGATCTACCATAGTATGTGAAAAGTGGAACAAAACGCTTTCAGAATGGGATTTACCCCAACCATATTTCCCATTTTTTCTGTCAGGCAGGTTGTAACGGTGAGCTGTCTGGGGACAGAGTTAAATCTTGGCTGTTCAGTGTTCTTTGGCCACTGGAAGTGCCGCGCGAAAAAAGCAGATCTAAACTGACTTAAATTCATGATTTAAGAACCTAATGCTTCAGACAGAGATGCCCATTTCTGCATTGCACTGCTAAAGAGGCCAGTGCGGCCCTTTAACTTACGGGCGCATGATTTTGAACCAGGTCAAGGCCGATGTGCTCCAATGACGGGTATCCCGCCCTATTGCTCTGATTGAGAGGGATACTCTTAGTCCGTGGCTCAGAACCTACCCAACACTCTTACTTGGTCCAAGTTATACTTCAGTCAATGTCGTTGGGCGGTGGGCGATGAAGGCTGAATGCCGGCTACTTCCACACCTGCGTATATATTGTTCAGTCCTGTGTGTTCAAGCCCCATTCCAGGACTTGGGCATATTATTTAAACAATCTATGAATTGCTGGACATCCTGTCCCTCAGATTAGATATCCACAAAAGCACTGTCTATGTAAGAACATAAACATAAGAACTAGGAGCAGGAGTAGGCCATCTGGCCCCTCGAGCCGGCTCCGCCATTGAATGAGATCATGGCTGATCTTTTGTGGACTCAGCTCCACTTTCCGACCCGAACACCATAACCTTTAATCCCTTTATTCTTCAAAAAAACGATCTATCTTTATCTTAAAAACATTTAATGAAGGAGCCTCTACTGCTTCGCTGGGCAAGGAATTCCATAGATTCACAACCCTTTGGGCGAAGAAGTTCCTCCTAAACTCAGTCCTAAATCTACTTCCCCTTATTTTGAGGCTATGCCCCCAGTTCTGCTTTCACCCGCCAGTGGAAGCAACCTGCTCGCATCTATCCAATCTATTCCCTTCATAATTTTATATGTTTCTATAAGATCCCCCCTCATCCTTCTAAATTCCAACGAGTACAGTCCCAGTCTACTCAACCTCTCCTTGTAATCCAACCCCTTCAGTTCTGGGATTAACCTAGTGAATCTCCTCTGCACACCCTCCAGCGCCAATACGTCCTTTCTCAGGTAAGGAGACCTAAACTGAACACAATACTCCAGGTGTGGCCTCACTAATACTTATACAATTGCAGCATAATCTCCCGAGTCTTAAACTCCATCCATCTAGCAATGAAGGACAAAATTCCATTCGCCTTCTTAATCACCTGTTGCACCTGTAAACCAACTTTTTGCGACTCATGCACTAGCACACCCAGGTCTCTCTGCACAGCAGCATGTTTTAATATTTTATCATTTAAATAATAATCCCTTTTGCTGTTATTCCTACCAAAATGGATAACCTCACATTTGTCAACATTGTATTCCATCTACCAGACCCTAGCCCATTAACTTAACCTATCCAAATCCCTCTGCAGACTTCCGGTATCCTCTGCACTTTTTGCTTTACCACTCATCTTAGTGTCGTCTGCAAACTTGGACATATTGCCCTTGGTCCCCAACTCCAAATCATCAATGTACATTCTGAATAATTGTGGGCCCAACACTGATCCCTGAGGGACACCACTAGCTACTGATTGCCAACCAGAGAAACACCCATTAATCCCCACTCTTTGCTTTCTATTAATTAACCAGTCCTCTATCCATGCTACTACTTTACCCTTAATGCCATGCATCTTTATCTTATGCAGCAACCTTTTGTGTGGCACCTTTGCAAAGGCTTTCTGGAAATCCAGCTATACCACATCCATTGGCTCCACGTTATCTACCGCACTGGTAATGTCCTCAAACAATTCCACTAAATTATTTAGACACGAACTTTATGAACCCATGCTGCATCTGCCCAATGGGACAATTGCCATCCAGATGCCTCGCTATTTCTTGCTTGATGATAGATTCCAGCATCTTCCCTACTACCAAAGTTAAGCTCACTGGCCTATAATTACCCGCTTTCTGCCTACCTCCTTTTTTAAACAGTGGTGTCACATTTGCTAATTTCCAATCCGCCGGGACCACCCCAGAGTCTAGTGAATTTTGGTAAATTATCACTAGTGCATTTGCAATTTCCCTAGCCATCTCTTTTAGCACTCTGGGATGCGTTCCATCAGGGCCAGGAGACTTGTCTACCCTTAGCCCTATTAGCTTGCCCATCACTACCTCCTTAGTTATAACAATCATCTCAAGGTCCTCTCGTGTCATAGCGTCATTTTGATCAGTCACTGGCATGTTATTTGTGACTTCCACTGTGAAGACCGACCCAAAAACCCTGTTCAGTTCCTCAGCCATTTCCTCATCTCCCATTATTAAATCTCCCTTCTCATCCTCACATTGAATGCGCTCAACTATCCTCACTCCTCACCCTTGGGGGAGTAACGCAGCCCACTGAGGTTCTCAAGAGCCCGAAGGTGCCTTGCCCTTATTAGGTGGGGTGTGAAGGGCTTGGTGACCCCTGTATAGGTGGGTTGGGGCATTGGATGGGTCCAGGGGTCATGTTGTGGGGGTCTTGAGATTGGGGCGCCATTTAAAAATGGAGCTCCTCTAGGATGGTATGGTGGCTTAGTGGTTAGCACTGCTGCCTACGGCGCTGAAGACTGGGTTCGATCTTGGCCCTGGGTCACTGTCTGTGTGGAGTTTGCACTTTCTCCCCGTGTCCACATGGGTCTCACCCCCACAACCCAAAGATGTGCAGGGTAGGTGAATTGGTCACGCAAAATTGCCCCTTAATTTGAAAACTAATTATTTGGTACTCTAAATTTTTTTTTAAATGGAGCCTCGGTGAGGCGTTCCCCGCTGAGGCCCTGAAATGAAACAATGTCCCATTTTATAGCAGGGTCTTTTCCATTGCTGTGAGCATCGGGAAATACCCGGCTAAACGCGGTTGACGCGGCACTCTGTTTAATTTCCGTCCAATCATGTCCTTAGTCTCCCAAATGGAGAATCCTGCCCATTATTTGACAAATTGCATCAAGTGAAAATATTATCCTTATTGCAATTATTTTTGATAAAAAGGCCAGACTACGCCAGTACAATTCCTGTTGGCAAGTCGGCACTAACGGCCAAAAACAGATTTTTATGCCAATGGTGTCACAGTGGTTGTGAATTTAGTTTATATGCTAATCAGAGAGATTAGCATTGAGCTAATTTAAATATGTAGCAAGAGGTAGCTTTGTAATAAGCTACAGCTACTAGTAATGAAACGTTAATGAAATGTTCAAAATTAAAGGTTTTTTTTGCTGAGGGCATATAGAATGCAAAGCAAATGCCTGAAGGTAAATGGATTATTGATTAAAATGTTTTATAAATTAACATGTTTTTAACAGAATACATTAAAGTAGAACCAATATTCAACTTGCTATCATGTTACCCTAAAAACACAATTTAAACAAATATAAGTTATAATTTGGTTCATGATTTATTTTAAGTTCCAGAAGAAAAATGCCTAAAGGAAATTATAAAACATGGGTGGGCAAACTTTCTCAATCTTGGAGCTGCGTACGATAATCTCCAAACATTTGAGGGCCGCAAAAAACAGACAACTTTTATTTCCATTACTATTGCACATACTTACATGTCCCTCCTCCCCACTCAGACCCCATACACTCACTACTGCCCTCCCTCCTGTCCACATTCACTCACTCATGCCCTCTGTCTCTAAGCAGCCCCACTCACTCAACACCTCCTCATTCTCGACCTTTCACCATACCTAAATTTCTCCATCTTGCCCAGAAGTGGAAAGAGAACCCAAACCCAGGCCTTGATTCTCAGTTACCCCCTCACAGTCTCCACCAGCTGTGCCCCCCACACCGCCCAACATTTAGCCCTGTTTTCAGCCTTACCCCCCCCCCCCCCCCCCCCCACACCGCCGAACCATCAACACTATTCAGGATGTTTGAGGTGAGGGATGCAGTTAGTGTCCCTGCTGATTTTACCTGCAGGAAGTGCTGCCATCTCCAGCTCCTCCAAGACCGAGTTAGGGAACTGGAGCTGGAGTTGGAAGAACTTCGGATCATTCGGGAGGCAGAAGGGGTCATAGATAGCAGCATCAGGGAATTAGTTACACCAAAGATTGGAGATAGGTGGGTAACTGTAAGAGGGACTGGGAAAAAGCAGTCAGTGCAGGGATCCCCTGCGGTCGTTCCCCTGAGAAACAAGTATACTGCTTTGGATACTTGTGGGGGGGACGACTTACCAGGGGTAAGCCATGGGGTACGGGCCTCTGGCACGGAGTCTGTCCCTGTTGCTCAGAAGGGAAGGGGGGAGAAGAGCAGAGCATTAGTAATTGGGGACTCTATAGTCAGGGGCACAGATAGGAGATTTTGTGGGAGCGTGAGAGACTCACGTTTGGTATGTTGCCTCCCAGGTGCAAGGGTACGTGATGTCTCGGATCGTGTTTTCCGGGTCCTTAGGGGGGAGGGGGAGCAGCCCCAAGTCGTGGTCCACATTGGCACTAACGACATAGGGAGGAAAGGGGACAAGGATGTCAGGCAGGCTTTCAGGGAGCTAGGATGGAAGCTCAGAACTAGAATAAACAGAGTTGTTATCTCTGGGTTGTTGCCCGTGCCACGTGATAGTGAGATGAGGAATAGGGAGAGAGAGCATTTAAACACGTGGCTACAGGGATGGTGCAGGCGGGAGGGATTCAGATTTCTGGAGATCTGGGGCTCTTTCTGGGGAAGGTGGGACCTCTACAGACAGGATGGTCTACATCTGAACCTGAGGGGCACAAATATCCTGGGGGGGAGATTTGTTAGTGCTCTTTGGGGGGGTTTAAACTAATGCACCAGGGGCATGGGAACCTGGATTGTAGTTTTAGGGTAAGGGAGAATGAGAGTATAGAGGTCAGGAGCACAGATTTGACGTCGCAGGAGGGGGCCAGTGTTCAGGTAGGTGGTTTGAAGTGTGTCTACTTCAATGCCAGGAGTATACGAAACAAGGTAGGGGAACTGGCAGCATGGGTTGGTACCTGGGACTTCGATGTTGTGGCCATTTCGGAGACATGGATAGAGCAGGGACAGGAATGGATGTTGCAGGTTTCGGGGTTTAGGTGTTTTAGTAAGCGCAGAGAAGGAGGCAAAAGAGGGGCGCTGCTAGTCAAGAGCAGTATTACGGTGGCGGAGAGGATGCTAGATGGGGACTCTTCTTCCGAGGTAGTATGGGCTGAAGTTAGAAACAGGAAAGGAGAGGTCACCCTGTTGGGAGTTTTTTATAGGCCTCCTAATAGTTCTAGGGATGTAGAGGAAAGGATGGCGAAGATGATTCTGGATAAGAGCGAAAGTAACAGAGTAGTTATTATGGGAGACTTTAACTTTCCAAATATTGACTGGAAAAGATATAGTTCGAGTACAATAGATGGGTCGTTTTTTGTACAGTGTGTGCAGGAAGGTTTCCTGAAACAATATGTTGACAGGCCAACAAGAGGCGAGGCCACGTTGGATTTGGTTTTGGGTAATGAACCAGGCCAGGTGTTGGATTTGGAGGTAGGAGAGCACTTTGGGGACAGTGACCACAATTCGGTGACATTTACGTTAATGATGGAAAGGGATAAGTATACACCGCAGGGCAAGAGTTATAGCTGGGGGAAGGGCAATTATGATGCCATTAGACGTGACTTGGGGGGGATAAGGTGGAGAAGTAGGCTGCAAGTGTTGGGCACACTGGATAAGTGGAGCTTGTTCAAGGGTCAGCTACTGCGTGTTCTTGATCAGTATGTACCGGTCAGGCAGGGAGGAAGGCGTCGAGCGAGGGAACCGTGGTTTACCAAGGAAGTGGAATCTCTTGTTAAGAGGAAGAAGGAGGCCTATGTGAAGATGAGGGGTGAAGTTTCAGTTGGGGCTATGGATAGTTACAAGGTAGCGAGGAAGGATCTAAAGAGAGAGCTAAGACGAGCAAGGAGGGGACATGAGAAGTATTTGGCAGGAAGGATCAAGGAAAACCCAAAAGCTTTCTATAGGTATGTCAGGAATAAGCGAATGACTAGGGAAAGAGTAGGACCAGTCAAGGACAGGGATGGGAAATTGTGTGTGGAGTCTGAAGAGATAGGCGAGATACTAAATGAATATTTTTCATCAGTATTCACTCAGGAAAAAGATAATGTTGTGGAGGAGAATGCTGAGCCCCAGGCTAATAGAATAGATGGCATTGAGGTACGTAGGGAAGAGGTGTTGGCAATTCTGGACAGGCTGAAAATAGATAAGTCCCCGGGACCTGATGGGATTTATCCTAGGATTCTCTGGGAGGCCAGGGAAGAGATTGCTGGACCTTTGGCTTTGATTTTCATGTCATCATTGGCTACAGGAATAGTGCCAGAGGACTGGAGGACAGCAAATGTGGTCCCTTTGTTCAAAAAGGGGAGCAGAGACAACCCCAGCAACTATAGACCGGTGAGCCTCACGTCTGTAGTGGGTAAAGTCTTGGAGGGGATTATAAGAGACAAGATTTATAATCATCTAGATAGGAATAATATGATCAGGGATAGTCAGCATGGCTTTGTGAAGGGTAGGTCATGCCTCACAAACCTTATTGAGTTCTTTGAGAAGGTGACTGAACAGGTAGATGAGGGTAGAGCAGTTGATGTGGTGTATATGGATTTCAGCAAAGCGTTTGATAAGGTTCCCCACGGTAGGCTATTGCAGAAAATACGGAGGCTGGGGATTGAGGGTGATTTGGAGATGTGGATCAGAAATTGGCTAGCTGAAAGAAGACAGAGGGTGGTGGTTGATGGGAAATGTTCAGAATGGAGTTCAGTTACAAGTGGCGTACCACAAGGATCTGTTCTGGGGCCGTTGCTGTTTGTCATTTTTATCAATGACCTAGAGGAAGGCGCAGAAGGGTGGGTGAGTAAATTTGCAGACGATACTAAAGTCGGTGGTGTTGTCGATAGTGTGGAAGGATGTAGCAGGTTACAGAGGGATATAGATAAGCTGCAGAGCTGGGCTGAGAGGTGGCAAATGGAGTTTAATGTAGAGAAGTGTGAGGTGATTCACTTTGGAAGGAATAACAGGAATGCGGAATATTTGGCTAATGGTAACGTTCTTGAAAGTGTGGATGAGCAGAGGGATCTAGGTGTCCATGTACATAGATCCCTGAAAGTTGCCACCCAGGTTTATAGGGTTGTGAAGAAGGCCTATGGAGTGTTGGCCTTTATTGGTAGAGGGATTGAGTTCCGGAGTCGGGAGGTCATGTTGCAGCTGTACAGAACTCTGGTACGGCCGCATTTGGAGTATTGCGTACAGTTCTGGTCACCGCATTATAGGAAGGACGTGGAGGCTTTGGAGCGGGTGCAGAGGAGATTTACCAGGATGTTGTCTGGTATGGAGGGAAAATCTTATGAGGAAAGGCTGATGGACTTAAGGTTGTTTTCGTTGGAGAGAAGAAGGTTAAGAGGAGACTTAATAGAGGCATACAAAATGATCAGGGGGTTGGATAGGGTGGACAATGAGAGCCTTCTCCCGCGGATGGAAATGGCTGGCACGAGGGGACATAACTTTAAACTGAGGGGTAATAGATATAGGACAGAGGTCAGAGGTAGGTTCTTTACGCAAAGAGTAGTGAGGCCGTGGAATGCCCTACCTGCTACAGTAGTGAACTCACCAACATTGAGGGCATTTAAAAGTTTATTGGATAAACATATGGATGATAATGGCATAGTGTAGGTTAGATGGCTTTTGTTTCGGTGCAACATCGTGGGCCGAAGGGCCTGTACTGCGCTGTATTGTTCTATGTTCTATGTTCTATATTCTCAGCCCTGACCCGACCTCAGCCTCCCAGCCCAACCCCAGCCCTGTTCTCAGTCTGGCCCGGCTCTCACCCCAGTCCAGTGACATTGATTCTTGATTGCAAGGCAGAACCAGACATATAATCCAGTACAGTAAGGTGTTCTGTGAGGCACGATCAATTTGGCTGGAGACAAAGTTGAATCCAAACTGAAGCTTTATTAGTATCAGATGTGTGGCCTCCCACAGCAGCTGGCGAAATGGCTGCGAGCTGGAGGCCACGCATATTTATAACCCGCCTCCTGGGCGGAGCTAGCATGCAGGGGCCACAGGTGAACCTGTAGTGCAGGTTCTACCGTACAACCCCTAATATCAGAACACAGTGGTTTACCACATTCTGCAGACTGTACATGGGAGCAGCAGCTACTGGCAGCATGGCCTCTCCATCACCAAGTCACAGAAATCGGGCTGAAGCAGTCACGTTGAAGTTGGGCTGGTAGGTGAGGTGGTTCCTCACGCCCAGCCAGCGCGCCACCCAATTCTCCAGAATGATCCGGAATAATCTCCCCGTTATAACAACTGCCCTGTTTTATCTATAAAAGTGGGGAGCCAAGCTTTATCTGTAAATGAGCCACCACAATTTGGCCACTCCATTATAAAACCTTACAGTAAGGACTTAAATAATTATTTGGATTTTCAATTAGATTGATATGAGAGTTCAAACATATTTTATTATTCATCGTATCTGCTCCTGACACCCCCCCCCCCCCCCCATTTATTTGAGTAATGAAATGAAGTGATTCATTTAGAAGTCATATTGCAGAGAGTACTGTGTGCAGTTCTGGTTGTCACATTATATGAACGATGTGATCCGCCAGAAAGTGTACAGGGGTGATTCACTCGGGTGTTGCCTGGGCTGGAGCACTTCAGCTAAGAGAGGCTGGGTTGTTTTCCCTAGAGCAGAGAAGGCTGGAGGGGTGGAGGGGGGTGGCTGATTGAGGTGTACAATGTTATGAGGGACATAGATATGGTAGATAGGAAGAAACCTTTCCCCTTACTGGAGGGGGTCAATATCCAGGGGGCATAGATTTAAAGTAAGGAGGTTGAGAGGGGATTTGAGGACAAATATTTTTCACCCAGAGGGTGGTGGGAATCCGGAACTCACTGTCTGAAAGTGTAATGGAGGCAGGAACCCTAACATTTAAGAAGCATTTAGGGGCTTCCGGTGACGTCAAGTGGGATGTCAAGTCTCACAAAAGAAGCATTTAGATGAGCACTTGAAATGCCATAGTACCTAGTGCTGGAAGATGGGATTTGAATAGATAGATGCTTGATGGCCGGTGCAGACATGATAGGCTGAAGGGCCTCTTTGTGTGCTGTAAAATTCAATACCCTATGACTTGCAGAATTCGTTAGCCAGAACAGTAGCTTTCCAGGAGATTTACTTGACCAATTTCCTCCCATGCAGAATTTATTACCTGGTCAGTATACGGTGATAGAAAATTAACTACTTTTAAATTCTGCAATTTGCAATTTAATTTGCAACTCAAACCTTAAAGTAAAATTGAATCCTTTGGATTTAGCTCAGCTGGTATCATCCGTTTCTTTGAATGGATTTTAAAAGCGGCCTTAAATTAGGCAAAGCAATAAAAGGAACTGCGAGTGACTTTAGGATTATTAACATATTAGCCAGTTTGTGCAAGATATCTTAAGGACTACATTGGATAGTCAGCAGGAAATGGATCACAGGGAGTGAAGGGTCAGATTAGAACAGAGAATGAAGTATCTTATTTGCTTACCTACAGTTATAGTTCAGTTAATAAATTGCAGATATATTATGCACATTAGTTTGAAAAAATAATAAGAGACTGGCATTCATATAGCACCTTTCACAACCACTGGACATTTTGAAGCGTTTTACAGCCAATGAAGTACATTTAAAATGTAGGGGAAAATTTTCCAGTCCTGCCTACTACGGGAATAGTCAGGGGCAGAACAGACAGTTTCATGAATCGTTTAAAAGTCTGTAGACCTTGAGTGGGAATTTCCGCCTTGGGGTGGGCGCAACCGGAAAATCCCACCCTCAGTCATTATTGTGACAGAAGTCACAGCCAATTTGCACACAGCAAGCTCCCATAAACAGCAATGTGATGATGACCAGATATTCTGTTTTTGCGGTGTTGATGAAGCGATAGGTATTTGCCAGCACACTGAGAAAAACTTGCTTGCTCGTCTTAAAAATAGTGCCATGAGGTTACCTTTTCTTCCCTTTCAGGTCAAACATTCACACAATTTAAACTACCGCAGAAAAGTGTTCCTCTCCATTTTCTAGCTGAAGGAATTTAATCATGTGATTCGGCCCACGTTCTGTACCGAGGTAAATAATGACAATTCATTCACAGTTGCTACAGTTTACTGAACATGATGTAATGTTTCCATTACATGCAGTCTGTGTTCTTGACTAAGCTGCCTCAGAATCCACTGATGGCACTCCTCAATTCCTGTTTTATTGTCAGTTATTGAGGCCAACTTCTGATTATTTGTAAATATGGGCACAATGCACAGATTGCATTGATTTGATGTCAGAAAATGCTTTCTTCCCCTAGAGCAGCTGAAACTTCTCTTATTTATTTACCTCACCTACTGCACTCAATTCTTCTCAAAGCTTCAAGATTGTTTATGGTCCTCGGCTGGCGTATTTGGAGGCGGCGGGGGGGCTCGTAAAATAAAGGCGTCATTCGAGGCCTTTCGACTGGGATCTCACCGCACTCTCCACAATCTATCCCCCATGTTATAATAGGCAAGAAAGTCATCAGGCAGCTAGGCCTATTAAGGCCCTTAAGTGATCAATTAATGGCCCAGTTAAGGGCCTCGTTCTACCTCCACTGCTTTCCACATGTGACAAGGAAGGTGTAGGCAAGGCCTCCTTTATGGGTTTCCTTGTGCCCATCGGAGGCAAATCCCCCCAGTAACTTCCTTCACCCTTACTGAAGTCACCCAACCAGGCCCATCGAAAACACTGGCTTGAGCCTGGTCTTCACGACTCTGAGAAGTTCATAAGACATAGGAGCAGAATTAGGCCATTTGGCCCATCGAGCCTGCTCCACCATTCGATCATGGTTGATCTCATCCTGGCCTTAACTCCAATATCCTGCCCATTCTCCATAACCCTTCAACTAATTGCCAATTAAAAATCTGTCCAATTTCTACTCCTCTTCCTCCGGAACAGTCTACATTAACAGCAGTGGCCATTGCTTGATCCTGGTGTTGCTGGGAACTGCCAGCCAATGCCATTAGCATAATGTCGCTGCAGAGCAGCCAGATTCTGAGGCCTGAGGCGAGGGGCTCAAGAACAACCTTCTCATCAGATTGAGGGGAAGGGGTGTGGGAAACACATCTCCCCAGAAAGTACAGCCCTTAATTTCCTTCATTTACTTCTAAACAACTACTCAAAATAATCTTAAACTGAAAATCAGTCTTCAATTGCAACTGAGTACTGAGATGCACTAATTTGTTTTTATTTAAATTTGGAGGCGTCATTCGTTCGTGTGAGGGCGATTATTAGCTGACAAGCTGTTTTATACATGTATTATCTAGATCATAATATATGATTGACATCTCACAAAGCTAAGTACATGCAAAACTTCAAACATTGCTTTTCCATATTTCAGCAAGTAAAGAAAATCAGAGATTGATTTTTCTGAAGCTAGAATTATTTAGGAAATATTCTCAACGCTGAAGGAAATGATAAGGTCAACTTTAAACCATTGTCATTAGCAACAATGCCACAGGTATATCAATAATTAGCCTGGAAATTCATGTCGATGATTTTATGGAATTTGTGCAAACTGGAATAGGAAATCTTTCTTTCTTTATACTCATTCATGGGATATGGGCATCCCTGGCACGCAATGTCCCCTTTAAGACGTGAGCACGCATGGCTGTGTATAGGTAGCAATCCAGAATGCACCACACAATGAAATAAGCAGGCTTGTCACAATTCACCACCTTGCTTTTGTGCTCAGGGGCGAAATCCTCCGCAATTGGCACGATGTCCGCCGACTGGCGCCAAAAACGGCGCAAATCAGTCCAGCATCGCGCCGCCCCAAAGGTGCGGAATCCTCCACATCTTGACCGGCCGACCCTAACCTTGAGGGGCTAGGCCCGCGCCGGACTGATTTCCGCCCCGCCAGCTGGCGGGAAAGGCCTTTGGTGCCCCGCCAGCTGGCGTGGAAATGACATTGCCGGGCGGCGCATGCGCGGGAGCATCAGCGGCCGCTCATCCCCGCGCATGCGCTGTGGAGGGAGTCTCTTCCGCCTCCGCCATGGTGGAGACCATGGCGAAGGCAGAAGGAAAAGAGTGCCCCCACGGCACAGGCCCGCCCGCGGATCGGTGAGCCCCGATCGCAGGCCAGGCCACCGTGGGGGCACCCACCGGGGCCAGATCGCCCCGCGCCCCCCCCCCCCCCCCAGGAACCTGGAGCCCGCCCGCGCTGCCTTGTCCCACCGGTAAGAGAGGTGGTTTAATCCACGCCAGCGGGACAGGCATTCTAGCAGCGGGACTTCGGCCCATCGCGGGCCGGAGAATCGCCAGGGGGCGCCCGCCAATCGGCATGGCGCGATTCCCGCCCCCGCCGAAGATCCGGTGCCGGAGAATTCGGCAACCAGCGGGGGCGGGATTCACACCAGCCCCCGGCGATTCTCCAACCCGGCGGGGGGTCGGAGAATCTCGCCCCAGATGTCCATCCTTGGCCTGCTGCAATGATCCAATGAAGCCCAACACAAGCTGGAGGAACAGAAGCTCATGTTTGATTCAGCACTTTACAGTCTCCTGGACTCAAGATTGAGTTCAACAGTTTCAGACCATGAACTCTGTCCTCCATTTTGAATGATCTTTCTCCCCAACTGCCAGGTTGTATCTCGTTTTCATGTTTTTGTTTTCACACAATGCTGACCTTTATTGGGCTATTAACACCTACTCTGGACCAATGCTTTGTTTCTATCATTACCACTCCCTTTGCCTGTTGTGGTAATTAATCTCCCTGCCCTCTAACCTATCCTTGACCTTCCATTTTGTTTCTCCTGATCTCCGCCTTCCCCTTTTCAATAGCACAAAAACTATCTCTTCTATCTCCTCAGTTCCAAAGAGGAGTCATATTGGAATGGAATGGAAGTCTGTTGCTCTTTCTGTTGCCAGTCTGTTGACTTACTTGATGTGCCTGTCACTAAAAACAAACCTGGTGGTGGGGCTGTTTCTGGATTCATAAGTGAACGGCATGCAGCAAGAAGGATATGAGGTGAAAAGCCATAGAGGCCTCTGAGCTTCGGAAGAGGCTGAGCTTCTGAACATGAGAATGCTCCAGATTCAACCATCAAGGCTTGTGGGAGCGGGAGAGAGAAGAAAAAATTACCTGGTTGCCAATTGGCCTGTGGAAGGAGATGATCTGGATTAAAGATACAGGACATTAAAGCATCTGGGTACCAGCCTGGTTCAGGGATCTCTTTGGAGTTGCTCCCATTCAACAACTCTCAATGCCCCAGGAATCAATCTGGATCAGTAACTAAAGATTGCAAACCCAGTGAACATGTATCTTCATGATCATAAAAATGCATGCATATTCTAGAGTGGAGTTGGTCAATTAACCTTGTCTCAAAGAGAACCTAATGCTTTCTTCGGGTTAGGTTTATGATGCAGAACTTGTTATTGGCATTATTAAAGTAAGTAGCACAGAGTCCATCTCTACATTTCCTGAATGTGGGGATCTTGAAATCATGCTAAACCTTTTCCAGAGTCAGATCCATGTGATCTAGTTGTCATGGGAAAGAGGCCCAGGTTGAAATGTATAGAAAATCAAGTGCCAAATTTAACACAAATGAGAGGTAGATGATTTTTGGACACAGACACACACAGGCTCAGAGACCCAGGGAGGCAAACACAACTGTTTCCATAAAAAGAAAAGGAAAATCCTTTTTTTGTGTTAGAGAAAAAGCAAGATGTTGATGGGAACTGGTTCTCTGTTCAAAGAGATGGGACTGATAGATGAAAGAGTCACTAACGTATGCCATACTGACGGAAGGCAGTTCAGGGATACTCATAAGTTTGAGAGGAACAACTTTAAAAGTATACGGAATGAGCATTTCCTGAATCATACAGCCCAGGAGGTGATTACCTCATAGGCAGTAAGCATTCGCGGTAATGGATAAGTAGCCATCTGGAAGAGTCGGAAGAGGCAGGAACTACAGGAATCTTCAGCGTGTGACCCACTAACTTAGTTTTGGGGACAGCTGGGTGTGATGGCACATTGAAGGACATTAGCTTTGTTGGTAAGTCTATCACTTGGGACATTATCTGTATACACCACATCAACTGCATTACCTTTATCAACCTTTTGTTTCCCTGTCAAAAAATTCAATCAAGTTAGTTCAATATGACCTAACTCTAACAAATCCATTCTGGCTTTCCTTAATTACTTCACATTTTCCCAAGTAACTATTGATTATGTCTCAGATTATCATTTCTGAAAGCTTTCTCATCACTGAGATTAAATTGAATTTACTGGTTTTATCATGACTTCTTTTTTTTGAACAAGAAATAATGTTTTTTTTATCCAGTCCTCTGGCATCAACCCGTATTGAAGGAGCATTGAAAGATTATAGCCAGTACCTCTGCAATTTCCAGCCTTACTTTTTTCAGCAACCTCAGATACATCCCATCAAGTCCTGCGGGCTATATATACAGTCGGTCTTTTTAATAATACCTCTTTATCAATTTTTAGACCAACTATTATCTCAATGACCTCCCTTTGCATTGTGACTTTGGCAGCATTCTCTTCCTTGGTGTAGACCAATGCTACATATTCATTTCGTGCTTCAGCCATGAGCTCAGACTCCATGCATACATCCCTTTTTTGGACCTTCGAGGGTCATCCTCTTGCTAGCTCTTTACTATTTATATGCCGAAATAAGACAGAAGGATTTATTGTTATATTAGTTGCCATTCTCTTCTCATACTCGCTCTTTGCTGTTCTTATATTTCTTTTTTCACTTCCTCTCTGAACTTTCAATGTTCAGCCTTGTTGCCACTCATATTATAAACCTGAAATCTGTCTTGTGAACCGTTCTGGTGCTTCATCTTGCTCTCTATCTCTTTCATCATCCAGTAAACACTAGCTTTGGTGCCCTATCTTTGCCACTTGTGGGAATGTAGTTTGAGTGTACCGGAACCATCCCCTCTGTAAAGGAAGCGCATAATTCTGTCACAACTTTTCCTGCCAATCTTTGATTTCAATTTGCCGGGAACAGATTTTTTTCTCACCCCACTGAAATTGGCGCCCCTCCAATTAAATATTGCTATTCTGGGTTGCTCCTTGCTCTTTTTCAGAGCTAATCTTAAGTCTTTGCTGTTCTTATATTTCTTTTTAGCCGAGGAGAGATTGAATAAACTGGGATTGTTCTCCCTAGAGAGGCGGAGGCTGCAGGGAGACCTGATAGAAATTATTAGGGGTATAGATAGGGTGAACAGTTGGAGGCTTTTTCCCAGGGTGGAAATTACATTACAAGGTGACACAAGTTCAAGGTGAAGGGAAAAAGGTTCAGTGAAGATGTGTGGGGCAACTTTTTTACACAGAAGGTGGTGGTGGCCTGGAATGCACTGCCAAGTGAGGTGGTTGAGGCAGATACGGTAGCGACCTTTAAGACCTATCTGGATAGGCACATGAACAGATGGGGTAGAGAATGATGCAGGCGGTCGGTCTAGATAGGCGCAGGCTTGGAGGGCCTGTTCCTGTGCTGTATTGTTCTTTGTTCATTTGCTGTTCTTTTATGCTATGAATGTCTAAATGTTCCCCTACTGACATCTGATCCACCTGACCCACCACATTTCCTAGAACCATATCCAGTAATGCTTCCTTCCTCATTGGGTTGGAAACATGTTGATCAAGAACATTCTCCTAAGTACATTTCAGAAACTGTTCCTGCTTCTATGATTATTAGGTTACTAACAAGAATATTAATTGTTAAAACAAAACTTTATTATCAGCAACTTAGCAGTTTACTTGCGTAACTTTATGGTTAGTCCTCTTTGTCAGATAGTACAGTGAGAAAACGTATTGGGCACAGGATAGGAAAAATGCCAAGGTAGAGAGATTCAGGAAGTTTGTCAAGCTAAAAAGAGTTTGCTCACATCACAGCAAAAATGGACAAATCCTTGAAGGCTGTCTGTAAAAAACTGCTTATCTCCCTCTAACAGATAAGGAACAGCTTTGTGATACAAAGGACATTATTTACATAAATATGTAAGGTTAGCAATAGCCGCATAAACTATTCCTGGCAACTTAAGAAAAATGTCCTCACAATGGGGTTGCAGATTGTTGGGGTGAAGGAGGAGTTAATTGGATAACAGCCAGAATAAAAGGTACCCTCAGTTTGCCTTCTTCGCTGCAGACAGAAAGACCCTCCTGAGACATAAACAAACCAAGATAAGAGACGAGAGAGAAAGAGGAAGTGAAGCTCAAAGACCAAAAGATCAGGGCCCGGTTTCTCCAATCCTGCGGCCAAGTTCTGACACCGGCGTGAAAAGTGGCGCGAGCAACTCCGGTGTCAACGGGCCTCACCTGGCAGCTATCCACCCCTTCCTAGAGGGCTAGTACGGTGCCGGAGTGGTTTCTGCAGCTCCAGCCGGTGCGGCACGGCCGGCATGAGTTCGCACTTGCGCGAGTTCGCGCATGCATCTGGGTTCCCGTCTCCCTGTTGGCCCCAGGCAATATGGCAAAGCCCTACAGGGCCACCGTGGAGGCGGATCCCCCGGGGCGGATCCCCCCGACCCTCCCCCCCCCCACCAGAACGGCCCCCGCAGACAGAGCTCCGAGGTCTCGCCGTGTGGGACCATAGGTAACCCACGCCGGCGGGACTCGGCCGAACTCGACGGGCACTCGGCCCGTTGAGGCCCGGAGAATCGCTGGGGTGGCTGCTTTCAACGGCTCCCGACCGCTGCAGTGGCCATCCTGTGGGCGCCAGAAAATTGCCGCTGGAGAATCGGCGAGCCGGTGTCGGGGCGGCGTGGCCCGGGAATTCTCCAACCCTATACGGGGTCGGAGAATCCCGGCCCAAAGCTGTGAGAGAAAACATATTGTACACTTTTATTGTCCAGATTTAACAAGGGAGTATATTCCACATTAAACTGTAAATCACCGCCAAAGTTAATTGGCATAGAGTGAGATCGTCGAACTGTTCACACCGGTGGGATCTTCCACTCCCGCTGACAGCACTACCCCGCCAGGGGTTTCCCGACAACATGGGGTGGAGTCAATGGGAAATCCCAGTGGACCTCCTCCCGACGCCTAGAAGCATGTGATTGGGAAGCCAGAGAATCTCGCCCATAGTTTGTCTGGAAACTTAATAAACTTGTCATGACTTTGTCTTAATAAAGCTTTACTGCCAAGTCTGTTCCTGTCTTAAAGTAGTGCAAGATCCCCAGAATCTTACATGCTCTCTGCCCTCCATACCATTACTATCCCAAACTGCCTCCTTGGGGTGATGTAAAAGCTCCCATCCATTATATTGAAGAAGAGTAGAGGAGTTGTCCATGGTGTCCTGGCCAATGTTTATTTCTCAATCAACATCACAAAAACAGATTATATGGTGATCACATTGCTTTTTGTAGGAGTTTGTTGAGTGCAAATTAGCCACTTATGTTTCCTACATTACAACAGTGACGACACTTCAAAAATATTTAATTGGCTGTAAAATACTTTAAATTTCCAGTGGTCATGAAAAGCATTATACAAATGCAAGTCTTTCTTTTTTCAACGTCTATATTAGGATAAATAAAGTCTCACATCATCACTGCTCTACAAAGATATATGGTGATTTTTTTGTAACTCTCTGTAACTTCCCTACAAATTTACTCCTCCAAACTTGCCCACAATGTGGTGGCCTATAGAATATACCCTATTGTATTATGGTACCTTGTTCTTAACTCTCACCAAATTAGATTATTTCCTTGAATCATCTGGGGCATCATCTCTCTCCGGCATAATATTATGGACCTACATAATGGTTTCATTATGGCTACAGGGATGGTGCAGGCGGGAGAGATTCAGATTTCTGGATAACTGGGGCTCTTTCTGGGGAAGGTGGGACCTCTACAGACAGGATGGTCTACATCTGAACCTGAGGGGCACAAATATCCTGGGGGGGAGATTTGTTAGTGCTCTTTGGGGGGGTTTAAACTAATGCAGCAGGGGCATGGGAACCTGGATTGTAGTTTTAGGGTAAGGGAGAATGAGAGTATAGAGGTCAGGAGCACAGATTTGACGTCGCAGGAGGGGGCCAGTGTTCAGGTAGGTGGTTTGAAGTGTGTCTACTTCAATGCCAGGAGTATACGAAACAAGGTAGGGGAACTGGCAGCGTGGGTTGGTACCTGGGACTTCGATGTTGTGGCCATTTCGGAGACATGGATAGAGCAGGGACAGGAATGGATGTTGCAGGTTCCGGGGTTTAGGTGTTTTAGTAAGCTCAGAGAAGGAGGCAAAAGAGGGGGAGGTGTGGCGCTGCTAGTCAAGAGCAGTATTACGGTGGCGGAGAGGATGCTAGATGGGGACTCTTCTTCCGAGGTAGTATGGGCTGAAGTTAGAAACAGGAAAGGAGAGGTCACCCTGTTGGGAGTTTTTTATAGGCCTCCTAATAGTTCTAGGGATGTAGAGGAAAGGATGGCGAAGATGGTTCTGGATATGAGCGAAAGTAACAGGGTAGTTATTATGGGAGACTTTAACTTTCCAAATATTGACTGGAAAAGATATAGTTCGAGTACAATAGATGGGTCATTTTTTGTACAGTGTGTGCAGGAGGGTTTCCTGAAACAATATGTTGACAGGCCAACAAGAGGCGAGGCCACGTTGGATTTGGTTTTGGATAATGAACCAGGCCAGGTGTTGGATTTGGAGGTAGGAGAGCACTTTGGGGACAGTGACCACAATTCGGTGACGTTTACGTTAATGGTGGAAAGGGATAAGTATACACCGCAGGGCAAGAGTTATAGCTGGGGGAAGGGCAATTATGATGCCATTAGACGTGACTTGGGGGGGATAAGGTGGAGAAGTAGGCTGCAAGTGTTGGGCACACTGAATAAGTGGGGCTTGTTCAAGGATCAGCTACTGCGTGTTCTTGATAAGTATGTACCGGTGAGACAGGGAGGAAGGCGTCGAGCGAGAGAACCGTGGTTTACCAAGGAAGTGGAATCTCTTGTTAAGAGGAAGAAGGAGGCCTATGTGAAGATGAAGTGTGAAGTTTCGGTTGGGGCGATGGATAGTTACAAGGTAGCGAGGAAGGATCGAAAGAGAGAGCTAAGACGAGCAAGGAGGGGACATGAGAAGTATTTGGCAGGAAGGATCAAGGAAAACCCAAAAGCTTTCTATAGGTATGTCAGGAATAAGCGAATGACTAGGGAAAGAGTAGGACCAGTCAAGGACAGGGATGGGAAATTGTGTGTGGAGTCTGAAGAGATAGGCGAGATACTAAATGAATATTTTTCGTCAGTATTCACTCAGGAAAAATATAATGTTGTGGAGGAGAATGCTGAGCCCCAGGCTAATAGAATAGATGGCATTGAGGTACGTAGGGAAGAGGTGTTGGCAATTCTGGACAGGCTGAAAATAGATAAGTCTCCGGGACCTGATGGGATTTATCCTAGGATTCTCTGGGAGGCCAGGGAAGAGATTGCTGGACCTTTGGCTTTGATTTTTATGTCATCATTGGCTACAGGAATAGTGCCAGAGGACTGGAGGACAGCAAATGTGGTCCCTTTGTTCAAAAAGGGGAGCAGAGACAACCCCGGCAACTATAGACCGGTGAGCCTCACGTCTGTAGTGGGTAAAGTCTTGGAGGGGATTATAAGAGACAAGATTTATAATCATCTAGATAGGAATAATATGATCAGGGATAGTCAGCATGGCTTTGTGAAGGGTAGGTCATGCCTCACAAACCTTATTGAGTTCTTTGAGAAGGTGACTGAACAGGTAGATGAGGGTAGAGCAGTTGATGTGGTGTATATGGATTTCAGCAAAGCGTTTGATAAGGTTCCCCACGGTAGGCTATTGCAGAAAATACGGAGGCTGGGGATTGAGGGTGATTTAGAGATGTGGATCAGAAATTGGCTAGCTGAAAGAAGACAGAGGGTGGTGGTTGATGGGAAATGTTCAGAATGGAGTACAGTCACAAGTGGAGTACCACAAGGATCTGTTCTGGGGCCGTTGCTGTTTGTCATTTTTATCAATGACCTAGAGGAAGGCGCAGAAGGGTGGGTGAGTAAATTTGCAGACGATACTAAAGTCGGTGGTGTTGTCGATAGTGTGGAAAGATTTAGCAGGTTACAGAGGGATATAGATAAGCTGCAGAGCTGGGCTGAGAGGTGGCAAATGGAGTTTAATGTAGAGAAGTGTGAGGTGATTCACTTTGGAAGGAATAACAGGAATGCGGAATATTTGGCTAATGGTAACGTTCTTGAAAGTGTGGATGAGCAGAGGGATCTAGGTGTCCATGTATATAGATCCCTGAAAGTTGCCACCCAGGTTGATAGGGTTGTGAAGAAGGCCTATGGAGTGTTGGCCTTTATTGGTAGAGGGATTGAGTTCCGGAGTCGGGAGGTCATGTTGCAGCTGTACAGAACACTGGTACGGCCGCATTTGGAGTATTGCGTACAGTTCTGGTCACCGCATTATAGGAAGGACGTGGAGGCTTTGGAGCGGGTGCAGAGGAGATTTACCAGGATGTTGCCTGGTATGGAGGGAAAATCTTATGAGGAAAGGCTGATGGACTTGAGGTTGTTTTCGTTGGAGAGAAGAAGGTTAAGAGGAGACTTAATAGAGGCATACAAAATGATCAGGGGGTTGGATAGGGTGGACAGTGAGAGCCTTCTCCCACGGATGGATATGGCTGGCACGAGGGGACATAACTTTAAACTGAGGGGTAATAGATATAGGACAGAGGTCAGAGGTAGGTTCTTTACGCAAAGAGTAGTGAGGCCGTGGAATGCCCTACCTGCTACAGTAGTGAACTCGCCAACATTGAGGGCATTTAAAAGTTTATTGGATAAACATATGGATGATATTGGCATAGTGTAGGTTAGATGGCTTTTGTTTCGGTGCAACATCGTGGGCCGAAGGGCCTGTACTGCGCTGTATTGTTCTATGTTCTATGTTCTAATATTCTCCTTAATCAATACTGCCACCCTTCCCTCTTTCTTTCCTTTCCTATCTTTCTTGAACACCTCATACCCAGAAACATTTAATACTCAGCCTCCGTTATTGCCATGTCATCATTTCCCATGTGGCTATTAGTCACCTCCACTCCTACCTCAGCCCATGTGATGCTGGCACCATTAATCACTTAATTGCCACCTCCAGATTTTATTAATACAATATTCTGTGCTCCCTTGACCCAGCTCTCCATCCTCCATTCTCTGTGACCTTCAGCCTCGCCAAAGCTCTGCCACCTCTATCCTGTCCTGTTCATATATCTCCCATGTCTATTCACATAAATTGTTTATGTCCCAATGCCACACCCTTGTGTTGAAACCCCTGCATGGCCTCACCTCTCCCTATCTGTCTAACCTTCTCCAGCTCTACAGCCAGTGTTCCCTGCCTGCCTTGCTAAGCTCTCCATTCCACTGACTCATTTGGTCACCCCTCCAAATATACATCTCTTTCAATTAGGATCCATTTTTCCATTACACATCTCGCCAGGATTTTGAGATATTTTTCTACATTAAGTTAACTATATTAACTTAAGTTGTTCTTGTTGTGGTTTTCCGAGCCATCATCAAATCAGTGATATTTAGCCATTGCATAAGTATCAAAAACAAAGGCTGAAACATGAAAGGCTCGGGAAGCAGACAGTTGGCAATATGAAGTTTTCTGGTGATGCAAATTAGGGAGCTTGGCGCACTGTGAGAAATAAATCTGGTGATCTCAACTCCAAACAGTCCAGTCGTTTTCCATTATCACTGCCAAATTCCTAAATATGGGCATTCTTGTCACAATTTGCCCACCTACATGCTCTCGGTGAGAAACAGCGCTTGTATGTGTGTATGTGCATGTCCCGCTCATCACCCCGTCACTCTCCAGCCACATATTTCTGTTCTGTCTAGCATGTGGCACTGGTAGTAATCCTGAGATCACTACTTTTCATGAGGTCCTGAGGTTCTGCTTTTCAACTTACTTGCTAACTCCCTATATTCTGCTTTGTCGTTTGTACCAATGTGGTCTACGACCACTGATTGTTCATCCTGCCTCTCCAGAATGTTCTGCAGCCACTCTGAGACAACCTTGACCTTGCACTAGGGAGGCAACACACCATCCTGGAGTCTCGTTTGCAACTACTGAAATGCCTATCTATTCCCCTCATAACTTAATGCCCTATATTTATTGCATTCCCACACTTTTTACTCCTCCACTGTGCAGCAGGCCCAACCATAGTGCAACAAATTTCGCTGATCAATGCTGCTTTCCCTGAGAGGCGATTCTCCCAACAGTATCCAAAGTGGTGTATCTGTTTTGCAGGGGAGTGGCCAGAGTAGATTCCTGCACTGCCTGCCTATTTCTTTTGTTCTGCCTGGTGGTCAGCCATTCCCTTCCTGCCTGTGGGGACTTAGCCTATGATGTGACATGCTATCCACGATACTTTCCGTCTCACAGATGCTCCACAAGGCTTCCAGGAGCTTCAGCTGGATAAACGTCCTACAAACATGTTGGCCCTGAGCATTGTAAATAGTCCCAGCTTCCCACATAATACAGGAGGAACACACCATGGCTTTGAGCTCTCCTGCCATGACTTACCCCATTAAATGAAACCTTTTTAAAGACACTTGAGTCAAATAATAATGTCAATTAATTTAGGGCCCTTCTTCACTGATCCTGGTAGAAAGCTCTTACAAACTAAATACCACAAAATAAAGACATTACAAACTATAAGCAATGAAAATATTAAATACTTACCTGGCCATACTCACCCAATCAGCTACTTCCACTTGCCCCACTCACTTTTGAATCCCAATGCCACATCGGGAGCTCCAAATTCCAAGTTTGCACTCCGCTCTCAATCTCGCTCTTTCTCACATTCTTTTATCTCCCGGATCCACATTCAGTCTCACTCTTTATCGCGATCGTTTATCCTACCGGCTCGGCTCTCCGTCTTGCTCTTTCTAACGCTTTTATCCTCCCGGCTCCGCTCTCAGTTTCACTCTTTCTCGCGCCCTTTTATCTCCCGGCTCTGCGTTCAGTCTCACTCGTTATCGCGATCGTTTATCATACCAGCTTGGCTCTCCATCTTGCTCTACATTGCACTCTTTTATCTCCGAGTTCTGCGCTCAGTATTGCTCTTTCTCACGCTCTTTTATCTCCTGAGCACCATTGGTTTTACTGTGATGTCACTCTGAACCCGGGTTTGAACTCCACCACAGCAGAGGGTAGAATTTGAATTCAATAAAAATCTGGAATTAGAAGTCTAACAATGACCATGAAATATTTGTCAATTGTCGTAAAAACCCATCTGGTTCACTAATGTCCTGGTCTGACCTTCATGTGACTCCAGATCCACAGACATCTGGTTGACTCTAAAATGGCCAAATAAGTCAATCAAGGGCATTAAGGATGGGAAACAAATGTTGGCCCAGTCAGCAACATCCACATCCTATGAAATATTTTTTTAAACCTGGAAATAAATGTGCAATTCTTCCATATTTGATCTTCAATGCAGTGGCTCACCTCGCATTTCATCCCGATCGAACTTCGAATCTTTGTTACGGTGGCTGAACGAGTCCCACAGCACAGTCCTGACCAGATAAAGCCTGGTTTGTGGCACTAGGGGCAAGGAGACCTCTGTTATCCCCAACCCCAGGCGCAGTATTGATCTGAGACGGTGACAAAGGAAGGTTCATGAGTCCAGCAGCACAGTGATTTCACTGTGACGCAAGGTTAAAAGGTCTGAGAGGATGCCAGTGGGCAGCTGTTTTAATGAGCATTTAGAAGATGTAAATGAATTAAAATGGTGTTCACGCCACCAGCCAGTGGGAAGATCGACCTGCCATTAACCCGCCATTGGGAGGATTTCTATGTGACTTTATGCTGACATGTTCATTACTTTTTGGCTCCCGCTTTAATCTCAACTCCCGCCCACCACCAAACCCGCCATGGGGGGGGGGTGGGGGGGGGGGGTGGCGGGAGGATGGGAAAATTTTGCCCATAGTAGATCACATGTAAATAGCAATTTGATTTTACTGATCAGAACAGAAAAATGATTTTATAAATTATAGAGGAAGCTAGTAATTAAGAAACATAAAGACTTAATGAAGAAATTCATAGTACAAGGGTTATTTACATGACTTATGTTAGTGATTAAGATATTAGCCAATTAGCAATTTACCAAAGAAATAAAGTGAGAGCAGGAGAGAAATAAAAAGTAATGATCCAAAGATAATGGTCAACAAGTTATTTGTAATCTTTGGTGCACAAATAAAGCTAAAACTATTGTAATAAAGCAGGGGAAATTGCAAAGAAGTGAAAAAGAAGCTTAAAAACTCCAAGGCTTAGGACAACATGGTGGCGCAGTGGTTAGCACTGCTGTCTCACGGCGCTGAGGTCCCAGGTTCGATCCCGGCTCTGGATCACTGTCCGTGTGGAGTTTACACATTCTCCCCGTGTTTGCGTGGGTTTCGCCCCCACAACCCAAAGATGTGCAGGCTAGGTGGATTGGCCACGTTAAATTTCCCCTTGATTGGAAAAATTGAATTTGAATTTGGTACTCTAAATTTATAAAAAAAGCAAAAAAAACCTCCAAGGCCTTATTTTCATCTTCACTCCGTCAGGCTCCGGTAAAGACGTTTTAATCGTCGATATGAGAGCGAATGCTCTGAAAGTAGCACATGGGGTTCTTTAGTGGGCTGGTGCCTGTGGGGGCAGACAAGAGCACAATCTGGGGCAGGTCTGACTACATTTCCCAGAATGCACCATGCCTGTCAAAATAAATGGCAACACAGACTAGCACCATGTTCACCCCCTCTCCCAAATCCTGAAAACAACTCCTGATCAAGCAACTATTGATCAATGTTGAATGTTAATTGCTGAAGCTTCCAGAATTAAGACAATTTAATTCATTCCCAATCGTAAATGAGACTTCATCCACTTTGGGCTGTAATCACTTTTTGGGCTGGGCCTGTCAGTAACCTCCAGCTCTGCCAAACTTTGATGGGTTGATGGAATGTTATCTAATTACCCTGGGGCCAGTAAACATCCACACCACTAATGATGCCTCTAATGTGCCTACTTACCATTACTTGGCTGCCACCAGAGGCTCCCTTTTAAGGACCCTGATGAATCCTTGCTTATCGCTGAGTTTCGGGGAGTAGATGGAGAATTTTTTAGAAGAATAATTGGTTCCTGTGTTTCAGGGATACCTGAAATTTCCCTGTCCAGTGCTCCCTTGTTGAGACTCACATGGTGTTTCTGAGGCCAGCACACCTCACCCCTCCGGGTTAACCAGCCTTCCGTCTGTCACCAGATACCTTCTGGACAAGGACACGTGAATTTCCAGTGTAGGGAACCCTAATTCTTTTATGTCATTCTCCTTTTAATCAACAGGCAGAGCTTCTATCCTTTAGAATACTGAACGCCTTCTATATCCTGGTCTGGTTCCAGAATGTTCTTCCAAGGGTCCTGCTAGAGATGTCAGATGGAACTCATGAAGAAATTCATTGCTGCACAGTTTATAAATTTTGTTCGGCACAGTTAAACTGAACATACTTTTCAATAAGCTCAGTTTTTCTTCCCACATTCATACCCAGTCATATTCCAAATGATTGTTTATCAAAGTTAAATGAATAGTGACCAAGCTGAAGAGTAAAAAAACATTTACCGTTGTACAACTACTTATAAGAAGTAAATACATTCCTGACCTGGTACTAATTTGCAATGTGTCCTTCAAATGTATAAACTTTGTAATGCCGAGAAACGCAACACAATTCAGCGTCTGTTTTGTAAATCAGGACAAATTTCCTTGTCAAACGACAGTGAACACCAGGACAGCAAGTTTTATCCAAGCTCTCTTAGGACTGACAAATTATATTCATGGCTCTTCTGAATGTCCATTTGAGAGACAAGTTTCAAAGTCACAGAACCACTCAGCAGATACGTCTAAAGCTTCAGGAAAGCTGTCCTAGAACTCTGCATCGAAAGCACTACACTGTATTAATGCAATCATAAATTAAAATGAGGAAAGCACAGGATTTTTCAGTTGTTTAAATTAAATGATGATTATTTTCTCATTTTTGAAGGCAGCATGTGGTGATTTAGTTGTACTGTAAAGGAACATAGGAACAAGATCATAGGTGAGTTACGTCCAGATAAAGAGATATTTGCAATTGTTTCTGTAGTTCAAACATTCTACCAATTCACCTGTGTTAAGAAAAGTTAATACTACAAATGAAGGATTTGCTAACGATTATGTCATGGTAAATCACAGATTTCTTAATGTGGAATCCCAACCTGAGGAGATCTGTCAGGTAAAACCAAAGGAAAACATTCTGCTGCCTGTGTGTTTAAAGATAGTGGCCGGGATTCTCTAAGAACGCGGCTAAGTGTTGACGCTGACATAAACACTGGAGTGTTTCACGCCGGCGTCAACGGGCCTCTTGGCCCAGCGATTCTGTAGCCCACAGGGGGCCAGCACGGCGCCGGAATGCTCCGCGCTGCTTCAGCTGCCGTACGCGGCCCTGCACTGCTCGCCACAGGTCCGCGCATGCGCACGGCGGCCGCTTCCGCGCAACATGGCGGAGCCACACAGCGGGCCGGTGAGGAAGAAGGTAGGTCCACCCCCCCGGATCCCGCCCCCCCGCCGATCGATGGCCCCCAATCGCGGGCCTGGCCGTCGTAGAGGCCAGCCCCGGAGACTGATACCCCCCACGCCCCTCACCAGGACGGCCACCGCAGCCGCGACACCAAGCTCCCGCCGGGTGGAACAATACGTGAACCACGCCGGCGTGAACTCGGCCGGTCGACCGAGGAGAATCGCCGCGACGGCCTCTTTGAATGGCACCTGACCGGCGCCCCGTCGACCTCGTGCGCGCGACTGCCGTTTATTCTCCGGTCGCCGGAGAATTGCGTCCGACCATCGGACCTGATCAGTGGTCTGAGGCCCCATTCTCCGCCCCCGCGCCAAGCGCCATTTCGGCACGGAGGCGCAAAGAATCCTGGCCAATAACCCTTTCCTACCCATGTCTCCAAATAGTGAGGGCTGGTGGACCAGGTTGGGATTTGGCAGGGTCTCATTCATGGTAAGTGTGGCTGAACTTGGAGCAGTACATAACCTTGTGAAGTCTGTAAAAGCACTCCTGGCTTTTTCTGCCCCAGAAATAAAAAAAATTCACTCAACATTTGGGGTCTCTGTTGGCTTTACAGTGGGATTCACTGATTGGAAGAACCACAGCAAATATGTCACCCAATTCTGCTTAATGTACATGGGATATCACATTTTGGACAGAAGAACAACAGATGAAAGTATAATCTAACTGAGGAAAATGAGGGGAAGACAGATAACCAAAGGGATTTAGGGGGCAGATACATAAATCAATATAACTCAATCCAAAGATGTGCGGGTTAGGTGGATTGGTCACGATAAATTGCCCATAGTGTCCAAACGTTAGGTGGGGTTATGGGGTTACAGGGATGGGCTGGAGGAGTGGGACTGGGTGGGGTGCACCTTCGGAGGGTCGGTGTAGACTTGATGGGCTGAATGGCCTACTGCTGCACTGTAGGGATTCTGTGAATATAAGCCGGTTTGCAAGCGCACAAAGAGATCGAAAATCCCAATAGAATCCAGAGGTATGTAATAAGAAGTATACAAAGATCAAACTAAGAATTGCTGCTGAAATTCTGACCTTATTTGGAAAACTGCTCAGATTTTGATTATCACCTTAGGAAAAATATACCTAGACAAAAGTAAAATATTGTGGTTGCTGGAAATAGGGGGGAAAATTCTCAGTTTGGGAGACTCGCCGGGAATGAATTGAGTGTTGTTCATGTTTCCGTTGGGGGCACACTTTGTGGATTAATTCAGGATGTGCTAATGGGCCAGACTCTGCCCACCTCAATCTAGAGCAATTCTCATTTCCACCGCCGTCGGATTCGCTGGAGCTGGAATTGGCGCTGAAGAGCTTGGCAAGCTGGAGCTGTTTTAAGTACTCCAATCCCCATCACTCTCATTGCAGCCAGGAAGATGGGTCAGAGAAGACTAGCACCACACTTCACAGAGTCGGAGCGCAATAGAATATTGGATGCGGTGGAGGAGAGGTGGAACACCCAATTTCCCAAGGTAAACAGGAGACTCCCAACCATGGTGGTCAACTGGACCTTGGTGGAGGTGGCCGAGGCGGTCAGCGCTGAGAGCCTCACCAGGCGGACTAGCACACAGTGTGCAAGAAGATGAACGGTCTCCATAGAGCAGTTCAGGTTTGCCACCACCTCTGTTCCCCTGGCAGTAGGCCAATACAATGTTAGAGACCCTCCTGGGCTATATTGGAGAGCATCACTGGAGTAGTCCAGGCATCGAAAGTGCCAGTGCACCGCTCAATGACGCTCTTGGTTGCTACGATTCTCCACATCGTTCTGGGGCCTCCAGACAGGCGTCATTAGCCAAAACCTCAGCGAGTATCACTTGTTGCCCAAGAGCCAACCCCTCATCTGAGTGAGCACCTCAAATGTGTTGGGAAACAACGAGTGCGTCAAGACATATGCGTTGTGCATGATGCCTGGATATCGGGCGCAGACATGCATGATGTGCAGCTGGTGGTCACACCAACTGCACATTCAGAGAGAAAAAGCCTTTCTGATTGATGAAGGGCACCCCCTGATGAGCTACTGCTCATAGGCAGACATGTGTGCCATCCATCACCCCCTGTACCTGGGGCATACCAGCGATGGCGACAAATCCTGCTGCTTGGGCATCCAGGTGTGCCTGGTCCAGACTGAAGTTTATATAGCCTGTTGTCCAGGCCCATGGAGCATCCATCACAGCTTGGATGCACCTGTGTGCAGATGTCTGAGAGATTCCAGACTGGTCCCCACTCAGCCCCTGGAAAGACCCAGGAGCATAAAAGTTCAGGGCAATCATCACCTTGACAGCCACCAGGATCGGGTATCCACCACAGTTCCAGGTGTACCATCATCTGGCACAAGTGGTGCACGGTTTCCCTGGATAGCTGAAGTCTTTAGCGGCATATGCAGTCCGGCATCTCCTTGGAGGACGGGCGCTGATGATATACACATGGCCTGATGCAGCACCTCCTTCGCACCTCCACCTCGGCCTGTTGGGCAGCCGGTGCTTGAGCCTCACCAGCTGGCCTCTGTTCTTCTTGGGCAAGCTCCTCTTGTGCAGGGTCCTATTTGAGCAGGCCCTGTGCCTCCAACCTCCGTGCATCCGCAAAGGCTGCGGACAGGTAGATAGCAAGCATTCCTGACTGTACTCCAAAATTCATTCTCTGCAGGGGGGGAAAAGAGTAGATATGTTAGCAAGATGAGTATTCCCTGGCCCATCCAAACCCAACAGCTACATGGTGACCTGTGTTGCACTTCAGCTCCACCCTCCACATGCCCCTCCCCCAAAACCACCCCCACCCCTTTGCCATTTCCCCCGATATGTTGCCTTCCACCCTGCACCTCTGACCCCAACAATGAGTGGCCTCTATCCTCACCTCCTGTCCCTGTGAACTGAGGTACTGGCAGCTGCCATAATCCTCATCAGCGATATGCTCTGCGACCACTGTCCTGCTTCCTCAGTGGGTTTTACTGTGGGTGTCCTCATTGGGAGGACCATGTGTTACCCTGCCAGCAGGCTGCCACCTGGTTGTGTGATGGAAAGGGTTACCGTGTGCCACCAATCGCCTCCATGCTTCGAGGCTTGTGTGTTAGCAGGGCCTACAGATGGGGGTCAGGCAGGGAAGTGTGCGGCTACTGGGAATGTCGCTGCAGTGTGATGTGGTCCTGGATGTAACATAGACTGTGACAACCTATATGACGGCAAGATGGATGGGAGCAGGGGCGTAGTGGGCAGGCAGGGCTTGGAGACAGCTGCTGGTCCTGTGGAGTGGGTTAGCTGATAGTGTCACTGGGGAAGCCTCTGCCCTGAGTGGGGCTGTGTGTCAGTGTGCCAGGGAAGGTGTCAAAGGCCATGGTGTATGTGGCCTTTGTTTGGGGTGAGCTCTGCTATTCCCCTGCTTCTCTTGCAGTGGGGCTGTGCTTCTGATGAATGCACGGAGAAGTGACAGCACCTGGTGTGCCACAGGATCTTGTGTGTTTCAATAAGGTCACCTCTCATTCTTCTAAATTCCAACCTGTTTGACCTTTCTTCATAAGGTAAGCCCTTCATTCCAGGAATGAGTCGTGTGACACTTCTCTGCACTGCTTAGAATTATAGAATCATGTTTACAGCACAGAAAATGGCCACTTGGCCCATTGTGTCTGCACCAGCCAAAAAATGAGCCACCCAGCCTGGTCCCATTTTCCAGCATTTGTTCCATTGTTCCATTACTGTACTTGCGGTACATATCCAGACACCCTTTAAATGAGTTGAGGTTTATACCTCCACTAGTCTTTCAGACAGTGATCTCCAGACCCCCACAACCCGCTGGGTTATAAAATAATTCATCATCCCCCCATTTAGGGCGAAATTCTCCGTTATCGGCGGAAGGTCCGCCGATCGGTGCAAAAAACGGCGCAAATCCGACTTGCGTCACGTCGGAAAAATGGGTCGATAGTCTCCGGCCCGAAATGGGCTAGCAGCGACGTAACGGGATCCGCGCTTGCGCAGTGGTTCACGCCGTGCAGCATCATACGCGCCGCACGGCGTGACGGCTCAAAAGGCCGCGCTGCTCGCCCCCACCCGACCGGAACACCCGACCGCAACACCCGACTGGATGGCTGGCCGCCGCTCAGCCCTGAGGTTCGAGTCACGCGATGTGGAGGCGCTCCTGGACGCGGTGGAGCAGAGGAGGGACGCCCTGTATCCCGGGCACGGCCGCAGAGCTGCCCCACGCCACAGCCGGCGTCTGTGGAGGGAAGTGGCAGAGGCCGTCACCGCTGTGGCCCTGACACCACGGACAGGCACCCAGTGCCACAAGAAGGTGAACGACCTCGTCAGAGCAGGCAGGGTGAGCCTCCCCATATCCCCCCTCCCCCATATCCCCCCTCCCCCATATCCCCCCTACCCCATATCCCCCCTCCCCCATATCCCCCCTCCCCCAACCCCATATCCCCCCTCCCCCATATCCCCCCTCCCCCATATCCCCCCTCCCCATATCCCCCCTCCCCCATATCCCCCCTCCCCCATATCCCCCTCCCCCATATCCCCCCTCCCCCATATCCCCCCTCCCCCATATCCCTCCTCCCCATATCCCCCTCCCCCATATACCCCCTCCCCCATATCCCCCCCTCCCCCATATCCCCAAGTGAATCCAGCCCTAACCTTAACCTCTGCAATGCACGCGCAACCGATGGCGTGCATTCATATACCTGCCTAACAGTGTTGCCTTTTACCCCTGCCACCCCCCCCCCCACAGGAGAATCGCGCACACAACAAAAGGGAGCATGTGAGGACTGGAGGAGGCCCCGCTGACGAGAGGCCACTGACCGAACACGAGGAAAGGGCCCTGGAACTGGCTGGCGGACCTGAGGACCGGGAGGTTGCTGATGCAGAGGTCGGGGGCGTAGTAGCAAGTGAGCCACCGACAGCCCGTCCCCATATCCCCCCTCCCCTATATCCACCTCCCCCGTATCACCTGATCACTGCCTGATGTCTAACCATGCATGCTTCATTGTGTATCGCAGGACCAAACGTCCAGGCACCCATCCCCGCAGATGCAGACCACCCGCAGGATGCCCCTCGGAGGCCACGGGAGACGGAGAGACCCGGACCCTCCAGCATGCGACGCCCGCAGGATGCCCCTCGGAGACCACGGGAGACGGAGAGACCCGCACCCTCCAGCATGCGACGCCCGCAGGATGCCCCTCGCACACCACGGGAGACGGAGAGACCTGGAGCAACAGGGAGACGACACCCCCGTCACGTGCGGGAGCCACCACCCAGCGATGAGGGGGGCAGCCACAGGCCCCGTCACATCCGAGCCAGGATACCACTACCCAGGACACCACTACCCAGGACACCACTACCCAGGACACCACTACCCGGGACAGCAGTACCCGGGACAGCACTACCCAGGAAGACAAAATACCGGACAGTGACTCAGAGTGGATGGGTGGAGACGAACCCCCACCCCAAAGTGCCATGGACTCAGAGTGGGACGAAGAGCACGACACAACGCCACTGCTGTCACCAACACCCTCCACCATCGCAGAAACACTCACCTCAGTTGGGCACTTTAGTGATGAGGCGTCTGGTACACTCACTGGTGCGCACAACACAGCCGTCCCGGTACAGCAGGTGGAGGTAGGAGCAGCAGAGGGGCCGGGCGGTCGGAGGGCAGCCCAGCCCAAGCGAACATCTGCCGCCCAGATGGATCCCGGGTTCCTGGAGTTACCACACCCACACATAGATCCGATGCAACCACCGACCTGGAGACGAGCGAAGAGGGTGACGGGCGGCTTGCGGCGGCTGCGGTCGCAGGTGGAGGAGTCCACCCGCGTCCAGGAGCTGAGAGTGGTGCCGGTCATGCGTGCCACCCAGGCCGACACCGCACGGGTGGCGTCCGCGGTGGAGACAATGGGTGCGATGGTGTCAGACATGGGGAACGGTGTGCGAGGCCTGAGGCTTTCCGTGAATGTGGCGTCTGTGGCCCAGGAAATGGCTGCCCTCTCACAGGAGGCCATGAGCCAGTGCCAGCGCCAGATGGCAGAGGCGCTCAACGCCATAGCCCAGTCTCAGCAGGCCATGGCCCAGTCTCTGCAGGCCATGGCCCAGTCTCAGCAGGCCATGGCCCAGTCTCTGCAGGCCATCGCTGAGGGCATCGGCGCCAGTGGCCATGTGCGAGCCGGCGTCGCACTGTCACAGACAGGGTTTGCCAACCCCCTGGGCTCCATGGCTGCAAACCTGCAGACCCCTGTCGATACCAGCACAGGCCTCCAGGACTGGCAGCGCCAGAGTCGGGGGGGCGTCGGAAGGCCAGTCATTTTGCATCCCCCACCCACGTAGAGGCCTGGGGGCCATCGGGCACCCCGAGGGAGGAGGAGGTGGTGTGGTCCGTCCCGGCTCCCTCTGTAGGGGAGGTCCCGGTACACCGCGACACCTCGGGCTCCCCCCACTTCCGTCCCAGGTGCATCGGGTGGGCAACGGGCAGGACAGGCTGGCAGCTCGCCATCCCAGTCGCCCGGGCCACAGCCTGGCCCATCTAGGCCAGGACGCCCCAGGAAACAGCAGCCAAAGGGATCCAGTGTCAGAGGGCAGGAATCACAGGAGTCCACCTCCAGTTCTGCTGTACCGTCTGGGGAACCACGTAGACGTAGTCAAAGGGCCCGTAAGGCCAAACAATTAGACACTGAGTAAGTTGGCACGGTTGCAGGGCACAGATGAATTTTAGGGGCTAGGGCACGTGCATGAACTCCTTTGGTTATTAAAGTCAATGTTACACCTACAGAAGCTGCCTTTGTGCTCTGTCTAAAGTGTGCGGGGGTGTCATGTACGTTGAGCGCAAGTGTGTGTGTGAGGAGTGGTGTTACCTCAGCCCCAGGTGAGTCTGCCCCCTTCCCCCTGGGCCGCCATCAACATCCCCCGAGCAGAGGACGGGACCGTGCGCTGCAGTGTCACAGCCGCATGCAGGGATGGTCCGGGTGGATGGTGGTACTATGGCCATGGGTCAGACATAGTCCAACGATGTAGAGCCAGGAGCTCACCGCAGGGCGGGTTGTCATCATCCTCCATGGCCTGCGATAGACACGCGTTCACCCGCAACTGTGTGAGCCCGGCCCGTTGTGCCGCAGGTGGATCGGCAATGGGGGGGGGTGGTGTGCATGCGGGTGGGGTGGGTGGGGTTGGGGAGGGGGGTGAGGGTGCTGGGTGGGTGGATGGGTGGGGGGTGTGGGTGGTCGGCTGTTGCCATGGTGTGCGGTCTGTGGCCATACTACCCGATTCCCACGCCCATCGAGTCAGTGAAGCGGGCGTCTATCAGTCTGTCCCGTGCCCGCTGGGCCAGCCGGTAACGGTGGACAGCCACCCGCCTGTGTCTACCCCGTCTGCCCTGACCATTACCCCCATCCCCCTCATCTGGGGAGGACTGCGCCGCTTCCTGCTGCACCTCCACTCCGCCCTCCTCTGCCTGCGGCACATCGCCCCGCTGTTGGGCTATGTTGTGCAGGACGCAGCACACCACAATGATGCGGCCGACCCTATCTGACCGATACTGGAGGGCGCCCCCAGAGAGCTCCAGGCACCTGAAACGCATCTTCAGCACGCCAAAGCACCTCTCTATCACTCCCCTTGTCGCTACATGGGCATCATTGTAGCGGTTCTCCGCCTCATTGCGTGGCCTCCGTATAGGCGTCATCAGCCACTATCGCAATGGGTAGCCCCTGTCGCCCAGCAAACAGCCCCTCAGCCGGGGATGGCGTCCCTCGTACATGCCGGGGATGGATGACTGCGACAACACGAATGAGTCGTGTACACTGCCTGGGTGACGGGCGCAGACGTGCAGGATCATCATGCGGTGGTCGCAGACCACCTGTACGTTCATCGAATATGTCCCCTTCCTATTAGTGAACACGGCCCTGTTATCTGCAGGTGGCCGCACGGCGACGTGCATCCCATCGATCGCGCCCTGGACCACGGGGAACCCGGCCACGGCAGAGAAGCCCACGGCCCGGGCATCTTGGCTGGCCCGGTCCACGGGAAGCGGATGTAGCGGTGCGCCATGGCATATAGGGCATCTGTCACTGCCCGGATGCACCGGTGCACCGATGTCTGCGATATGCCGGACAGGTCCCCACTCGGTGCCTGGAATGACCCCGTTGCATAAAAGTTCAGGGCCACCGCAACCTTGACGGACACGGGGAGAGGGTGTCCCCCGCCAGTGCCACGCGGTGACAGGTGTGCCAGCAGGTGGCAGATGTGTGCCACGGTTTCCCGGCTCATCCGGAGTCTCCTCCTGCATTCCCGGTCCGTGAGGTCCTGGTATGACTGCCAGGGCCGGTACACACGGGGCGCCCTCGGGTGCCTCCGTTGCCGTGGGGCCGCGACGTCCTCCTCCCCCTCCTCGTCCTGTCGATCGGGTGTCCCTCCAGCCTGGGCGGCTGCCGCCTGCCCCTCTGCGGCAGCCTGCGCCGCCTCTCTGGCACGCTCCTCCTCCTCCTCCTCATCCAGGGCAGCATAGACATGAGTGGCTGCCACCACGGCGACCAACATCGCTGGATGATCTGAAAACATGACGGCCTGTTGGGGGGAGGGGAATGACGACATGTCATCATTGCCCATATCCACTCCTCCCCCCAGCCAGGTGGCATGGACCGCATGGGTCCAACTGTTGGACCCCGGCACGGACCCCCCCATCCCCCTCCCCAGCACGGACCCCCCCCCATCCCCCTCCCCGGCACGGACCCCCCCCCAACCTCCACCCCGGCACGGACCCCCCCAACCTCCACCCCGGCACGGACCCCCTCCCCCCCAACCTCCACCCCGGCACGGACCCCCCCCCAACCTCCACACCGGCACGAACCCCCCCCCCCCAACCTCCACCCCGGCACGGACCCCCCCCCCGAACCTCCACCCCGGCACGGACCCCACCATCCCCCTCCCAGCACGGACCCCCCCCCATCCCCCACCCCGGCACGGACCCCCCCCCCAACCTCCACCCCGGCACGGACCCCACCATCCCCCTCCCCAGCACGGACCCCCCCCCATCCCCCTCCCCGGCACGGGCCCCCCCCCCCTACCTCCACCCCGGCACGGACCCCCCCACCCCCCTCCCCAGCAGGGACTCCCCCCATCCCCCTCCCCGGCACGGACCCCCCCAACCTCCACCGGGGCACGGACTCCCCCATCCCCCTCCCCAGCACGGACCCCCCCCCCCATTCCCCACCCCGGCACGGACCCAGCCCCCCCCCCCAACCTCCACCCCGGCACGGACCCCACCATCCCCCTCCCCAGCACGGAACCCCCCCCCATCCCCCTCCCCGGCACGGACCCCCCTCCCCCCCCAACCTCCACCCCGGCACTGACCCCCCATCCCCCTCCCCAGCACGGACCCCCCCCCATCCCCCTCCCCAGCACGGACCCCCCCCCATCCTCCTCCCCGGCACGGACCCCGCCCACAACCTCCACCCCGGCACGGACACCCCCATCCCCCTTCCCAGCACGGACCCCCCCTTCCCCCTCCCCGGCACGGACCCCCCTCCCCCCGCAACCTCCACCCCGGCACGGACCCCCCCATCCCCCTCCCCAGCACGGACCCCCCCCCATTCCCCACCCCGGCACGGACCCCCCCCCAACCTCCACCTCGGCACGGACCCCCCCATCCCCCTCCCCAGCACGGAGCCCCCATCCCCCTCCACGGCACGGACCCCCCCCCAACCTCCACCCCGGCACGGACCCCCCAACCTCCACCCCGGCACGGACCCCCTCCCCCCCAACCTCCACCCCAGCACGGACCCCCCCCCAACCTCCACCCCGGCACGAACCCCCCCCCCCAACCTCCACCCCGGCACGGACCCCCCCCCGAACCTCCACCCCGGCACGGACCCCACCATCCCCCTCCCAGCACGGACCCCCCCCATCCCCCACCCCGGCACGGACCCCCCCCCCCAACCTCCACCCCGGCACGGACCCCACCATCCCCCTCCCCAGCACGGACCCCCCCCATCCCCCTCCCCGGCACGGGCCCCCCCCCAACCTCCACCCCGGCACGGACCCCCCCACCCCCCTCCCCAGCAGGGACTCCCCCCATCCCCCTCCCCGGCACGGACCCCCTCAACCTCCACCCCGGCACGGACTCCCCCATCCCCCTCCCCAGCACGGTCCCCCCCGCCATTCCCCACCCCGGCACGGACTCACCCCCCCCCAACCTCCACCCCGGCACTGACCCCCCCATCCCCCTCCCCAGCACGGACCCCCCCCCATCCCCCTCCCCAGCACGGACCCCCCCCGATCCTCCTCCCCGGCACGGACCCCGCCCACAACCTCCACCCCGGCACGGACACCCCCATCCCCCTTCCCAGCACGGACCCCCCTTCCCCCTCCCCGGCACGGACCCCCCTCCCCCCGCAACCTCCACCCCGGCACGGAACCCCCCATCCCCCTCCCCAGCACGGACCCCCCCCATTCCCCACCCCGGCACGGACCCCCCCCAACCTCCACCCCGGCACGGACCCCCCCATCCCCCTCCCCAGCACGGACCCCCCCATCCCCCTCCACGGCACGGCCCCCCCCCAACCTCCACCCCGGCACGGACCCCCCCCCATCCCCCTCCCCAGCAGGGTCACCCCCCATCCCCCTCCCCGGCACGGACCCCCCCCCAACCTCCACCCCGGCACGGACCCCCCCATCCCCCTCCCCAGCACGGACCCCCCCCCAATCCCCACCCCGGCATAGACACCCCCCCAACCTCCACCCCGGCAAGGACCCCCCCATCCCCCTCCCCAGCACGGACCCCCCCCCATCCCCCTCCCCCGCACGGACCCCCCCCAACCTCCACCCCGGCACGGACCCCCCCATCCCCCTCCCCAGCACGGACCCCCCCCCATTCCCCACCCCGGCACGGACCCACCCCCCAACCTCCACCCCGGCACGGACCCCCCCATCCCCCTCCCCAGCACGGACCCCCCCCATCCCCCTCCCTGGCACGGACCCCCCCCCAACCTCCACCACGGCACGCACCCCCCCATCCCCCTCCCCAGCAGGGACCCCCACCCATCCCCCTCACCGGCACGGACCCCACCCAACCTCCACCCCGACACAGACCCCCCCATCCCCCTCCGCGGCACGGACCCCCCCCCCCAACCTCCACCCCGGCATGGACACCCCCCCCAACCTCCACCCCGGCACGGACCCCCCCCCCCCATCCCCCTCCCCAGCACGGACCCCCCCCCCATCCCCCTCCACGGCACGGACCCCCCCCCAACCTCCACCCCGGCACGGACCCCCCCCCATCCCCCTCCCCAGCAGGGTCACCCCCCATCCCCCTCCCCGGCACGGACCCCCCCCCAACCTCCACCCCGGCACGGACCCCCCCATCCCCCTCCCCAGCACGGACCCCCCCCCATTCCCCACCCCGGCATAGACACCCCCCCAACCTCCACCCCGGCAAGGACCCCCCATCCCCCTCCCCAGCACGGACCCCCCCCCATCCCCCTCCCCGCACGGACCCCCCCCCAACCTCCACCCCGGCACGGACCCCCCCATCCCCCTCCCCAGCACGGACCCCCCCATTCCCCACCCCGGCACGGACCCACCCCCCAACCTCCACCCCGGCACGAACCCCCCCCATCCCCCTCCCCAGCACGGACCCCCCCCCATCCCCCTCCCTGGCACGGACCCCCCCCCAATCTCCACCACGGCACGGACCCCCCCATCCCCCTCCCCAGCAGGGACCCCCACCCATCCCCCTCCCCGGCACGGACCCCACCCAACCTCCACCCCGACACAGACCCCCCATCCCCCTCCCCGGCACGGACCCCCCCCCAACCTCCACCCCGGCATGGACACCCCCCCCAACCTCCACCCCGGCACGGACCCCCCCCCCATCCACCTCCCCAGCACGGACCCCCCCCATCCCCCTCCACGGCACGGACCCCCCCCCAACCTCCACCCCGGCACGGACCCCCCCCATCCCCCTCCCCAGCAGGGTCACCCCCATCCCCCTCCCCGGCACGGACCCCCCCCCCAACCTCCACCCCGGCACGGACCCCCCCATCCCCCTCCCCAGCACGGACCCCCCCCATTCCCCACCCCGGCATAGACACCCCCCCAACCTCCACCCCGGCAAGGACCCCCCATCCCCCTCCCCAGCACGGACCCCCCCCATTCCCCTCCCTGGCATGGACCCCCCCCAACCTCCACCACGGCACGGACCCCCCCATCCCCCTCCCCAGCAGGGACCCCCACCCATCCCCCTCCCCGGCACGGACCGCACCCAACCTCCACCCCGACACAGACCCCCCATCCCCCTCCCCGGCACGGACCCCCCCCCCAACCTCCACCCCGGCACGGACACCCCCCCCAACCTCCACCCCGGCACGGACCCCCCTCCCATCCCCCTCCCCAGCACGGACCCCCCCCCCATCCCCCTCACCAGCACGGACCCCCCCCATCCCCCTCCCCGGCACGGAGCCCCCCCAACCTCCACCCCGGCACGGACCCCCCCATCCCCCTCCCCGGCACGGACCCCCCCCCAACCTCCACCCCGGCACGGACCCCGCCATCCCCCTCCTCGGCACGGACCCCCCATCCCCCTCCCCGGCACGGACCCCCCCCCCAACCTCCACCCCGGCACGGACCCCCCATCCCCCTCCCCGGCACGGACCCCCCCCCAACCTCCACCCCGGCACGGACCCCGCATCCCCCTCCCCGGCACGGACCCCCTCCCGGCACTCCCCCGGAGCCCAGCCTATTCTAACCACCCACCGCCCCCCCCCCGCCGCACACACACACACAAGCCGAGACACACCTCTCCTCACGCATTCAGACTGCGGCCACGCCATCGCCTGCCCAGAGCCAACCCCCCAGGCCGTCACTCACCTCCACGCTGGTCGGCGTGACCCTGGAGCACAGGGTCACGCCGATGAAAAGGAGGTTTGATTCACGTCGATGTGAACGGTCATCACGTCGACGGGACTTCGGCCCATCCGGAAGGGAGAATATCGGCAGGCCGAAAATCGGCTGCCTTGCGCAGACCCGTGACATTCTCCGCGGCAGCGGCGCCATTAACGCCCCGCCGACTTTTCTCCCTTCGGAGACTTCGGCAACCGGCGGGGGCGGGATTCACGGCGGCCAACGGCCATTCTCCGACCCTCTGGACGCCCTTAGTCTTTCTACTGATCACTTTAAATCTGTGCCTCCGAGTCACAGACCTCTCTGTTAAAGTAAATAGCCCTTCCAATCCACTCTATCCAAGCTCCTCTCAATTTTGTATATCTCAATCAGATCACTTTGTTCCAAGCAAAACAAACCCAGCTAATCCAATCTTCCTCGTAATTGCAATTTTTCAGTCAATATCGTAAATTTCCTCTGTACCCTCTCTCGTGCAATTACATCCTTCTGACCAGACTGCAGACAGTACTCATGTTGTGATCTAACTCATGTTTTATATAGTTCAAGCATAACCTCTCTGCTATTATATTCTCTACCTCGACTAATCCATAGAATCCCTACAGTACAGAAGGAGGCCATCTGGCCCATTAAGTCCTCCAAAGGAGCACCCTACCTAGGCCTACTCACCCGCCCTATCCCTGTAACCCCAACTAACCCGCATATCTTTGGACACTGAGGGGCAATTTAGTATGGCCAATCCATGCGACACATCTTTGGACTGTGGGAGGTGTAGCCATCTGGGATGGCCACGTCCGGATTACAAAATGGACACTCGCAAAGACTGCAGGGAAAATTGGACAATACTAAGAAACAAGCAGGTGCAAGCTCTGTCTGTTGATTAGAACCTTAAACTCTCAGACAGGACAGAAACTGCCAAGCAATCTACATACTAATGAGCCATCTCCGGGGACAAAAGGGAAACATTTAGATACACAATGTTAAGGCAGACACCCCTGCGCCAGAAGAGACGAAGACAAAGCAGACTGACAGTCACCTAGGACACGCCCAACGATCAGGGAACCACCCCTCTGTTGGAGGAAGATCGATACGACTGATTGGGAAAGACACAATTAGTTGAGGCCAAGTCCAAGGCCCGCCCAAAAGCACGCAAAGCCCTTTTTAGTATAAAAGATATTCCCCAAGGGAGAATCTTCCTTCTTTAGCTTTGGCTCTCAGCGAAGAGAGAGACCAGTCTAGCAGCTACATCAGACCAAGTAAGTTCCAAGTCAACGCACGCTACGAGATAGACGCTCCTAGTTGCTACCCTGTAAACAGCTCAACCCAGCAGCCTCAGAACCGAGCTACACACTGGTCAGCTACATCGGGTAGAGCACATATGGCATTAATCACCGTCCTACCCGGGGGTTCCACCCATTTCTTACCCGCCACGGCCCGTACGCAGCCCATTTCGGCTCATTACATTCGACATTTTTTTGTTTGGTTTTGGCAGCCCTTAGGTTGCTTCCCTATGCTATTTACATCCTCAAACACTGGGATGGTAAATGACACAGGCTGCAAGACGGCTCGCAGTACGGCAGTATTTTCTTAGATGTCTTGTCCCGATATTCGGTTTTTAAAAAATGAGGGAGTCACAGATGGTGACCACTTATAAAGGGAAATTGGCAATAAAGGACAGACAGACAGACATACGAGATCTTAAGCAAGATAATAACAGAAATTATGCTTGTGTTCACAGAACTCCGGAACCTCAGGAACCCCAGAGGAAGACAACGAAGAAGTCCGACAAAGAAGAAGTCTGACAAAGATGAAGACAGCCTTCGTGTTCACATGGATCTTAGCAGGATCCCTTCAGTTGCGTGCGGACGCTACCCCCCTGACCCCTACCACACAAACAGTAAACGATTCTCACCCCTGCAATACACGGAACCCTGAGATAACTAGCCCAGCGACAGCTAGCAATACCCCGACCTGGTGTGATAAGTTTATCACCTAGTACTCACTCTCATATGTAGTTGAAGCACCCTTAGTGCTGGCGATACTTTGCAGTGTCGTGCAAACGTTTTGAGTTAGGAAGTGGTGAAAGAGACCATATCGCTCTCATACCCCGGTATACAGATTTAGGTCCCCCATTTTCGGATTTCACGAGACCCCCGAACCCATTGGGATGGATTAAAGAGCATCCATTTTCTTCAAGTATTCTGTGGAATAAAGAGATGTAAACCTCTCTGTCTGACTATTTTGTACAGTTTAAGATGTATAGATTATTTTGGGATTGTTTGTATTTTTGGATTGTTTGAATGAGGATAGCTTATTGAGAATAGTTAGAGGTTCCATTTTTTTTATTTTTCTGTAATGCATGTATTAATGTCATAGCGCCCCATAGAGTTTTATGATAATGTATGTAAAATTGTGTTGCATAGGATAGGACAGTGTAGAGCCTAAGTATGGGTGCCCCGGTCAGAGGATGATGACGACATAGTAGTGTGATCCTTCACGCTTCACGTTGAGGATCACAAGGAGGGAGTGTAGCCATCTGGGATGGCCACGTCCCGATTACAAAATGGACACTCGCAAAGAATGCAGGGAAAATTGGACAATACTAAGAAACAAGCAGGTGCAAGCTTTGTCTGTTGATTAGAACCTTAAACTCTCAGACAGGACAGAAACTGCCAAGCAATCTACATACTAATGAGCCATCTCCGGGGACAAAAGGGAAACATTTAGATACACAATGTTAAGGCCGAATCCCCGGCGCCAGAAGAGACTAAGACAAAGCAGAGGCCAAGTTCAAGGCCCGTCCAAAAGCGTGTGAAGCCCTTTTTAGTATAAAAGATATTCCCCCAGGGAGAATCTTCCTTCTTTGGCTTTGGCTCTCAGCGAAGAGAGAGACCAGCCTAGCAGCTACAGCAGACCAAGTAAGTTCCAAGTCAACGCACGCTCCGAGATAGATGCTCCTAGTTGCTACCCTGTAAACAGCTCAACCCAGCAGCCTCAGAACCGAGCAACGGCCATTGTTCCTCTGACTGAGTGGGCACCCAAAGCTAAGTATAGGCTTTGGTAATAGTGGTAGTTTAGTTTGTAGAGTTTATGCATGAGTAGATTTGACTGTGTGTAAATAAATGAGCATTGCTTTTGAACTTACTAACTGGTGTATCGAGTCATTGATCAGTATTCGGTTCTGAGCCTTGTGGTGGTGTTGAAAGACGCCTGGCGACTCTTGAGCAAACGTGATTAAATAGCGCCAAATTAAGAGCAACAGAGGAAACCGGAACATCTGAAGGAAACCCACGCAGACAAGGGGAGAATGTGTAAACCCCACCCAGGCAGTTGCACAAAGTCAGAATTGAACCCGGGTCCCTGGCGTTGTGAAGCAGCAGTGCTAACCACTGAGCTACCACTAATAAATAAAAGGATTCCATATGTCTTCTTAACCACTTTATCAACATGTCCTGCTACCTTCACCGACCTATGGACATTCACACCAAGGTCCATCATCTCCTCTACACCTCTCAGTATCCTCCTATTTATTATGCATTTAATATTAACTTTGTCTGACCTCACACTTCTCTGGGTTGACTTCCATTTGCCACTTTTCTGCCCACCCGACCAGTCCATTGGTATCTTCCTGCAGAATACAGCAATCCTCCTCACTAACTAATGCACGACTAATTTTTGTGTCCTCTGCAAACCTCTTGATTATTTATCTGACATTTACGCCCAAATCATGTATACCCATAAAAGCAGGGGACCTAATACTGAGCACTGCAGAACCCCACTGGAAACAACCACCCTGTCACAAAAACATCGATCAACAAATACTCTTTGTTTCCTGCCACTGAGCCACTTTTGTATCCAGTTTGTTATATTCCTCTGGATCATATGGACTTTTATATTTTTAACCAGTCTATCACATGGGATCTTCCAACACTTTTATATCATTTTACAGAGAAGACCAAAATTATACACAGTATTCCAGATGTGGTCTCACCAATCCCTGTAGAGCTATAATAAATCTTCTCGACTTTTATATTCATTCTCCTTGCAATAAATGTCAACATTCCATTTGCTTTCCTAATAACTTGCTGTACCTGCATGCAAATCTTTTGTGTTTCATGTGTCAGGCACCCAGTCCCACTGAGTTCTGCAATCTCTCTCCATTTAAACAGTACACTGCTTTTCTCGTCTTCCTGCCAAAAGTGAACAAGTTCACTTTTCCTACATTATGCTCCATCTGCCGGTTGTTTTCCCACTTACGTAACCTATCTGTATCCCTTTGTAGAATCTTCACCTTGACTTAACAACTTACTTTCCCACTTAACTTGGTATCATTGACAAATTTAGGTTCCAAATATTCGATCCCCTCATCCACGCCATTGATGTAGATTGCAATTAGTTGAGGTCACAGCACCGACCCCTGTGGCACTCCACCAGCTACAGCTTGCCAACCTGAAATGACCCATTTATTCCTACACTCAGCTTCTTGTTGGCTAACCAATCCTCTAATCAGACTAGTATGCTACCCCGTCCACCATGAGCTATTTTATTGTACAGCAACCTTTGATGCGGCGTCTTATCAAATGCCACGTGTAAATTCTGGTACACCAGTTCTGCAGGTTCCCCTTTATCCAACTTGATTGTTACTTCCTCAATGAACTCAAATAACTTAGCTAAAAATGATTTCCCTTTCACAAAGCCTTGTTAATTCTGTCTGATCCCAATATGATTATCTAGGTATCGTGTTTGAAGCTCCTTAATAATGGATTCTAGCAATTTCCTATGACAGATGTTAGGCAAACTGACCTATAGGCCAGAATTCTCCGGTCATTGGGATTCTCTTTTCCCATTGGCCGTGCTCCCCTGCACGTGTATTTCCCAGTGACGTGGGGTAGCTTCAGTGGGAAATCCCGCTGACAGGCGCCGGGGAGAGAGAATCCCTCCAGCAGCGAACTGTGCGCCACTGAGAAACACATAGCTGGGGGAAGGGAGAAACCCACCTATAGATTGCTGCTTTCTGCCTCTTTCCTTTCTTGAATAAAGGTGTTACACTTGGTATGTTCTAATCCACTGGAGTCCTCTCTGAACCTGAAGAAGTTTGCAAGGTAATAACCAATGCCTCGACTATCTCTGCAGAAATTCCTTTCAAGACTCTAGGACGTGGGCCATCAGGTCCCGTGGGACTTGTCAGCCTTTAGGGCTAACAGTTTTACCAGTGCCTTTTCTCTAAGTGGTAGCGATTGTTTCCAGTTTCTCCCTCCAGTTCACATTTTGATTTATGAAAATAAGAACAGAAAATGCTTCAATTTCTTTGCTCAGGCAGCGCCTGGAGAGAGAGAAGCGGAGTTTGCATTAAGGTTGATTCTCTTTCTTCAGAACTGGAAAAAGTTATAGACGTAACAGGTTTTAAGCAAGGACAGAGGCAGTGAAAGTAGGGAGGGGAGGAAAGAAAAAGTGTAGTTTTGTGATACGTAGGAAAGATTAACACAAGGGGGGTAGTGAAAGGCAAAAGGGTTGGTAATGGGATATGTAAAGAAACAACAGATGGATCTAGAGAAGAGATATACAACAAAAGCAAAAGGATTGCTAACAGCTGCTGTCCAAAATAATGGCAGCAGTAGTAAATCATTGATCTCAATGATAAGCCTGGACGATTGCAAATGCCTCTGGACGATTGCAAATGCCTAATTAAAAGATGAGGGGCGTCATTCTCCGACCCCCCAGCGGGTCGGAGAATGGCCGTTGGCCGCCGTGAATCCCGCCCCCGCCGGTTGCCGAAGTCTCCGAAGGGAGAAAAGTCGGCGGGGCGTTAATGGCGCCGCTGCCGCGGAGAATGTCACGGGTCTGCGCAAGGCAGCCGATTTTCGGCCTGCCGATATTCTCCCTTCCGGATGGGCCGAAGTCCCGTCGACGTGATGACCGTTCACGTCGACGTGAATTAAACCTCCTTTTCATCGGCGTGACCCGGTGCTCCAGGCTCACGCCGACCAGCGAGGAGGTGAGTGATGGCCTGGGGGGTTGGCTCTGGGCAGGAAATGGCGTGGCCGCAGACTGATTGCGTGACGAGACGTGTGTCTCGGCTTGTGTGTGTGTGTGTGCGGCCGGGGGGGGGGGGTGGTTAGAGTAGGCTGGGCTCCGGGGGAGTGCCGGGAGGGGGTCCGTGCCGGGGTGGAGGTTGGGGGGGGTCCGTGCCGGGGTGGAGGTTGGGGGTTGGAGGGGGTCCGTGCCGGGGTGGAGGTTGGGGGGGGGGGGGTCCGTGCTGGGGTGGAGGTTGGGGGGGGGGTCCGTGCCGGGGTGGAGGTTGGGGGTTGGAGGGGGTCCGCGCCGGGGTGGAGGTTGGGGAGGGGGTCCGTGCCGAGGAGGGTGATGGGAGGGCAAATGAGTTGGTCCACCTGGCCAGGTGCCAGCCTCCAACAGTTGGACCCATGCGGTCCATGCCACCTGGCTGGGGGGAGGAGGGGATATGGGCAATGATGACATGTCGTCATTCCCCTCCCCCCCACCAGGCCGTCATGTTTTCAGATCATCCAGCGATGTTGGTCGCCGTGGTGGCAGCCGCTCATGTCTATGCTGCCCTGGATGAGGAGGAGGAGGAGGAGGAGGAGGAGGAGCGTGCCAGAGAGGCGGCGCAGGCTGCCGCAGAGGGGCAGGCGGCAGCCGCCCAGGCTGGAGGGACACCTGACCGACAGGACGAGGAGGGGGAGGAGGACGTCGCGGCCCCACGGCAACGGAGGCACCCGAGGGCGCCCCGTGTGTACCGGCCCCGGCAGTCATACCAGGACCTCACGGACCGGGAATGCAGGAGGAGACTCCGGATGAGCCGGGAAACCGTGGCACACATCTGCCACCTGCTGGCACACCTGTCACCACGTGGCACTGGCGGGGGACACCCTCTCCCCGTGTCCGTCAAGGTTACGGTGGCCCTGAACTTTTATGCAACGGGGTCATTCCAGGCACCGAGTGGGGACCTGTCCGGCATATCGCAGACATCGGTGCACCGGTGCATCCGGGCAGTGACAGATGCCCTTTATGCCATGGCGCACCGCTACATCCGCTTCCCCGTGGACCGGGCCAGCCAAGATGCCCGGGCCATGGGCTTCTCTGCCGTTGCCGGGTTCCCCATGGTCCAGGGCGCGATCGATGGGATGCACGTCGCCGTGCGGCCACCTGCAGATAACAGGGCCGTGTTCACTAATAGGAAGGGGACCTACTCGATGAACGTACAGGTGGTCTGCGACCACCGCATGATGATCCTGCACGTCTGCGCCCGTCACCCAGGCAGTGTACACGACTCATTCGTGTTGTCGCAGTCATCCATCCCCGGCATGTACGAGGGACGCCATCCCCGGCTGAGGGGCTGGTTGCTGGGCGACAGGGGCTACCCATTGCGATCGTGGCTGATGACGCCTATACGGAGGCCACGCAATGAGGCGGAGAACCGCTACAATGATGCCCATGTAGCGACAAGGGGAGTGATCGAGAGGTGCTTTGGCGTGCTGAAGATGCGTTTCAGGTGCCTGGACCTCTCTGGGGGCGCCCTCCAGTATCGGTCAGATAGGGTCGGCCGCATCATTGTGGTGTGCTGCGTCCTGCACAACATAGCCCAGCAGAGGGGCGATGTGCCGCAGGCAGAGGAGGGCGGAGTGGAGGAGCAGCTGGAAGAGGCGCAGTCCTCCCCAGATGAGGGGGATGGGGGCAATGGTCAGGGCAGACGGGGTAGACACAGGCGGGTGGCTGTCCACTGTTACCGGCTGGCCCAGCGGGCACGAGACAGACTGATAGCCGCCCGCTTCACTGACTAGATGGGCGTGGGAATCGGGTAGTATGGCCACAGACCGCACACCATGGCAACAGCCGACCACCCACACCCCCCACCCATCCACCCACCCAGCACCCTCACCCCCCTCCCCAACCCCACACACCCCACCCGCATGCACACCACCCCCCTCCCCCCAATTGCCGATCCACCGGCGGCACAACGGGCCGGGCTCACCCAGTTGCGGGTGGACGCGTGTCTATCGCAGGCCATGGAGGATGATGACAACCCGCCCTGCGATGAGCTCCTGGCTCTACATCGTTGGACTATGTCTGACCCATGGCCACAGTACCACCATCCACCCGGACCATCCCTGCATGCGGCTGTGACACTGCAGCGCACGGTCCCGTCCTCTGCCCGGGGGATGTTGATGGCGGCCCAGGGGGAAGGGGGCAGACTCACCTGGGGCTGAGGTAAGACCACCCGCCACACACACACTTGTGCTCAACGTACATGACACGCCCGCACACTTTGGACAGAGCACAAAGGCAGCTTCGGTAGGTGTAACATTGACTTTAATAACCAAAGGAGTTCATGCACGTGCCCTAGCCCCTAAATCTCATCTGTGCCCTGCACCCGTGCCAACTTACTCAGTGTCTAATTGTTTGGCCTTACGGGCCCTTTGACTACGTCTACGTGGTTCCCCAGACGGTACAGCAGAACTGGAGGTGGACTCCTGTGATTCCTGCCCTCTGACACTGGATCCCTTTGGCGGCCGTTTCCTGGGGCGTCCTGGCCTAGATGGGCCAGGCTGCGGCCCGGGCGACTGGGATGGCGAGCTGCCAGCCTGTCCTGCCCGTTGCCCACCCGATACACCTGGGACGGAAGGGGGGGGGGAGTCCGAGGTGTCGCGGTGTACCGGGACCTCCCCTACAGAGGGAGCCGGGACGGACCACACCACCTCCTCCTCCCTCGGGGTGCCCGATGGCCCCCAGGCCTCTACATGGGTGGGGGATGCGAACGGACTGGCCATCCGACGCCCCCCTGACATCTGGCGCTGCCAGTCCTGGAGGCCCGTGCTGGTATCGACAGGGGTCTGCAGGTTTGCAGCCATGGAGCCCAGGGTGTTGGCAAACCCTGTCTGTGACAGTGCGACGCCGGCTCGCACATGGCCACTGGCGCCGATGCCCTCAGCGATGGCCTGCTGAGACTGGGCCATGGCCTGCAGAGACTGGGCCATGGCCTGCTGAGACTGGGCTATGGCGTTGAGCGCCTCTGCCATCTGGCGCTGGCACTGGCTCATGGCCTCCTGTGAGAGGGCAGCCATTTCCTGGCCCACAGACGCCGCCTGCACGGAAGGCCCCAGGCCTCGCAAACCGTTCCCCATGTCTGACACCGTCGCAACCATTGCCTCCACCGCGGACGCCACCCGTGCGGTGTCAGCCTGGGTGGCACGCATGACCGGGACCACTCCCAGCTCCTGGACGCGGGTGGACCCCTCCACCTGCGACCGCAGCCGGCGCAAGCCGCCCGTCACCCTCTTCGCTCGTCTCCGGGTCGGTGGTTGCATCGGATCTATGTGTGGGTGTGGTAACTGCAGGAACCCGGGATCCATCTGGGCGGCAGATGTTCGCTTGGGCTGGGCTGCCCTCCGACCGCCCGGCTCCTCTGCTGCTCCTACCTCCACCTGCTGTACCGGGACGGCTGTGTTGTGCGCACCAGTGAGTGTACCAGACGCCTCATCACTAAAGTGCCCAACCGTGGTGAGTGTTTCTGCGATGGTGGAGGGTGTTGGTGACAGCAGTGGCGTTGTGTCGTGCTCTTCGTCCCACTCTGACTCCATGGCACTTTGGGGTGGGGGTTCGTCTCCACCCATCCACTCTGAGTCACTGTCTGGTATTTCGTCTTCCCGGGTAGGGGTGTCCTGGGTAGTGCTGTCCCGGGTAGGGGTGTCCTGGGTAGTGCTGTCCCGTGTAGGGGTGTCCTGGATAGTGGTGTCCTGGGTAGTGGTGTCCTGGGTAGTGGTGTCCTGGGTAGTGGTGTCCTGGCTCGGACGTGACGGGGGCCTGTGGCTGCCCCCCTCATCGCTGGGTGGTCGCTCCCGCACGTGACGGGGGTGTCGTCTCCCTGTTGCTCCAGGTCTCTCCGTCTCCCGTGGTGTGCGAGGGGCATCCTGCGGGCGTCGCATGCTGGAGGGTCCGGGTCTCTCTGTCTCCCGTGGCCTCCGAGGGGCATCCTGCGGGCGTCGCATGCTGGAGGGTCCGGGTCTCTCCGTCTCCCGTGGTCTCCGAGGGGCATCCTTGCGGGCGTCGCATGCTGGAGGGTCCGGGTCTCTCCGTCTCCCGTAGTCTCCGAGGGGCATCCTGCGGGCGTCGCATGCTGGAGGGTGCGGGTCTCTCCGTCTCCTGTGGTCTCCGAGGGGCATCCTGCGGTGTGCATCTGCGGGGATGGGTGCCTGGACGTTTGGTCCTGCGATACACAATGAAGCATGCATGGTTAGACATCAGGCAGTGATCAGGTGATACGGGGGAGGGGGATATAGGGGAGGGGGGATATGGGGACGGGCTGTCGGTGGCTCACTTGCTGGTGGGCCCCCGACCTCTGTATCAGCAACCTCCCGGTCCTCAGGTCCGCCAGCCAGTTCCAGGGCCCTTTCCTCGTGTACGGTCAGTGGCCTCTCATCAGCGGGCCCTCCTCCAGTCCTCACATGCTCCCTATTGTTGTGTGCGCGCTTCTCCTGTGGGGGGGGGGGGAGGGGTGGTGGCAGGGGTAAAAGGCAACAGTGTTAGGCAGGTATATGAATGCACGCCATCGGTTGCGCGTGCATTGCAGAGGTTAAGGTTAGGGCTGGATTCACTTGGGGATATGGGGGAGGGGGGATATGGGGGAGGGGGGATATGGGGGAGGGGGGATATGGGGGAGGGGGGATATGGGGATATGGGGGAGGGGGGATATGGGGAGGGGGGATATGGGGGAGGGGGGATATGGGGGATATGGGGAGGGGGGATATGGGGGAGGGGGGATATGGGGGATATGGGGGAGGGGGATATGGGGGATATGGGGGAGGGGGGACATGGGGAGGGGGGATATGGGGGATATGGGGGATATGGGGGAGGGGGGATATGGGGGAGGGGGGATATGGGGGATATGGGGGAGGGGGGAAATGGGGGAGGGGGGGATATGGGGGATATGGGGGAGGGGGGATATGGGGGAGGGGGGATATGGGGGATATGGGGGAGGGGGGATATGGGGGAGGGGGGATATGGGGAGGGGGGATATGGGGAGGGGGATATGGGGGATATGGGGGATATGGGGGAGGGGGGATATAGGGGATATGGGGGAGGGGGGATATGGGGAGGGGGGTATGGGGAGGGGGGATATGGGGAGGGGGGATATGGGGGAGGCTCACCCTGCCTGCTCTGACGAGGTCGTTCACCTTCTTGTGGCACTGGGTGCCTGTCCGTGGTGTCAGGGCCACAGCGGTGACGGCCTCTGCCACTTCCCTCCACAGACGCCGGCTGTGGCGTGGGGCAACTCTGCGGCCGTGCCCGGGATACAGGGCGTCCCTCCTCTGCTCCACCGCGTCCAGGAGCGCCTCCACATCGCGTGACTCGAACCTCGGGGCTGAGCGACGGCCAGCCATCCAGTCGGGTGTTGCGGTCGGGTGTTCCGGTCGGTTGGGGGGGAGCTGCGCGGCCTTATGAGCCGTCACGCCGTGCAGCGCGTATGACGCTGCACGCCGTGAACCACTGCGCAAGCGCGGATCCCGTTACGTCGCTGCTAGCCCATTTCGGGCCGGAGACTATCGTCCCATTTTTATGACGTGATGCAAGTGGGGTTTGCGCCGTTTTTTGCGCCGATCGGCGGACTTTCCGCCAATAACGGAGAATTTCGCCCGAGGTACTGTTCTCAATCTTACATTGAGTTTATTTAGAACAGTATAGGAGGTCAAGGATAGAGAGGTCAGTGGGAATGGGTTGAAGAATTGAAACAACAGGTGAGCACAAGCTCAGGGACACACCTGTGGACTGAATGGGGGTGTTTCATAAAGCAATTACCACATCCTATCTGCATTTAGTTTTCACAATGTAGATTGTGAGCAATGAATGCAGTAACTTAAATTATGCGCACAAGTATGGGAAGGACTATGGGCCTGTTGGGGAGGTTCGGAGGGTTCTCGGGAGACAAGCTGAATGTAGGGAATTAAGCGAGGTATTCCTGGTGAATGAGCTGGCACAGCGGGCTAATTTAGGGGGGATGCCATTTACGGTAGCGAGGGATAGGTTTAGGTATTTGGGGATTCAGGTAGCGAGGGAATGGACGGGGCTCCATAAGTGGAACTTAACGAAGCTGGTGGAGGAGGCCAGGGAGGATCTTAAGAGGTGGGATACACTGCACTTAACGTTGGCGAGGAGGGTCCAAGTGGTGAAAATGAATATTCTGCCGAGGTTCTTGTTTATCTTTCAGGCTCTCCCGATCTTTATACCAAAGGCCTTTTTTCAGAAAGTGGACACAATCATCTCTGACTTTCTATGGATAGGGAAGGTGCTGAGGATGGGGAGGACCCTGCTACAGAGGCAGAGGCAGCAGGGGAGGTTGACGTTGCCAAACTTGCTTCATTATTATTGGGCGGCGAATGTGGACAAGGTGCGGCGGTGGTGGGAAGGAGAAGGGGTAGAGTGGGTTAGGATGGAGGAGGAATCTTGTAAGGGGTCTAGTTTGAGGGCTATGGCGACAGCAGCATTGCCAATGGCTCCGAGTAGGTATTCAGGGAGCCCGGTGGTGCAGTCCACAGTGAAGATATGGAATCAGCTGAGGAGGCATTTTTGGGTGGAAGGGATGTTGGTGCTAACGCCGCTGTGCAAGAATCATGGGTTTGAGCCGGGGGGGGATGGATAGTGTATACAGGAGGTGGAGGGAAGTGGGGCTGGTCAAGGTGAGGGATTTGTATTTGGAGGAAGGGTTCGCCAGTCTGGAGGAGCTAAGGGAGAGGGTAGAGCTGCCGAGGGGGAGTAAGTTCAGGTATCTGCAAGTTAGGGACTTTGCACAAAAGGTCTGGAAGGGGTTCCCTAGATTGCCAGGATACACCCTGCTGGAGCGACTGCTGCTTCGGGATGTGGGAGGGGAGGGAAGAATTGGGGATATATGTAAGTGGCTGGGGGAGCAGGGAGGCGAGCAGGTGGTGAAGATCAAGGAGAAATGGGAAGCGGAGCTGGGAATGGAGATCAATTGGGGAGTATGGAGTGAGGCACTGCGAAGGGTAAACGGGAGGTCCTGTTGTGCAAGAATGTGCCTGATACAGTTCAAGGTGGTGCACAGGGTGCATATGACTTGGGCGAGAATGAGTGGGTTCTTTCAGGGGGTAGCAGATGAGTGTGAGAGGTGTGGGCGGGGGCCAGCAAATCATGCACACATGTTTTGGGGTTGTGAAAAATTGGGAAGATTCTGGGCGGGAGTGTTCGTGGTCTTAGCCAGAATAGTGGAGGACTGAGTGGACCCGGACCCTTTGGTGGCGATATTTGGGGTTTCAGAGAAGCCGGAGCTCATGGAGAGGAGGAAGGCCGATGTCTTGGCCTTCGCCTTTCTGATTGCATGGCGGCGAATTTTGCTGGAGTGGCGGTCGGCATCGCCACCGGGGGTAGGGGCTTGGTTGGGTGACCTGTATGACTTTCTGCGGTTAGGGAAGATAAAGTATGAGTTAAGGGGCTCAGCAGGGGAGTTTGAGAAAAGGTGGGGGATGTTTGTGACCGTGTTTGAGGAGCTGTTCATCGCGCGGGTGATGAGGAGGGAGGGGGGGTGAAAAAGGAGAAAGATCTGTACAAACTGTATAATTGATTGTTGGGAAGAATTTTTCCCGGGGTGTTTTTTGCTGTAACCTACTTTGATACAAGCTTGAATAAAATGCGTTTTTAAAAAAAAATTATTTGCACATGCAAATTACTGTTTCATCTGGAAAGAGTGTTCAAGGTCCAGGATAGTGGGAAGGGAGAAGGTAAAATCAGAAGGTGCTATAGGAAGGAGAGGGGTTGTTGAAGATGATCAAAGAGCAGACTGGGGTGTCACAGAGGGAATGGTCCCTTCAGAATGCTGATTGGGGAGGAGAAGATGTGTTTGGTGATGGCATTCTGCTGGCGGTGCAGAATGGCAGTGGCATGATGTTGAATGTTGATTGGGACATACTGTGGAAAGTGAGGACAAAGGCAACTCTTTTGTGGTTGTGGGAGGGAAGGGAAAGGGTGAGAGCAAAAGAGCAGGAAATGTGATGGATGTGGCTGAGGTAGCGGGAAATCCTCAGTTACGGAGAAAGGAAGACATATCGGAAGCACTGGCATGGAGGGTGACATCATCAGAACTGACACAATGGAGGAGAAACTGGGAGCATGGAAAACTATCTCTACAGGAAGCAGGGTAGGAGGAAGTGTAATAAAACCAGCTGTAGGAGCGGGCCGATGGCTTATTTCTGAAAATGGAGTTGGAGAAGTCAGAAGGGGAAGGGTTGAAGGTGGACCATAGGAAGGGATAGAAACTGGAAGCACCGTCATTGAAATATTTTCGTTCAGGACAGGAGCTGAAACCAGCACTGGTAGTCTTCAATGTACTGGAATAAGAGGTGAAGGAGGAGATCTGAGTAGGGCTAGAGCAAAAAATGTTCCACATAGCCCACAGCAACAACCTTCATTTGGAGACAGTGAATGGAGTCAAAGGATAAGTTGTTTAACGTAAGTACACATTCATCCAGGAAGAGGAAGGCGATGCTCGATTGGGCTGGGGCAGGCCTCCATTTAATACACCAGCCTTTAAGGAAAACCAGCAAAGATTCAGCAGTGTGATGAAAGACTGAGTGATCGGTAAATTTGGGTTCAGGTTCCTGGAGATGAGGAGGTTAAGGAATACTTTACTTGAGTATCAAAGATAATGAAAAGAATTGTCAAGATAGATAGGAAACATTTATTCTCTGGAGTAAAGAAATCCAGAAGAATCTCTAATCTTAGAATTTGATCTAAGATGAAAAAATGAATCCAGGAAGAACACACAAAGAGCTGCGGAAATGTGGGACACACTGCTCCAGAAATCCACAAGCACCAATTTAATTGAATAGTTTTAACTGTGATAATTGGGTTTAAATAGAACATTTAAGATAATACTTTGCTGAGGCATAATCAGACAAAAATTACATTACAAGAAAATATCTAGGAAATAAGGCCATTAAGAGATGCAGAGTGAAGGCAAGGACTTAAAAGATGGAATTCATAAGAACACTGGGAGTCAATATTGTGACGAGAATGTTCATGAAAGATATTGGATGAATCCTTAACCCTTTCACCAAATTCCTCACCAATCTGAGGTTTACCATCAGGATTATGCCCAGGATTTAATGAAACTTAAATATATCTCATAAAACAGTCTTACATCAACCAGTCCTGATTATATTAGCATTTAAATTATCATCCTCTCACCAGGATCCATACGAGCTAGTAAATGAATGATAATTTTCAAGGGAGGACTAAATCAAAGAAGAATTCAAACAACTTCATGAACTACTAATTGCTTATTAACCATAGAATCCTAAATTAGCAGCTCAAACATTAAGTATATAAATAAATAATAGACATTAATTGGTAAAATAAATAAGAATTTACCAAGACAGTGCAGTTAAGTCAGTAATCAAGTATTTTCTTTTAACAAACAATTTTATTGAGGTATTTTTTGGCATTGTAAACAGTTACAAATAACAGAAATGTGCAAACATCAATATAAAACCAATACTTCAATCAAACCATACTGCACATGCCCGCTCCTCTCCCCTAGACACTACCCGCCTATTTATCCCTCCTACTCTACTCTAATCCCCCCCGCCCCCCCCCCCCCGGTGACGTTCACTCTCCCGCGAAGAAGTCGATGAATGGTTGCCACCTTCGGGCGAACCCCAGTACAGATCCCCTCAAGGAGAACTTAATTTTTTCCATACCCAGAAAACTTGACATGTCCGAAAGCCATTGTTGGGTCTTCGGGGGTTTTGAATCCCTCCATGACAGCAGTATTCGCCGCCGGGCTATTAGGGAAGCAAAGGCCAGAACATCTGCCTCTTTCTCCCTCTGGACTCCCGGGTCTTCCGAAAATTGCCACCCCTGGACTCATCACCACCCTTGTTTTCAGCACCCGGGGCATGACCCCCGCAAATCCCTCCCAGTACCCCCTAAGCTTAGGACATGCCCAAAGCATGTGAACGTGGTTCGCTGGTCCTCCCGCGCATCTAGCTCACTCGTCCTCTACCCCAAAGAATTTGCTCATCCGAGCTACCGTCATGTGGGCCCGGTGAACAACCTTAAATTGAATCAGGTCGAGCCTGGCACATGTTGCGGTTGAGTTTACCCTACCCATTGCTTCTGCCCACAGCCCGTCCTCCATCTCCCTGCCAAGCTCCTCCTCCCATTTGAGTTTCAGTTCCTCCGTCTGGGACTCTTCCCCCTTCATGAGCACTTTGTAAATATCCGAGACTCTACCCTCTCCTCCTTCTCCTCTAGAGACTATTCTGTCCTGGATCCCTGTTGGCGGGAGGCATGGGAAGGATGGGACCTGTCTGCGTACAAAGTCCCGCATCTGTAAGTACCTAAAGTCATTTCCCCTTACCATCCCAAATTTCTCCTCCAAGCCCCTCAAACTCACAAAGCTCCCCTCCAGGAACATATCGCCCACCCTCCCCATCCCCGCCCGCCGCCATGTTCGAAACCCTCCATCCATGTTCCCGGGGGCGAATCGATGGTTATCACATATTGGAGCCCAGGCAGACGCACCCACCCCCCCTACATGCCTCCTCCACTGGCCCCATACCCGTAGGGTCGCCCCCACTACCGGGCTGGTGGAGTACCTGGCCGGCGACAGCGTCAGTAATCAAGTATTAACGTCTTGTTGTTCAAACAGTTATAGCTGAGATCAATGTGTGAGATTGATATGAATTGATGAGGTTTATTTACAAAGATTATTTACAATGGTTATAATCTTTAAATAGCTGACAGTTAACGCCATTTGTTAACTAACCTATTAGATAGTTTAAAACCCATAAGCTTACAGTTAGCAACATGATATGACCTAGTTCTTAGAAGCTGAGATTTGTTGCCCGTCTTACTCTGGAAGGATGATGTTTGGGTGATGAACCTTCATCTTCAGAAGTGTCATCTATTCTTCCAGCATGATCTCTTCGTAGGTAAATTCACTGACCATAAGACATAGGAGCAGAATTAGGCCATTCAGCCCATCGAGTTTGCTCCGACATTCAATAAGATCATGACTGATCTGATGTGATAATCCTCAGCTCCACTTTCCCACCTTATCCCCATCACAATAGATCCCATAACCTATACCACTTGTTATGGGCCAGGGTTTAGAACACACCAAAGTATATTATGGAGTTCACCTGACCTATAACTATTTATTGATTTTGGTTACGATGAGCACATGAGCCTGCCTTTCAGATGTTATTCCACAGAGTTCTTAGGCGCTTTTAATCAAAAAACAAGCTTTATTCTACGAATTTAGTTAACATTTGTATAAACACACAGTAAGTATTTTTATCAACTATAAACATAAAGACCCCACACAGTTACAGTAATCTATGTATAACTCTTAATAAATTCCTCCTTTAACTGTTCCAATTCAATAACAAGATCCCAGAAACTAGAAACCCCTTTTCAAAGATGTGGCCCAGCACATGGCACTCTTACTGTCTTTAAGACTTTGTATTGATACTCTTGCTTCCTTTCCAAACAGCAGGTCTGAATTCCTTCCAGGAAGCAAATATCTCTTTTAAGTTATCAAGTAGTCTGGAAACAGCTTTTAAAATGAAGATAGAGAAACCCTTTTTTCAACCTGTGCCATACAAACCAGTCCAAACTCAAAGTGAAAGTAAAACTCAGAGCCACTGCCAGCTCCCAACTTAAAGTGAAAGTAAAAACTCACAGAGCCACAGCCCAGCTCTACCCACACAATGACATCACTGAAGCCATGTGATAAGGCAAAAACATTTCTTAAAGGGACACTCACATGGCAACTCATAGCTGTACCTGGACTAGCTCACATAAATTTCACCTCCCTTGGTCTCAAGAAACCCATACAACTATATCACACTTAGATCTGGCTGGTATAACCATAGAATTTTAACTTCTGTAACTGTTCTCACACTCAGTCGGAGAAGCTCTTTCCATTTTGCCAAGACTCCCTTTTATATATCGTATTCCCAGAACGCCCACTCTGATGAAACTCAAATGCTTAAGTATTTGGAAATAGCAGAAAGAGATAGTTGCAAATTGCAAGGAAGGTCTGTTCCTGAACTGACTGGGGAGGTCCCAGGTGCAAGGGAGCTGTGTAATCCATTGGATTTCAGCAAGATCCACGTACGGGCAGCCAAGATCACAGATTCAGAGTCAGAAATTTATATGTTGCCGTTGCCATGGTAGCCATAAACCATCTAAATGCCCACACTTCCAGTCAAAGTGCTATTCAGGTGGGAAAGTCAGTCATATTCAGATGGAATACAGAAGTAGAGGAAATCGTAATGCTTCAGGTCACAGTAAAGCACCAGTGCACAGCAACGCACCAGCCTGAGGTTGTGGTAGGTCTAAGGTTAATGGAGCAGAGAAATTCTCCAATGATAGATTTGGAAACTGAAGCTAACATTATCAAACTGGAAGAGCAAGGACTGTACTCAGCCAGAGAGCAAGAGAAATAGCACTCAGAAGAGGTAAGTAATGTCTGAAGATATAATTCAAGCACTCGTGGAAGAAATAGAAGTCAGAGCTTCACAACTTACTTTCATCGTCGATATACTTTGTAGAATTAGAAAATTCAAGAAAATTCATGCTTCGGCATGTCAAATGTCCAATTGTGAAATTGCCACAGGAAATATCAGCAGAAAGAAATTCTAATCAGTGATGAAAAGCCATGACAAACTATGAGAGCTAGTCTGTCCTTATGGTGTGCCAGCGGCCACTTTGATCACATCAGCTATTTGAGTCTTGAGTTACTTGAGCCTCACTGTCATCAACCATTCAAGCATAGAATGAAGGCTTGAAATTCTTTGCAAAGTTAGAGAAGTTTAAGCATACAACTTTGTTATCAAGAAGATCCCAAGCAGATGGGCTGTTAGAGTAAGACTATAGGGGTTAACATCTGTCTGAACCTGTGGTAACTGGAAGTGAGTCACACCTGTGTATATTAGAATACCATGATACTGGAGAGGGACATGTTTAAATACTGATGTGAAGGTGGTAATGCTAACCTACACAGGAAAGCTGCCGTTATCAAATTCACTCAGAAGAGCATTCAAAATAAAACAATTGCAAGAAGATTACCAAGACAGAAGCTGCATTTCAATAAAATAATACCTTTGACATTCAATGGTGCTCAGTGAATGCAAAGCAACATACATGGCAGATGGAATTCAAGGACTGCATGGGTGAGGCAAAGACTCCTCATTCATAAATTCTACAAACAGCAGGTAGGATGGCCAAATACTACTCTGTAATGCAGACAGTCAATGAAAACTAAGGATAGGAAATTTGCAGGTTATCCAACTACTCGTAGAGGCAAAAATCCTCTTTCAGCAGTAAATCAAGACCCATCAGAATCTGAATTACGGTATGCAGCAGGAATTAGGATGGGGCTGACACCATGCAGTCCAACAAAATCAGTGAGCTCTTAATTTATTGTAGAGGAAAATAATGATAACTATCGTAGAACGGCCATTTAACAGAACTTGCTTTACCGTCCACATGACCGGCTCGGGACCAATCGCAGAGGAGTGCACGAACCCTGGCCAATAGAGAGAAAGCGCGGGCGTCTGGAAACAGGGCCCCAGGCATTGTGGACCCTGGATCTCGAGAGTGAAGACCTACCCAGCATTGCTCTGTGCTGTATATAGTTGTCTTTGCCAACTGTTAATAACCCCTCTTTATTGTTACTGGAAGTCTCCTGTACATTGGTTTGGGCCACCACATTTGCAACGAGGTAAACGTTTCAATCATTAGTCTTCAGCAGTTCGGTATTCGACGGGGAGAGGAAGAAGCCTCCAAAGACAGACGAGAATCGGGAAGGATCGACGGTAGCACACAAAAAGTGAGTGAAAATGACAACGATCGGAAATTTAGACCCATTCGACCTTGGGGGCCGAACACTGGAGTCAGTACATCCAACGACTCACTATTTCTTCATAGCAAATGAAATACCAAGGGAAAATAAGCAGAAGGGGATACTTCTGGACGGTTTAAGGCACATGGGAAGGTCAACAGTTTTAGTGGATAACGAGACATGGTCCTCGGGGCCGGATCAAAATTAAGAAACAGGGGAAAGAATGGGCCGTCAGCCCAGGACTGCGATCGATGTGGAGGAGACCACCCTAAGGATGCTTGCCAATGTCGCAGGTTTGTTTGTTTTTGTCGCAATCGAAGAGGCCAGCACCCAGAAATGTAGCTAAACTGAAATCCTTCCAGGGAATGGTGAACTATTCTGGCAGGTTAATTCCAAACCTGGGCACGACAGTGGTGCCACTATACCAGTTTCTGAGGAAACAGCAATGTTGACAATGGAAAGAACAGCAAGAGGAAGCTTTCCGCTTGGTCAAACAAGCTCTCTAATCTTCAAACGTTTCAGTTAATTTTGACCCGGGGAAACCAATTGTTCTCACGTGTAAGGCCTCGCGATATAGGATTGGGGTTGTTCCATTCCATAAGATGGAGGATGGATCAGAACGGCACAATGTATTTCCCTCAAGGACTCTCTCAGAAGCTGAGAAAAATTACACCCAAATTGAAAAGGAGGGACTTACCTATGATATTAAAAGATTTGACGAATAAATATACAGATGGCAATTTGTAATAATAAATGACCATAAGCCACTATTGAGCCTTTTGAAAAAGGGAAAACTATTACCCCCAATTGTCTCCGCCAGGGTGCAATGTGAGGCCTTGCGGCTCGCGGCCAACAACTACACTTTCGAAAACAGGCATGGCACCCAAATCTTCAATGCAGACGCATTGAGTTGTCTCCCTTTGTCATAGAAATTGGCACCAATGGTATCCTGACTGGAGGTGGTCTGTTGGGTGGTTGTATTTGGGACTGGCTTATGTCCTAATCTAATTCTGTGCAATACCAAATTACCTTTAGTGGGTGTCCCGGGGCAATTTTGTCCGATTCCTAATGTGTTCCTTGAGCTTCTCTTCAAACATCCAATTTCGGGACACCCTTCTTTCATCAGTTCCCACCAATCCCCTTTTCCAGTTGTGCTGATGTAGCATGCAGATGTGGTCCCGTTGGGCCTTTTGCACATTGCCCTTTGATTGTTACACCCAAATAGGATGCTTCTGTTGGGTTTTACCCATAATGTCCCGTCCTCACATTCCTCTGCCCTAGTTGGTGCAAACCACAGTTGTCCAGCATGGAGTAAGTCCATGTTTTGTTGCGCTCGGAGTTCTGTCAGGCCAGTGATGATCATTGTGACGAATAAGGGTCCTGGATTCATTCTGTAGTTTGTCTGTCTTCCCTGTATTTTCGTGTATTTCCATGTATTCCTAGGGAATCAAGCATAGTATCAAGCTATTATCTTTGCTTAACATCTGCATTTTATTAGTCTTTCTCTCTTAATTCCAATTACCCTTTATGATTGTCACCAAGATTTTCATGCAAGTCTGACGAATTTACCTTACCGTTCCCTGTTAGTTACGCATGCGGTTAGGGCACACCTCTGAAATTCGGTCATTTGGCCAATACAAAACTTGCGCTTGTGGTTTGTTTTCCTTTCTTCCAATTTAATTCAAAGTTGTGGGATCTCTCGGAGTAACAAAGTCACTTCCCGTACCAGCCTCCCCAAACGGAATGTGGCGACTAGGGACTTTTCACAGTAACTTCATTGACGCCTACGTGTGACAATAAGTGATTATTATTATTATTATAATTACCATGTGTAACTCCCCCATTTTGTTTTCAATAGATTTTGGAGAGAGACCAGAAATGCAAATTAAAGTTCAGAGTTCCATTGTTCGAGTATCTCACAGCTTGTGTGGTCGATGTTTGGAGTGGGCGGACACTTTCTTCGACCAGTCTCCATCTTACTCACAACCATGGGAGGTTGAGCTTTGCTTAACCAGCCGAATTTCAAGACGGCCTAGATTTATAAAGTTTTGTCCCAGGGGCACAGAGGGGTTCCGTGTACAGCAGCAGTAATTTTTTTTTTTTAATTTAGAGTTCCCAATTCATTTTTTTCCAATTAAGGGGAAATTTAGCGTGGCCAATCCACCTAGTCTGCACATCTTTGGGTTGTGGGGGTGAAGCCCACGCAAACACGGGGAGAATGTGCAAACTCCACACAGACTGTGACCCAGAGCCGGGATCGAACCTGGGACCTCGCTGCCGTGAGGCAGCAGGGCTAACTCTCTGCGCCACCGTGCTGCCCAGCAGCAGTAATTCTTAAGTGTAAATAACATGTGGGAGTGAACGACCGAAAGGATCTAGAGAAAGGTGGAAGAGAGAAGGGTTTAGAGTGCGGAGCGTTGTGGAATGCACTCTTTATCCCACAACCAAACAGAGGGGATAGAGTCAGATTGGACTCTCTCTACTTTTAATTTAGAACAGGGGGAATAAGGAGTCGATCGAACAATGGGTACGGCTTATGGCTATATTCCGGTTCACAATCCCTCTCGATTTGCATGCAAATCTGACGAGTTTACCTGACCGTTCCCTGTTAGTTACGCATGCGGTTAGGGCACACCTCCGAAATTCGGTCATTTGGCCAATACAAAACTTGCGCTTGTGGTTTGTTTTCCTTTTTCTAATTTAATTCAAAGTTGTGGGATCTCTCAGAGTAACAAAGTCACTTCTAATCGAATCCCATCAGAGTCACCAATAACGTTGTTAATAATAACCACACAAGCAGCGAGTATGTTTCCTGTATTGACCAAATGACCACACCCAGTATGTTAGTTCAAAAGACAATTTATTATTAAACACAAGACTTATTTCTACGTGCAATGATACACGTGGCTATGTATTAAACTACACCTATCAACTAAGATGATCTTCACTGAACTTCTGGATGACCGGCTCTGTGCCGGTAGTTAAGGCCTTTATCTGAATCCCCACGTGTGTCGGCTGGAAGTTGTGAGGTTCGTCTCGGCTGCAGCTCGTCTCTCTCAGGTAGCAATCACGGGTCTTGAACTTGGCTGGTCGTTATGCTGCAGTTGGTGTGGGCACAGGCCGGTCCCAAAAGAGACTGATCCATAGTGGCGCAGAGCCTCTTATCCTTCTCCTTTCTCATGCCCTTTTGGGCGGTGCTAAATCAGGATCCAATGGATCGATAGGGTCTCGATCACCCTAATCGATTCTGGCCAAATTGGGGTGGGTACCTCGACGGCTGGGCGGGTCCTAGTTACCATTGTCCCAAAATGCCTTTCCAAATAAGGGGGAGCGGCGCCGGGAGTCTTCTACTGTTGCTATTCCATTATTTGAGTCTATTGTCCTGGGGAAATCAGTGATTGACCTTTAACAGGTGCGAGTTTCAGTTCGGTCTGGTTTCCTTTGCCCAATACACAGGGGCTGTGTACTGTCTGTGTCCCAACTTGACCACAATTCCCGTTATACTTTGCGGGTGGCCATTTTAGATTGCCACAATACAAAATTAGACCCAGTGAGATCCAGTATTATCGAAGGTGAAACAGATGATACTGCCAGGTTGGCACCGCAAGAGGTCTGAACAGTTGAGGTCCTATTTAACCCGCAGGCGTGAACTATTCTGCGAGGATGGAGTAATACTCTGGGGCACTCACATCGTCATTCCTCCCCCAGTGAGGGAAACCCTCTGACAAGAATTACACAATGCCCATCCGGGCCAAACAAAACTGAAGATGCTGACTTGCAGTTATATCTGGTGGCCAAGAATCGATAAAGCTATTGAGGAAGTTGTACGGCAATACATCCCCTGCCAGACTCAACAATCGTTACCTCCTCCAGCCAACATGCACCCTTGGGAATGGCCAGGTTGCCCATGGATCAAAGTACACATCGATTATACAGGCCCTTTATTGGGTAGGATGTTCCTTGTCTTGGTAGATGTTTATTCCAAATGGCTATCCATACAAGAGACGGGAATTATCACCTCAGTAGCTACTGTGGATGCCTTATGTTGGGTGTATTCATCATACATGGCCTACCAGAAGCCGTTGTGTCTGAATAATTGCACCCCTTTTACTGGGGGCTAGTTCCAACACTTTGTTCAGACAAATGGAATTTGGCATACCAGGACAGTCCCTTATCACTCTGCACCCAACGGTTTGGTGGATAGGGCCATACATACATTTAAAAATGCCATGAGGAAGCAATCAGACTGGCCATTGCACCATTGGCTGGCCAACTTCCTATTGTCCTACAACACAAACCCCCATTTCACCATGGGGGTCATGCCGGCTGAATTGCTGGCCATCACCTCAGACCTCATTTGGACTTGATATTTCCAAATTTGGTGGGGAGGGTGGAGTCAGCCCCACCAGAGGTCCTGGTGGGAGCTGGCGAGGCAAGCAGCCCCATAGAGGAGGTGGAGTCATTTGAACCGTCATCTTCTGCACACAACAAGACTACCTCGGGGACGGTGGAGATGGCTGGGGGACTAAGGAGGTACACGAGGATTCAAAGATCCCTGGAAGATTTCTGGACAGTCTGAATTTCTGATCAACATTTTCCCTCATTTCTCTTGATCTTGTATATATAGCTGTTGTTTATAGCCGACGTTGTAAATTGAAAAGAGCAACTTAAAGGGGGAGGGATGTGGCAGCTCAGCCCCTTTAAGGGGGCAGGCTTTGCGGTCCATGTGATCAGCTCAGGACTAATTGTGCGAGAGAATGCTAATCCCGACCAATCGAGATAAAGCATGGGGGGCTGGAATCAGGGGCCCGGGCAGCATTGGACCCTGGAGCTGGACCTGACCATCAATTCACTGTGCCTGTATATATTTGCCTTTTCCTTCTGCTAATAAAGTCCTTTTATTGTTACTGGAAGTCTCCAATGTATTGTCTCGAGCCATACAACAACCCTAAATGTGTAATCCCATGAATAATAGAAAAATTACACGTCCCTTCTCAATATTGAATGAAGAAGTCTGTGTAAGCAGTAAAATATAGATATTGTGGATCATGTTTCAATTGTGTATTTCGATCATTTAGAATTGAGATGAGGAGAAATTCCTTCATTCAGAGTGTTGTGACTCTTTTACCCCAGATTGTGGTGGATGCTCCAATGTTGTGTATATTCAAGGTTGAGGCAGACAGACGGTCTCTTAGAGAAACAAGAGACAGGGGAAGCAGGCAGAAAAGGCAATTGAATGCTGGAGCTCCTATTCCCTCTGCTCATATGATTATCGCAATATATAGAAACATAGAAAACTGTAGCATCCATATACAGTGCACTGAGCAAGGTTCAACATCAATAATCAGGAGATTAATTAATGTATTTGTAAATGGATTTGCAATGAACATGGTTGATGTTTAATGTTAGATGTGAACATTATAGATATATTAATAGTTAAAAGTTTTGACTGTTGAGGTCAGTGATGTTATGGTACAGTTTATGTTATTTATTGATTTATAGCTTCATCTTATTTTAGATCTTAAAAGACATATGTATTTGATGGGCCTTGTGCCCATTATTAGGTGAAGTGCTGCCACTTTGTGGACATCTAAGCCACTCTGTTAAAAAATGCATGCAGATAGTTGACTCTTAGCATTCCCTTCATAGATTTTCTTGGAGCTGTACACTAAGAGTGGTGTGACATTGATGTTTTTTTATGGCAGTTATCTATTTAATTGAAGGTTATGAGGGTAGACGGTTTGGAGGTCAACTAGGAGAGAATCGAAACACCTGAGCTAAGATATGGTAAAAGCAAGAATGAAGGTTTCAGCATGAGATAGGCTAAGGCTAAAGTAGAATAGAAAGTGGTTGAAGTAGTTGGTATTAATGATAGGTATAGAATAATAGAATCCCTATAGTACAGATTTAGGCTACCCTCTGAAAGTGCATCCAATCCAGGCCCACTCCCCTGCCCTATCTCATAATCCCACCTAACCTAGAAATCTTTGGGCACAAAGGGGCAATTTTAGCATGGCCAATCCACATAACCTGCACACCTGCAGGGCAGCATGGTAGCATTGTGGATAGCACAATTGCTTCACAGCTCCAGGGTCCCAGGTTCGATTCCGGCTTGGGTCACCGCCTGTGCGGAGTCTGCACATCCTCCCCGTGTGTGCGTGGGTTTCCTCCGGGTGCTCCGGTTTCCTCCCACAGTCCAAAGATGTGCAGGTTAGGTGGATTGGCCATGGTAAATTGCCCTTAGTGTCCAAAATTGCCCTTGGTGTTGGGCGGGGTTACTGGGTTGTGGGGATAGGGTGGAGGTGCTGACCTTGGTAGGGTGCTCTTTCCAAGAGCTGGTGCAGACTCGATGGGCCGAATGGCCTCCTTCTGCACTGTAAATTCTATGATGATCTTTGGACTGTGGGAGGAAACTGGAGCACTCAGAGGAAACCCGCGCAAACACAGGGAGAACGTGCAAACTCCACACAGTCACCCAAGCCGGAATTGAACCCGGATCCCTGGCGCTGTGAGGCAGCAGCACTAACCACTGTGCCACTGAGCCGTATTATATGGAGTTGGAAAGTTAGCATGTGGTCAAATAGGCACTAAGGCCTGGATTTTCACATAGTCAGAAGGCCTCCAGGGCGAATATAAATGGAAGGCGGAACCCAATTTCTGCTATTCTAATGCCAATTCCCGGCACCCCCAATTTTCACAAATGTGGATTAAGGGTGGAAGTAGGAAGCCCACACCCTGCACTCACGAACTGGTCTGCTCCATTGGGAGAGTAGGCCTCTCCTGGACTTCCACAATGTTCATGAAGTCTGACCAGCTTCTCCATGACTCATGGTTCACAGATTTCAGAAGAGTCGTTAACCACAGTGTGGATCCAGGAGCCTCTTGAAAGGTAAGTTCAAAAGGTCTTGCCCGTTCCCTCTCCATGTCAATGCAATGCCAACTCATGCCCCCACCCACCCTCACTCGTTCCATGCCAACTCATGGCCCCTCCATGCCCATTCACCCAGTATAGACTATATGCAGAAACAATGAACCCTGTAGTAATAATGGAATGAGTCAAGCTATTTAAAAAGTACCAAGTCAGAATTCTTTGAAAAAAAACTTTTTTCGATAACTCTGTAAAAGTGTCAATCAAACATGTGGGTCCAGACCCATAAAGGATTATGTGAGTGGGGACATTGTTTACACAGCTGGACAGAACTGTTGCTTGATTTACATCTCTGTGTGGTTACATATTGTTGCTCTTTCTGTGATCTCTTTTGTCAATGCTTCAATGTTTATTTGCCCATGATGAAGAGGCGTATAAAGTTTAAAGCTTCCGTTATTAATACTTTAATTGTCTGTTTTATTGACTCTTTCATAAGGTTGTAGGATGACCAGTTTTTTTCTCAAATAATAGATAAATGCTTTTTTGAAGCAATTTCGCACATCCCATGAAAGCATAAAAAAGCGTGTGGAGGAGGAGGCCACCCTCACCCGGTTACTGTGAAGGTCACCGCAGCCCTAAACATTTACCGTATCGATTCATTCCAGGGCTCGAGTGTGGACCTGTGAGGTATTTCACAATCTACAGCTCACAGGTGCCTCTGGGAGGTGATGGATACTATGCATGCCCGGGCATCAGACTTCATCACCTTTGAGCTGGGCCAGGCCCACCAAGATGCTCGGGCTGCAGGACATGCCACCATCAGCGACATGCTCCAGGTAAGGGGGGGAATCGATGGCATGCATGTCGCTTTGTACGTACTGGGGCATCAGCGAGTAGCCTTCATTAACAGGAAAGAGGGGGATCAAGGAGGCCCTCATTGTCTCCAGATTCTCATAATATGAGGCTGTGTCCATCAGCTCAACCCCTCACCCATTTCCACCTCTCCCCTTCCTATTCTCCCCCTCGCCAACAATTGCCCCCTCCCCAATTCCCCGTTCCCCATTTCCTCCTTCCCCAATCTCCCCTCCCCCATTTCCCTCCTTCCTTCCAATCCCCGCCCCCCCATTTCTCCCCTTCCCCCATCTCACACCCCCACTCTGACCACCCTGTTCTACTGTCCAAGTGTCTATGTTACGTCACACCAGGGTGATGGGCCTATGTCGGCATTGTCAGTGGGTCACAAGGCAGGAGAGTGATGACCACTCGCTGGGAGCCCTGTCTTTCTTCCAACAGCACGCTGATACCCATCCTCTGAACGGGGTCTGCATCGGGGGCTTTTGATCTTGGAACTCTGTGTCCGAGGAGTGGGGGTAGGAAGTTGGGGGAATGGAGAGCAACAGAGGGTTGGGGTGCAGGCAGGCCGTAGTGAAAATTAACATGGCAGAGACGTCACATGTATCAGATGTTACATGTTTTAATAGTGAACATTTCACATTTCCATTCCCCCCAGCTACACATAGTGAACGCCACAGTGCCCTAACCCATGCTCTGCACTCATCTTAATTTTTCATGATCTAGTCTTATGTCTAGGTGTGTCTGCAGGGTGCATATAGAGGAGTGGCATGGTGACGCAGTGGTTACCACTGCTACCTCACGGCTCCGAGGACGCAGGTTTGTTCTTAGCCCCGGGTCATTGTCCGTGTGGAGTTTGCACATTCTCCCCGTGTTTCCGTGGGTCTCATCCCCACAACCCAAAGGTGTGCAGGGTAGGTGGATTGGCCATGCTAAATTGCCCCTTAATTGGATAAAAAAGAATTGGGTACTCTAAATTTTTTTTTTTTTAATGAATTCACATCAAAGCGGGAGGCAGACTGCTGCTTTCTGCGCGTTGTGGCCTTTGATGCCCTTGGTGGACGTCCTCTGAAGGGCCAGGAACTGGAGAGCCCCAGCTGACCTACTGGTACCACAGGTGTCGCCGTGTCACCCTTTTCTGCCCGCTGCCCTTGAGATGCGTCAGTGTGTTGCCTTCTTTACTTTGGGGTGAACCACAAGCTGTTTCTTATATCGACCAAATGACCACACAACCAATATGTTAGCTTAAAAACACAGTTTATTAATAACACAAGACTTGTATCTCTATGCAATAACACAGGCAGCTCCATACTAAACTTCACCTAACGACTGAGATGACCTTTACTTAACTTCGAGTGACCGGTACTGTGCGAAATAAGGCCTATATCCGGGTCCACGTGGTCGGTTTGGAAGTGGTTGGGTTCGTCTCAGCTGGGCTCATCCTTCAGGAATGGACGCGGGTCCTTGAACTTGGTTGTCCTGCTGCAGTTGGTCGCACACAGGCCGGTCCCAAAAGAGACAGATCTCTAGTGCGCAGGGCTTTTTATCTTTTGTCTCTTTCGCGCCCTTTTGGGCGGTCCTTACTCCGGGTCACCTTCATCGATCTCAGCCATTAGGGGGTGGATAGCTCGATAGCTTGGCGGGTCACAGGCATGTAGGCCTTTCCAAATAAGGGGGGCGGGTGGTGCCGGTTAGTCTGCTAATGTTGTAACTGCTTGATTCAACTCTATTGTCCTGGGGGAAATGGTGATCAACTCTTAATGGATACAAGTTTCAGCCAAGTCTGGTTTCTTTGCGCAATACACAGAGGCTGTGTACCTGTCCCAAATAGACCACAACTCCCATTGTCCTTTGCATGTGGCCATTTTACATGGCTACAAATGTCAGGCGGTATATTCTGAAGATCTGGAGACCGCTGTGTTGGCCTCCAGCACTTCCTCCTCCCTGATGGTGCCCGTAGGGGCCTAGGGGTCTCCATAGGATGGATAGGCAGCTGGAGTGAGCTCCAGAGGCCTCCCAGTCATCTGGCTCTGCCAGTCCTGGCAGTTCCCATTGTCTGCACCACAATGCCAATGTCCTCAGGGATGCTCCTCAGTGACTGGGCTATGCTCTTGAGTGCCTCAGCAAGGTCCCCTGCATCTGGGACATGTCCCTCAGTGACTGGGACATGATGTCGAGGTCCTCAGTTATGGTTGTCACAAACTGAGCCACGCCTTAGACACCACCATTCAATACGCAGGCGTCGTGCTCCAGGCTTTCCCCTGCAGTCGCTACCCTAGAAGTGTTGACCTTGGTGCCACTCCATTGTCAGCACCATCTCCTGCACCTGAAGCCTTTGGGAGTTCTCCAACAGCTACGCAGTCACTGGAATGCCGCTGATATCCCCTCCTGAATGTCACAGCTGTGTCCTATCATCTGCATCAACTTTGGGAGAACCATGTCCAGAGGCTCAGCATCTGACTTGAACCCAGCTGATTACTGGGATGCAGAAGACCTCCGACTGCTGTATCACTTGGATGTTCCTGCCTCCAGCTGATGTGCATCAACATCTGTGTGGTGCTCAATAGATTGTGCCTCAGAAGGCTTCCCACTAATGTCGCCTATTGAGGTGTTTGTCTGTGTGCTGGTGAAATGTGGGGGTGAGAGCTGTGACACCTTGATGGTGGTCTTTTTGGAACTCTTCTCTGTGATGGTCTCTTGGGTGGCAGGGGGGTGAACGACTCCAAGTGGCCCAGCCTCAACAGATGGAGATTCTGAGATAAAATATACATGTGGTCAGTAAGAGGGAAGGATCATTATGGGGTGTGATCTCACCAGCGTGGTCGTCGAGAAATACCCCACCAAACCCACCCAAAATGACACTTAGAAATGTTTCCGTTGAAACGTGCCCTGTGATTGATTGACAACTAGAGGCACTTATAGGGATAAAACCTGCCTTTGTTCTTTAGTTTTAACTGGACGTCAGGGTAGTTAGTGCAGCAAGACTGCCGGTGAGGGAATGTCTCCCACAGCTCCGCTAACTACAGTTGGAGACAGGGAGAGTGCAAGAAGGCAGCTCTCATAGCTCTGCTCAAAGTAGTAAAACTCAAGAAAATTAGCTCCGGAGGAACTAAAGGACGGTTGGTTCCAGAAACCTGGAAATAGAACAAGATAATGTTCATGGGCAGCACAGACAATAAGACCATGGGAAATAGAAACAGGAGTAGGCCATTCAGCCCCTCGAGCCTATCCCACGATTCAATAGGATGTTGGCTGATCTGACATTCTTCACGTCCACTTTCCTGCCCTTTGCCCAAACCCTTGATTCCCTTTCTGATCAAGAATTTGTCTAACTCAGCCTTAAACATACACAAAGCTGAGATGGCTGCTGAAAAGCTAAGTTTTGAAAGCTTTCTAAAGTAATCCTACAGGTTTCAAAGATTATCCTAAAGTTTGCCTTACTATAGCATGCAAAACACATTTCAAAGTAATTGGGAAGATAATATTGGCTGGCTATCAGAGTTTGTGTTCACAATGGAAGTCGTCAGGATAAAAAAATCCTAAAAGGGGTAACTGTAAAACCTTGAGTGGATTTGCTGGTAGGCGTGGAGCAAAAACTCTGTTCAAAAGAGTCCTTTGAAAAACGTGGAGTGATTTTTAGTATGCAAACTGCGAATCGAAAGCCGTGCTACCGTGCCGCCCCCACCGTGCTACCGTGCCGCCCCCACCGTGCTACCGTGCCGCCCCCACTGTGCTACCGTGTTGCCCCCCTGTGCTACCGTTCCGCAACCCCGTGCCACCCCCACTGTGCTACCGTGCTGCCCCCACCGTGCTACCGTGCTGCCCCCACCGTGCCGCCCCCACTGTGCTACCGTGCCGCCCCCACCGTGCTACCGTGCTGCCCCCCCGTGCTACCGTGCCGCCCCCACTGTGCTATCGTGCCGCCCCCACCGTGCTACCGTGCCTCCCCCACTGTGCTACCGTGCCGCCCCCACTGTGCTATCGTGCCGCCCCCACCGTGCCATCGTGCCTCCCCCACCGTGCTACCGTGCTGCCCCCACCGTGCCACCGTGCCGCCCCCACTGTGCTACCGTGCCGCCCCCACCGTGCTACCGTGCCGCCCCCCCGTGCTACCGTGCTGCCCCCACTGTGCTATCGTGCCGCCCCCACCGTGCCACCGTGCCGCCCCACTGTGCTACCGTGCCGCCCCCACCGTGCTACCGTGCCGCCCCCCCGTGCTACCGTGCTGCCCCCACTGTGCTATCGTGCCGCCCCCACCGTGCTACCGTGCCTCCCCCACTGTGCTACCGTGCCGCCCCCACTGTGCTACCGTGCCGCCCCCACCATGCTACCGTGCCGCCCCCACCGTGCTACCGTGCCGCCGCCCTGTGCTACCGTGCCGCCCCCACTGTGCTACCGTGCCGCCCCCCCCCGTGCTACCGTGCCGCCCCCACTGTGCTACCGTGCCGCCCCCCCGTGCTACCGTGCCTCCCCCACCGTGCTACCGTGCTGCCCCCACCGTGCTACCGTGCCGCCCCCACCGTGCTACTGTGCTGCCCCCACCGTGCTACCGTGTTGCCCCCCTGTGCTACCGTTCCGCAACCCCGTGCCACCCCCACTGTGCTACCGTGCTGCCCCCACCGTGCTACCGTGCTGCCCCCACCGTGCCGCCCCCACTGTGCTACCGTGCCGCCCCCACCGTGCTACCGTGCTGCCCCCCCGTGCTACCGTGCCGCCCCCACTGTGCTATCGTGCCGCCCCCACCGTGCTACCGTGCCTCCCCCACTGTGCTACCGTGCCGCCCCCACTGTGCTATCGTGCCGCCCCCACCGTGCCACCGTGCCTCCCCCACCGTGCTACCGTGCTGCCCCCACCGTGCCACCGTGCCGCCCCCACTGTGCTACCGTGCCGCCCCCACCGTGCTACCGTGCCGCCCCCCCGTGCTACCGTGCTGCCCCCACTGTGCTATCGTGCCGCCCCCACCGTGCCACCGTGCCGCCCCACTGTGCTACCGTGCCGCCCCCACCGTGCTACCGTGCCGCCCCCCCGTGCTACCGTGCTGCCCCCACTGTGCTATCGTGCCGCCCCCACCGTGCTACCGTGCCTCCCCCACTGTGCTACCGTGCCGCCCCCACTGTGCTACCGTGCCGCCCCCACCATGCTACCGTGCCGCCCCCACCGTGCTACCGTGCCGCCGCCCTGTGCTACCGTGCCGCCCCCACTGTGCTACCGTGCCGCCCCCCCACCGTGCTACCGTGCTGCCCCCACCGTGCTACCGTGCCGCCCCCACCGTGCTACTGTGCTGCCCCCACCGTGCTACCGTGCTGACCCCACCGTGCTACCGTGCCTCCCCCACCGCGCTACCGTGCTGCCCCCACCGTGCCACCGTGCCGCCCCCACTGTGCTACCGTGCCGCCCCCACTGTGCCACCGTGCTGACCCCACCGTGCCACCGTGCCACCCCCCTGTGCTACCATGCCGCCCCCACTGTGCCACTGTGCTGCCCCCACCGTGCCACCGTGCCACCCCCACCGTGCTACCATGCCACCCCCACTGTGCTACCAGGCCGCCCCCACCGTGCCGCCCCCACTGAGCTACCATGCTGCCCCCACCGTGCTACCATGCTGCCCCCACCGTGCCACCGTGCCACCCCCCTGTGCTACCATGCCGCCCCCACTGTGCCACCGTGCTGCCCCCACCGTGCCACCGTGCCACCCCCCTGTGCTACCATACCGCCCCCACTGTGCCACCGTGCTGCCCCCACCGTGCCACCCTCACCGTGCTACCATGCCACCCCCACTGTGCTACCATGCCGCCCCCACCGTGCCGCCCCCACTGAGCTACCATGCTGCCCCCACCGTGCTACCATGCTGCCCCCACCGTGCCACCCCCACCGTGCTACCATGCCGCCCCCACCGTGCCGCCCCCACTGAGCTACCATGCCACCCCCACCGTGCTACCATGCCGCCCCCACTGTGCTACCATGCCGCCCCCACCGTGCCACCGTGCCGCCCCCACTGAGCTACCGTGCCGCCCCCACTGTGCCACCGTGCTGCCCCCACCGTGCCACCGTGCCACCCCCACCGTGCCACCATGCCGCCCCCACTGAGCTACCATGCCGCCCCCACTGTGCCACCGTGCCGCCCCCACCATGCCATCGTGCCGCCCCCACTTTGCTACCGTGCCGCCCCCACCGTGCCACCTTGCTGCTCCCTGTGCTACCATGCTGACCCCAATGTGCTACCGTGCCGCCCCCCTGTGCTACCATGCCGCCCCCCCATGCCACCGTGCCACACCCACTGTGCTACCGTGCCGCCCCCACCATGCTACCGTGCCGCCCCCCTGTGCCACCGTGCCGTACCCACTGTGCTACAGTGCCACCCCCACTGTGCTACCGTGCCGCCCCCACCGTGCTACTGTGCCGCCCCCCTGTGCTACCGTGCCACCCCCACCGTGCTACCGTGCTGCACCCACCGTGCCGCCGCCCTGTGCTACCGTGCCGCCCCCACCGTGCTACCGTGCCGCCCCCCTGTGCCACCGTGCCGCACCCACTGTGCTACTGTGCTGACCCCACCGTGCTACTGTGCCGCCCCCTGTGCCACCGTGCCGCCCCAACCGTGCTACCGTGCCGCCCTCCTGTGCTACCGTACCGCCCCCCCTGTGCCAACGTGCCGCCCCCACCGTGCTACCGTGCTGACCCCACCGTGCCACCGTGCCGCCCCCACTGTGCTACCGTGCTGCCCCCACCGTGCTACCGTGCTGACCCCACCGTGCCACCGTGCCGCCCCCACTGTGCTACCGTGCTGCCCCCACCGTGCTACCGTGCTGACCCCACCGTGCCACCGTGCCGCCCCCACTGTGCTACCGTGCTGCCCCCACCGTGCTACCGTGCCGCACCTCCCGTGCTACCGTGCCGCCTCCCACTGTGCAACCGTGCCGCCCCCACTGTGCTACCGTGCTGCCCCCCCTGTACCACCGTGCTGCGCCCCCTGTGCTACCGTGCCGCCCCCACCGTGCTACCATGCCGCCCCCACCGTGCTACCGTGCCGCCCCCCTGTACCACCGTGCCGCACCCACTGTGCTACCGTGCCGCCCCCACCGTGCTACCGTGCCGCCCCCCTGTACCACCGTGCCGCACCCACTGTGCTACCGTGCCGCCCCCACCGTGCTACCGTGCTGCCCCCACCATTCTACCGTGCCGCACCCACCGAGCTACCGTGCGCCCCCCCCCCCAGTGTACTGTACCGCCTCCCCCCGTGCTACTATGCCGCCCCCACTGTGCTACCGTGCCGCCCCCACTGTGCTACCGTGTTGCCCCCCCGGTGCTACCGTGCTGCCCCCACTGTGCTACCATGCCGCCCCCACTGTGCTACCGTGCCGCCCCCACTGTGCTACCGTGCCGCCCCCACTGTGCTACCATGCCGCCCCCACTGTGCTACCATGCCGCCCCCACTGTGCTACCGTGCCGCCCCCACTGTGCTACCGTGCTGCCCCCACCGTGCTACCGTGCCGCCCCCACTGTGCTACCGTGCTGCCCCCCCGGTGCTACCGTGCTGCCCCCCCCGGTGCTACCGTGCCGCCCCCAGTGCTACCATGCCGCCCCCCACCGTGCTACTGTGCTGCCCCCACCGTGCTACCGTGCCGCCCCCACTGTGCTACCATGCCGCCCCCACTGTGCTACCGTGCCGCCCCCACTGTGCTACCGTGTTGCCCCCCCGGTGCTACCGTGCTGCCCCCACTGTGCTACCATGCCGCCCCCACTGTGCTACCGTGCCGCCCCCACTGTGCTACCGTGCCGCCCCCACTGTGCTACCATGCCGCCCCGACTGTGCTACCATGCCGCCCCCACTGTGCTACCGTGCCGCCCCCACTGTGCTACCGTGCTGCCCCCACCGTGCTACCGTGCCGCCCCCACTGTGCTACCGTGCTGCCCCCCCGGTGCTACCGTGCTGCCCCCCCGGTGCTACCGTGCCGCCCCCACTGTGCTACCGTGCCGCCCCCAGTGCTACCATGCCGCCCCCCACCGTGCTACTGTGCTGCCCCCACCGTGCTACCGTGCCGCCCCCACTGTGCTACCGTGCCGCCCCCCTGTGCCACCGTGCCACCCCCCTGTGCTACTGTGCCACCCCCCTGTGCTACTGTGCCACCCCCCTGTGCTACTGTGCCACCCCCCTGTGCCACCGTGCTGCCACCACCGTGCTACCGTGCCACCCCCCTGTGCTACTGTGCCACCCCCCTGTGCCACCGTGCTGCCCCCACCGTGCCACCCCCACTGTGCTACCGTGCCACCCCCCTGTGCTACTGTGCCGCCCCCACTGTGCTACCGTGCCACCCCCCTGTGCTACTGTGCCACCCCCCTGTGCCACCGTGCTGCCCCCACCGTGCCACCGTGCCACCCCCACTGTGCTACCGTGCCACCCCCCTGTGCTACTGTGCCGCCCCCACTGTGCTACCGTGCCACCCCCACCGTGCTACCGTGCCACCCCCACTGTGCTACCGTGCTGCCCCCACCGTGCTACCGTGCCGCCCCGACCGCGCTACCATGCCGCCCCCACCGTGCTACCGTGCCGCCCCCCCTGTGCTACCATGCTGCCCCCACCGTGCTACCGTGCCGCCCCCACTGTGCTACCGTGCCGCACCCCTGTGCCACCGTGCCGCCCCCCTATGCCACCGTGCCGCAGCCTCTGTGCTACCGTGCCGCTCCCACCGAGCTACCGTGCCGCCTCCCCCCGTGCTACCATGCCGCCCCCACTGTGCTACCGTGCCACCCCCACCGTGCTCCCGTGCCGCCCCCTGTGCCACCGTGCCACCCCCCTGTGCTACCGCGTCACCCCCCTGTGCCACCGTGCCGCCCCCACTGTGCTACCGTGCCGCCCCCACCGAGCTACCGTGCCGCCCCCCCCTGTGCCACCGTGCCGTACCCACTGTGCTACTGTGCTGCCCCCCTGTGCTACCGTGCTGACCCCACCGTGCTACCGTGCCGCCCCCCTGTGCTACCGTGCTGCCCCCACCGTGCTACCGTGCTGACCCCACTGTGCTACCGTGCCGCCCCCCTGTGCTACCGTGCCGCCCCCACCGTGCTACCGTGCTGACCCCACCGTGCCACCGTGCCGCCCCCCTGTGCTACCGTGCCGCACCCCCCTGTGCCACCGTGCCGCCCCCACCGTGCCACCGTGCCGCCCCCACCGTGCCACCGTGCCGCCCCCCTGTGCTACTGTGCCGCACCCCCCTGTGCTACCGTGCCACCCCCACTGTGCTACCGTGCCGCACCCCCCTGTACTACCGTGCCGCCCCCCTTTGCTACCGTGCCGCCCCCACCGTGCCACCGTGCCGCCCCCACCGTGCCACCGTGCCGCCTCCCTGTGTTACCGTGCCCCCCCCCCACTGTGCTACGGTGCCGCCCCCACTGTGCTACCATGTTGCCCCCACTGTGCTACTGTGTTGCCCCCCTGTGCTACCGTTCCGCAACCCCGTGCCACCGTGCCTCCCCCACTGTGCTACCGTGCCGCCCCCACTGTGCTATCGTGCCGCCCCCACCGTGCTACCGTGCCTCCCCACCGTGCTACCGTGCTGCCCCCACAGTGCCACCGTGCCGCCCCCACTGTGCTACCGTGCCGCCCCCACCGTGCTACCGTGCCGCCCCCTTGTGCTACCGTGCCGCCCCCACTGTGCTATCGTGCCGCCCCCACCGTGCTACCGTGCCTCCCCCACCGTGCTACCGTGCCTCCCCCACTGTGCTACCGTGCCGCCCCCACTGTGCTACCGTGCCGCCCCCACTGTGCTATCGTGCCGCCCCCACCGTGCCACCGTGCCGCCCCCACCGTGCCACCGTGCCGCTCCCCTGTGCTACCGTGCCGCACCCCCCTGTGCTACCGTGCCCCCCCCACTGTGCTACCGTGCCGCCCCCACTGTGCTACCGTGTTGCCCCCACCGTGCTACCGTGCCGCACCCACTGTGCTACCGTGCCGCCCCGACGGTACTACCGTGCCGCCCCCCCTGTGCAACCGTCCCGCCCCCACTGTGCTACCGTGCCGCCCCCCCTGTGCTACCATTCCGCAACCCCGTGCCACCGTGCCTCCCCCACTGTGCTACCGTGCCGCCCCCACTGTGCTACCGTGCCGCCCCCACTGTGCTATCGTGCCGCCCCCACCGTTCTACCGTGCCTCCCCCACCGTGCTACCGTGCTGCCCTCTACTGTGCTACCGTGCCGCCCCTACTGTGCTATCGTGCCGCCCCCACCGTGCTACCGTGCCTCCCCCACCGTGCTACCGTGCTGCCCCCACTGTGCTATCGTGCCGCCCCCACCGTGCTACCGTGCCTCCCCCACCGTGCTACCGTGCCGCCCCCACTGTGCTACCGTGCCGCCCCCACTGTGCTACCGTGCCGCCCCCCCTGTGCTACCGTGCCTCCCCCACCGTGCTACCGTGCCGCCCCCACTGTGCTACCGTGCCGCCCCCACTGTGCTATCGTGCCGCCCCCCCTGTGCTACCGTGCCTCCCCCACCGTGCTACCGTGCCGCCCCCACTGTGCTACCGTGCCGCCCCTACTGTGCCACCGTGCCGCCCCCACTGTGCTACCGTGCCGCCCCCACTGTGCTACCGTGCCGCCCCCACTGTGCTATCGTGCCGCCCCCACTGTGCTACTCTGCCGCCCCCACTGTGCTACTGTGCCGCCCCCAATGTGCTATCGTGCCGCCCCCACCGTGCTACCGTGCCGCCCCCACCGTGCTACCCCCACTGTGCTATCGTGCCGCCCCCACCGTGCTACCGTGCTGACCCCCCCGTGCTACCATGCCTCCCCCCCCGTGCTACCGTGCCGCCCCCGTGCTACCGTGCCGCCCCCGTGCTACCGTGCTGCCCCCACCGTGCTACCGTGCTGCCCCCACCGTGCTACCGTGCTGCCCCCACCGTGCTACTGTGCCACCCCCACTGTGCCACCGTGCTGACCCCACCGTGCTACCGTGCCTCCCCCACCGTGCTACCGTGCTGCCCCCACCGTGCTACCGTGCCGCCCCCACTGTGCCACCGTGCTGACCCCACCGTGCTACCGTGCCTCCCCCACCGTGCCACTGTGCCGCCCCCACTGTGCTACCGTGCCGCCCTCACTGTGCCACCGTGCTGACCCCACCGTGCTACCGTGCCACCCCCCTGTGCTACCATGCCGCCCCCACTGTGCCACCGTGGTGCCCCCACCGTGCCACCCCCCTGTGCTACCATGCCGCCCCCACTGTGCCACCGTGCTGCCCCCACCGTGCCACCGTGCCACCCCCACCGTGCTACCATGCCACCCCCACTGTGCTACCATGCCGCCCCCACCGTGCCGCCCCCACTGAGCTACCATGCTGCCCCCACCGTGCTACCATGCTGCCCCCACCGTGCCACCGTGCCACCCCCACCGTGCTACCATGCCGCCCCCACCGTGCCGCCCCCACTGAGCTACCATGCCACCCCCACCGTGCTACCATGCCGCCCCCACTGTGCTACCATGCCGCCCCCACCGTGCCACCGTGCCGCCCCCACTGAGCTACCGTGCCGCCCCCACTGTGCCACCGTGCTGCCCCCACCATGCCACCGTGCCACCCCCACCGTGCCACCGTGCCGCCCCCACTGAGCTACCGTGCCGCCCCCACTGTGCCACCGTGCCGCCCCCACCATGCCATCGTGCCGCCCCCACTTTGCTACCGTGCCGCCCCCACCGTGCCACCATGCTGCTCCCTGTGCTACCATGCTGACCCCAATGTGCTACCGTGCCGCCCCCCCGTGCCACCGTGCCACACCCACTGTGCTACCGTGCCGCCCCCACCATGCTACCGTGCCGCCCCCCTGTGCCACCGTGCCGTACCCACTGTGCTACAGTGCCACCCCCACTGTGCTACCGTGCCGCCCCCCTGTGCTACCATGCCGCCCCCCCGTGCCATCGTGCCACCCCCACTGTGCTACCGTGCCGCCCCCACCGTGCTACCGTGCCGCCCCCCTGTGCTACTGTGCCACCCCCACCGTACTACCGTGCTGCACCCCCCGTGCCACCGCGCTGCACCCACCGTGCCGCCCCCACCGTGCTACCGTGCCGCCCCCACCGTGCTACCGTGCCGCCCCCACCGTGCTACCGTGCTGCCCACAATGTGCTACCGTGCCGCCCACAATGTGCTACCGTGCCGCCTACCTGTGCTACCGTGCCGCACCCACTGTGCTACTGTGCCACCCCCCCTGTGCTACCGTGCTGCTTCCACCGTGCTACTGTGCCGCCCCCTGTGCCACCGTGCCGCTCCAACCGTGCTACCGTGCCGCCCCCCTGTGCTACCGTACCGCCCCCCCTGTGCCAACGTGCCACCCCCACTGTGCTACCGTGCCGCCCCCACTGTGCCACCGTGCTGACCCCACCGTGCTACCGTGCCACCCCCTGTGCTACCATGCCGCCCCCACTGTGCCACCGTGCTGCCCCCACCGTGCCACCGTGCCACCCCCCTGTGCTACCATGCCGCCCCCACTGTGCCACTGTGCTGCCCCCACCGTGCCACCCCCACCGTGCTACCATGCCACCCCCACTGTGCTACCATGCCGCCCCCACCGTGCCGCCCCCACTGAGCTACCATGCTGCCCCCACCGTGCTACCATGCTGCCCCCACCGTGCCACCGTGCCACCCCCACCGTGCTACCATGCCGCCCCCACCGTGCCGCCCCCACTGAGCTACCATGCCACCCCCACCGTGCTACCATGCCGCCCCCACTGTGCTACCATGCCGCCCCCACCGTGCCACCGTGCCGCCTCCACTGAGCTACCGTGCCGCCCCCACTGTGCCACCGTGCCACCCCCACCGTGCCACCGTGCCGCCCCCACTGAGCTACCATGCCGCCCCCACTGTGCCACCGTGCCGCCCCACCATGCCATCGTGCCGCCCCCACTTTGCTACCGTGCCACCCCCACCGTGCCACCGTGCCGCCCCCACTGAGCTACCATGCCGCCCCCACTGTGCCACCGTGCCGCCCCCACCATGCCATCGTGCCGCACCCACTTTGCTACCGTGCCGCCCCCACCGTGCCACCGTGCTGCTCCCTGTGCTACCGTGCCGCCCCCACCATGCTACCGTGCCGCCCCCCCCTGTGCCACCGTGCCGTACCCACTGTGCTACAGTGCCACCCCCACTGTGCTACCGTGCCGCCCCCACCGTGCTACTGTGCCGCCCCCCTGTGCTACCGTGCCACCCCCACCGTGCTACCGTGCTGCACCCCCCGTGCCACCGTGCTGCCCCCCCTGTGCTACCGTGCCGCCCCCACCGTGCTACCGTGCCGCCCCCCTGTGCTACCGTGCCACCCCCACCGTGCTACCGTGCTGCACCCCCCGTGCCACCGTGCTGCCCCCCCTGTGCTACCGTGCCGCCCCCACCGTGCTACCGTTCCGCCGCCCTGTGCTACCGTGCCGCCCCCACCGTGCTACCGTGCCGCCCCCACCGTGCTACCGTGCCGCCCCCTGTGCTACCGTGCCGCCCCCCTGTGCCACCGTGCCGCACCCACTGTGCTACTGTGCCACCCCCCCTGTGCTACCGTGCTGCCCCCACCGTGCTACTGTGCCGCCCCCCTGTGCCACCGTGCCGCCCCAACCGTGCTACCGTGCCGCCCCCCTGTGCTACCGTACCGCCCCCCCTGTGCCAACGTGCCACCCCCACTGTGCTACCGTGCCGCCCCCACCGTGCTACCATGCTGCCCCCACCGTGCTACCGTGCCGCACCTCCCGTGCTACCGTGCCGCCTCCCACTGTGCAACCGTGCCGCCCCCCTGTACCACCGTGCCGCACCCCCTGTGCTACCGTGCCGCCCCCACCGTGCTACCATGCCGCCCCCACCGTGCTACCGTGCCGCCCCCCTGTACCACCGTGCTGCGCCCCCTGTGCTACCGTGCCGCCCCCACTGTGCTACCATGCCGTACCCACTGTGCTAACGTGCCGCCCCCACTGTGCTACCGTGTTGCCCCCCCCGGTGCTACCGTGCTGCCCCCCCGGTGCTACCGTGCCGCCCCCACTGTGCTACCGTGCCGCCCCCCTGTGGCACCGTGCCGCATCCACTGTGCTACCGTGCTGCCCCCACTGTGTTACCGTGCCACCCCCACTGTGCTACCGTGCCGCCCCCACTGTGCTACCGTGCTTCCCCCAGCGTGCTACCGTGCCGCCCCCACTGTGCTACCGTGCTTCCCCCAGCGTGCTACCGTGCCGCCCCCACTGTGCTACCGTGCCGCCCCCTGTGCCACCGTGCCGCCCCCCTGTGCCACCGTGCCGCAGCCTCTGTGCTACCGTGCCGCTCCCACCGAGCTACCGTGCCGCCTCCCCCCGTGCTACCATGCCGCACCCACTGTGCTACCGTGCCACCCCCCTGTGCTACCGTGTCACCCCCCTGTGCCACCGTGCCGCCCCCACTGTGCTACCGTGCCGCCCCCACCGTGTTACTGTGCCGCCCCCGCTGTGCTACCGTGCCGCCCCCCCTGTGCCACCGTGCCGTACCCACTGTGCTACCGTGCTGCCCCCCTGTGCTACCGTGCTGACCCCACCGTGCTACCGTGCCGCCCCCCTGTGCTACCGTGCTGCCCCCACCGTGCTACCGTGCTGACCCCACTGTGCTACCGTGCCGCCCCCCTGTGCTACCGTGCCGCCCCCACCGTGCTACCGTGCTGACCCCACCGTGCTACCGTGCCGCCCCCCACCGTGCTACCGTGCTGACCCCACCGTGCTACCGTGCCGCCCCCCACCGTGCCACCGTGCCGCCCCCACCGTGCCACCGTGCCGCCCCCACCGTGCCGCCCCCCTGTGCTACCGTGCCGCACCCCCCTGTGCTACCGTGCCGCCCCCACTGTGCTACCGTGCCGCACCCCCCTGTACTACCGTGCCGCCCCCCTGTGCTACCGTGCCGCCCCCACCGTGCCGCCCCCACCGTGCCGCCCCCCTGTGCTACCGTGCCCCCCCCCCACTGTGCTACCGTGCCGCCCCCACTGTGCTACCGTGTTGCCCCCCTGTGCTACCGTTCCGCAACCCCGTGCCACCGTGCCTCCCCCACTGTGCTACCGTGCCGCCCCCACTGTGCTACCGTGCCGCCCCCACTGTGCTATCGTGCCGCCCCCACCGTGCTACCGTGCCTCCCCCACCGTGCTACCGTGCTGCCCCACCGTCCCACCGTGCCGCCCCCACTGTGCTACCGTGCCGCCCCCACCGTGCTACCGTGCCGCCCCCCCGTGCTACCGTGCCGCCCCCACTGTGCTATCGTGCCGCCCCCACCGTGCTACCGTGCCTCCCCCACTGTGCTACCGTGCCGCCCCCACTGTGCTACCGTGCCGCCCCCACTGTGCTATCGTGCCGCCCCCACTGTGCTATCGTGCCGCCCCCAACGTGCCACCGTGCCGCCCCCCTGTGCTACCGTGCCGCACCCACCGAGCTACCGTGCGCCCCCCCCCCCAGTGTGCTGTACCGCCTCCCCCCGTGCTACTATGCCGCCCCCACTGTGCTGCCATGCCGCCCCCACTGTGCTACCGTGCCGCCCCCACTGTGCTACCGTGTTGCCCCCCCGGTGCTACCGTGCTGCCCCCACCGTGCTACCGTGCCGCCCCCACTGTGCTACCGTGCTGCCCCCCCGGTGCTACCGTGCTGCCCCCCCGGTGCTACCGTGCCGCCCCCACTGTGCTACCGTGCCGCCCCCCACCGTGCTACTGTGCTGCCCCCACCGTGCTACCGTGCCGCCCCCACTGTGCTACCGTGCCGCCCCCCTGTGCCACCGTGCCGCATCCACTGTGCTACCGTGCTGCCCCCACTGTGTTACCGTGCCACCCCCACTGTGCTACCGTGCCACCCCCACTGTGCCACCGTGCTGCCCCCACCGTGCTACCGTGCTGCCCCCACCGTGTTACCGTGCCACCCCCACTGTGCTACCGTGCCACCCCCCTGTGCTACTGTGCCGCCCCCACTGTGCTACCGTGCTGCCCCACCGTGTTACCGTGCCACCCCCACTGTGTTACCGTGCCACCCCCACCGTGCTACCGTGCCGCCCCCACCGTGCTACCGTGCTGCCCCCACCGTGTTACCGTGCTGCCCCACCGTGTTACCGTGCCACCCCCACTGTGTTACCGTGCCACCCCCACCGTGCTACCGTGCCGCCCCGACCGCGCTACCATGCCGCCCCCACTGTGCTACCGTGCTGCCCCCACCGTGCTACCATGCCGCCCCCACTGTGCTACCGTGCTGCCCCCAGCGTGCTACCGTGCCGCCCCCACTGTGCTACCGTGCCGCCCCCCTGTGCCACCGTGCCGCCCCCCTGTGCCACCGTGCCGCAGCCTCTGTGCTACCGTGCCGCTCCCACCGAGCTACCGTGCCGCCTCCCCCCGTGCTACCATGCCGCCCCCACTGTGCTACCGTGCCACCCCCACCGTGCTCCCGTGCCGCCCCCTGTGCCACCGTGCCGCACCCACTGTGCTACCGTGCCACCCCCCTGTGCCACCGTGCCGCCCCCACTGTGCTACCGTGCCGCCCCCACCGTGTTACTGTGCCGCCCCCGCTGTGCTACCGTGCCGCCCCCCCTGTGCCACCGTGCCGTACCCACTGTGCTACCGTGCTGCCCCCCTGTGCTACCGTGCTGACCCCACCGTGCTACCGTGCCGCCCCCCTGTGCTACCGTGCTGCCCCCACCGTGCTACCGTGCTGACCCCACTGTGCTACCGTGCCGCCCCCCCTGTGCTACCGTGCCGCCCCCACCGTGCTACCGTGCTGACCCCACCGTGCTACCGTGCCGCCCCCCACCGTGCTACCGTGCTGACCCCACCGTGCTACCGTGCCGCCCCCCACCGTGCCACCGTGCCGCCCCCACCGTGCCACCGTGCCGCCCCCACCGTGCCACCGTGCCGCCCCCCTGTGCTACCGTGCCGCACCCCCCTGTGCTACCGTGCCGCCCCCACTGTGCTACCGTGCCGCACCCCCCTGTACTACCGTGCCGCCCCCCTGTGCTACCGTGCCGCCCCCACCGTGCCACCGTGCCGCCCCCACCGTGCCACCGTGCCGCCCCCCTGTGCTACCGTGCCCCCCCCCACTGTGCTACCGTGCCGCCCCCACTGTGCTACCGTGTTGCCCCCCTGTGCTACCGTTCCGCAACCCCGTGCCACCGTGCCTCCCCCACTGTGCAACCGTGCCGCCCCCACTGTGCTACCGTGCCGCCCCCACTGTGCTACCGTGCCGCCCCCACTGTGCTATCGTGCCGCCCCCACCGTGCTACCGTGCCTCCCCCACCGTGCTACCGTGCTGCCCCCACCGTCCCACCGTGCCGCCCCCACTGTGCTACCGTGCCGCCCCCACCGTGCTACCGTGCCGCCCCCCCGTGCTACCGTGCCGCCCCCACTGTGCTATCGTGCCGCCCCCACCGTGCTACCGTGCCTCCCCCACTGTGCTACCGTGCCGCCCCCACTGTGCTACCGTGCCGCCCCCACTGTGCTATCGTGCCGCCCCCACCGTGCCACCGTGCCGCCCCCACCGTGCCACCGTGCCGCCCCCCTGTGCTACCGTGCCGCACCCCCCTGTGCTACCGTGCCCCCCCCACTGTGCTACCGTGTTGCCCCCACTGTGCTACCGTGTTGCCCCCACTGTGCTACCGTGCCGCCCCCACTGTGCTACCGTGCCGCCCCCACTGTGCTATCGTGCCGCCCCCACTCTGCTATCGTGCCGCCCCCACCGTGCTACCGTGCCTCCCCCACCGTGCCACCGTGCCGCCCCCACTGTGCTACCGTGCCGCCCCCACCGTGCTACCGTGCCGCCCCCCCGTGCTACCGTGCCGCCCCCACTGTGCTATCGTGCCGCCCCCACTGTGCTACTCTGCCGCCCCCACTGTGCTACCGTGCCGCCCCCACTGTGCTATCGTGCCGCCCCCACCGTGCTACCGTGCCGCCCCCACCGTGCTACCCCCACTGTGCTATCGTGCCGCCCCCACCGTGCTACCGTGCCGCCCCCGTGCTACCGTGCCGCCCCCGTGCTACCGTGCTGCCCCCACCGTGCTACCGTGCTGCCCCCACCGTGCTACCGTGCTGCCCCCACCGTGCTACCGTGCCACCCCCACTGTGCCACCGTGCTGACCCCACCGTGCTACTGCGCCTCCCCACCGTGCTACCGTGCTGCCCCCACCGTGCTACCGTGCCGCCCCCACTGTGCCACCGTGCTGACCCCACCGTGCTACCGTGCCTCCCCACCGTGCCACTGTGCCGCCCCCACTGTGCTACCGTGCCGCCCCCACTGTGCCACCGTGCTGACCCCACCGTGCTACCGTGCCACCCCCTTGTGCTACCATGCCGCCCCCACTGTGCCACCATGCTGCCCCCACCATGCCACCCCCCTGTGCTACCATGCCACCCCCACTGTGCTACCATGCCGCCCCCACTGTGCCACCGTGCTGCCCCCACCGTGCCAACGTGCCACCCCCACCGTGCTACCATGCCACCCCCACTGTGCTACCATGCCGCCCCCACCGTGCCGCCCCCACTGAGCTACCATGCTGCCCCCACCGTGCTACCATGCTGCCCCCACCGTGCCACCGTGCCACCCCCACCGTGCTACCATGCTGCCCCACCGTGCCGCCCCCACTGAGCTACCATGCCACCCCCACCGTGCTACCATGCCGCCCCCACTGTGCTACCATGCCGCCCCCACCGTGCCACCGTGCCGCCCCCACCGTGCCACCGTGCCGCCCCCACTGCGCCACCGTGCTGCCCCCACCGTGCCACCGTGCCACCCCCACCGTGCCACCATGCCGCCCCCACTGAGCTACCATGCTGCCCCCACTGTGCCACCGTGCCGCCCCCACCATGCCATCGTGCCGCCCCCACTTTGCTACCGTGCCGCCCCCACCGTGCCACCGTGCTGCTCCCTGTGCTACCATGCTGACCCCAATGTGCTACCGTGCCGCCCCCCTGTGCTACCATGCTGCCCCCCCGTGCCACCGTGCCACACCCACTGTGCTACCGTGCCGCCCCCACCATGCTACCGTGCCGCCCCCCTGTGCCACCGTGCCGTACCCACTGTGCTACCGTGCCGCCCCCCTGTGCCACCGTGCCACCCCCACTGTGCTACCGTGCCGCCCCCACCGTGCCGCCGCCCTGTGCTACCGTGCCACCCCCACCGTCCTACCGTGCTGCACCCCCCCGTGCCACCGCGCTGCACCCACCGTGCCGCCGCCCTGTGCTACCGTGCCGCCCCCACCGTGCTACCGTGCCGCCCACAATGTGCTACCGTGCCGCCTACCTGTGCTACCGTGCTGCCCCCACCGTGCTACCGTGCCGCCCCCTGTGCTACCGTGCCGCCCCCCTGTGCCACCGTGCCGCACCCACTGTGCTACCGTGCTGCCCCCACCGTGCTACTGTGCCGCCCCCCTGTGCCACCGTGCCGCCCCCCCGTGCCACCGTGCCACCCCCCCTGTGCTACCGTGCTGCCCCCACCGTGCTACTGTGCCGCCCCCCTGTGCCACCGTGCCGCACCAACCGTGCTACCGTGCCGCCCCCCCTGTGCCAACGTGCCACCCCCACTGTGCTACCGTGCCGCCGCCACTGTGCCACCGTGCTGCCCCCACCGTGCCACCGTGCCAGCCCCCTGTGCTACCATGCCGCCCCCACTGTGCCACTGTGCTGCCCCCACCGTGCCACCGTGCCACCCCCACCGTGCTACCATGCCACCCCCACTGTGCTACCATGCCGCCCCCACCGTGCCGCCCCCACTGAGCTACCATGCTGCCCCCACCGTGCGACCATGCTGCCCCCACCGTGCCACCTTGCCACCCCCACCGTGCTACCATGCCGCCCCCACCGTGCCGCCCCCACTGAGCTACCGTGCCACCCCCACCGTGCTACCATGCCGCCCCCACTGTGCTACCGTGCCGCACCCCCCTGTGCTACCGTGCCCCCCCCCACTGTGCTACCGTGCCGCACCCCCCTGTGCTACCGTGCCCCCCCCCACTGTGCTACCGTGCCGCATCCCCCTGTGCTACCGTGCCGCCCCCCTGTGCTACCGTGCCGCACCCCCCTGTGCTACCGTGCCCCCCACACCGTGCCACCGTGCCGCCCCCCCTGTGCTACCGTGCCCCCCCCCACCGTGCCACCGTGCCGCCCCCCTGTGCTACCGTGCCGCACCCCCCTGTGCTACCGTGCCGCCCCACCATGCTGCCCCCACCGTGCTACCGTGCAGCCCCCACCGTGCTACCGTGCTGCCCCCTGTGCCACCGTGCTGCCCCCACTGTGCTACCGTGCCGCACCCACTGTGCTACCGTGCCGCCCCCCCTGTGCTACCGTGCCACCCCCACTGTGCTACTGTGCCGACCCCACTGTGCTACCGTGCCACCCCCACTGTGCTACCGTGCCGCACCCACTGTGCTACCGTGCCGCCCCCACTGTGCTACCGTGCCACCCCCACTGTGCTACCGTGCCGACCCCACTGTGCTACCGTGCCACCCCCACTGTGCTACCGTGCCACCCCCACTGTGCTACTGTGCCGACCCCACTGTGCTACCGTGCCACCCCCACTGTGCTACTGTGCCGACCCCACTGTGCTACCGTGCCACCCCCACTGTGCTACCGTGCCGCACCCACTGTGCTACCGTGCCACCCCCCACTGTGCTACCGTGCCACCCCCACTGTGCTACTGTGCCGCCCCCCCTGTGCTACCGTGCCACCCCCACTGTGCTACTGTGCCGACCCCACTGTGCTACCGTGCCACCCCCACTGTGCTACCGTGCCGCACCCACTGTGCTACCGTGCCACCCCCACTGTGCTACCGTGCCGCACCCACTGTGCTACCGTGCTGCCCCCACTGTGCTACCGTGCCACCCCCACTGTGCTACCGTGCCACCCCCACTGTGCTACCGTGCCGCACCCACTGTGCTACCGTGCCGCACCCACTGTGCTACCGTGCCACCCCCACTGTGCTACTGTGCCGACCCCACCGTGCTACCGTGCCAACCCCACTGTGCTACCGTGCCACCCCCCCTGTGCTACCATGCCGCCCCCGTGCTACCGTGCCGCCCACACCGTGCTACTGTGCCGCCCCCCCGTGCTACCGTGCCACCCCCACTGTGCTACCGTGCTGCCCCCACCGTGCTACCGTGCCGCCCCCACCATGCTACCGTGCCGCCCCCACCGTGCCACCGTGCTGCCCCCACCGTGCTACCGTGCCGCCCCCACCGTGCCACCGTGCTGCCCCCACTGTGCCACCGTGCTGCCCCCACTGTGCTACCGTGCCGCCCCCATTGTGCCACCGTGCCGCCCCCATTGTGCTACCGTGCCACCCCCACTGTGCTACCGTACCGCCCACCTGTGCTACCGTGCCACCCCCACTGTGCTACCGTACCGCCCACCTGTGCTACCGTGCCGCCCCCACTGTGCTACCGTGCCGCCCCCCTGTGCTACCGTGCCACCCCCGTGCTACCGTGCCGCCCCCACTGTGCTACCGTGCCGCCCACACCGTGCTACCGTGCCGCCCCCACCGTGCCACCGTGCCGCCCCCACTGTGCTACCGTGCCGCCCCCACTGTGCTACCGTGCCGCCCCCCTGTGCCACCGTGCCGCCCCCACCGTGCCACCGTGCCGCCCCCACTGTGCTACCGTGCCGCCCCCACTGTGCTACCGTGCCGCCCCCACTGTGCTACCGTGCCGCCCCCCTGTGCTACCGTGCTGTCCCCACTGTGCTACCATGCCGCCCCCGTGCTACCGTGCCGCCCCCACTGTGCTACCGTGCTGCCCCCACCGTGCTACCGTGCCGCCCCCACTGTGCCACCGTGCCGCCCCCACTGTGCTACCGTGCCGCCCCCCTGTGCTACCGTGCTGTCCCCACTGTGCTACCGTGCTGCCCCCACTGTGCTACCGTGCCGCCCCCACTGTGCTACCGTGCCGCCCCCGTGCTACCGTGCCACCCCCACTGTGCTACCGTGCCGCCCCCACTGTGCTACCGTGCCGCCCCCACCGTGATACCTTGCCGCCCCCCCGTGCCACCGTGCCGCCCCCACCGTGCTACCGTGCCGCCCCCACCGTGCCACCGTGCAACCCCCACTGTGCTACCGTGCCACCCCCACTGTGCTACCGTGCCGCCCCCACCGTGATACCTTGCCGCCCCCCCGTGCCACCGTGCCGCCCCCACTGTGCTACCGTGCCGCCCCCACTGTGCTACCGTGCCACCCCCACTGTGCTACCGTGCCGCCCCCACCGTGATACCGTGCCACCCCCACTGTGCTACCGTGCCGCCCCCCCGTGCCACCGTGCCGCCCCCACTGTGCTACCGTGCCACCCCCACTGTGCTACCGTGCCGCCCCCACCGTGATACCTTGCCGCCCCCCCGTGCCACCGTGCCGCCCCCACTGTGCTACCCTGCCGTCCCCACTGTGCTACCGTGCCGCCCACACCGTGCTACCGTGCCGCCCCCACCGTGCCACCGTGCCGCCCCCACTGTGCTACCGTGCCGCCCCCACTGTGCTACCGTGCCGCCCCCCTGTGCCACCGTGCCGCCCCCACCGTGCCGCCCCCACTGTGCTACCGTGCCGCCCCCACTGTGCTACCGTACCGCCCCCACTGTGCTACCGTGCCGCCCCCACTGTGCTACCGTACCGCCCCCACTGTGCTACCGTGCCGCCCCCCTGTGCTACCGTGCTGTCCCCACTGTGCTACCGTGCCGCCCCCGTGCTACCGTGCCGCCCCCACTGTGCTACCGTGCCGCCCCCACCGTGCTACCGTGCCGCCCCCACTGTGCCACCGTGCCGCCCCCACTGTGCTACCGTGCCGGCCCCCTGTGCTACCGTGCTGTCCCCACTGTGCTACCGTGCTGCCCCCACTGTGCTACCGTGCCGCCCCCACTGTGCTACCGTGCCGCCCCCGTGCTACCGTGCCGCCCCCACTGTGCTACCGTGCCGCCCCCCTGTGCTACCGTGCCGCCCCCACCGTGCTACCGTGCTGCCCCCACCGTGCTACCGTGCCGCCCCCACCGTGCTACCGTGCTGACCCCACCGTGCCACCGTGCCGCCCCCACCGTGCCACCGTGCCGCCCCCACCGTGCCACCGTGCCGCCCCCCTGTGCTACCGTGCCGCACCCCCCTGTGCTACCGTGCCGCCCCCCTGTGCTACCGTGCCGCCCCCACCGTGCCACCGTGCCGCCCCCAACGTGCCACCGTGCCGCCCCCCTGTGCTACCGTGCCGCACCCCCCTGTGCTACCGTGCCCCCCCCCCACTGTGCTACCGTGCCGCACCCCCCCTGTGCTACCGTGCCCCCCCCCACTGTGCTACCGTGCCGCATCCCCCTGTGCTACCGTGCCGCCCCCCTGTGCTACCGTGCCGCACCCCCCTGTGCTACCGTGCCCCCCCCACCGTGCCACCGTGCCGCCCCCCTGTGCTACCGTGCCCCCCCACCGTGCCACCGTGCCGCCCCCCTGTGCTACCGTGCCGCACCCCCCTGTGCTACCGTGCCGCCCCACCATGCTGCCCCCACCGTGCTACCGTGCAGCCCCCACCGTGCTACCGTGCCGCCCCCACTGTGCTACCGTGCCGCCCCCACCGTGATACCTTGCCGCCCCCCCGTGCCACCGTGCCGCCCCCACCGTGCTACCGTGCCGCCCCCACCGTGCCACCGTGCAACCCCCACTGTGCTACCGTGCCACCCCCACTGTGCTACCGTGCCGCCCCCACCGTGATACCTTGCCGCCCCCCCGTGCCACCGTGCCGCCCCCACTGTGCTACCGTGCCGCCCCCACTGTGCTACCGTGCCACCCCCACTGTGCTACCGTGCCGCCCCCCCCGTGCCACCGTGCCGCCCCCACTGTGCTACCGTGCCACCCCCACTGTGCTACCGTGCCGCCCCCACCGTGATACCTTGCCGCCCCCCCGTGCCACCGTGCCGCCCCCACTGTGCTACCCTGCCGTCCCCACTGTGCTACCGTGCCGCCCACACCGTGCTACCGTGCCGCCCCCACCGTGCCACCGTGCCGCCCCCACTGTGCTACCGTGCCGCCCCCACTGTGCTACCGTGCCGCCCCCCTGTGCCACCGTGCCGCCCCCACCGTGCCGCCCCCACTGTGCTACCGTGCCGCCCCCACTGTGCTACCGTACCGCCCCCACTGTGCTACCGTGCCGCCCCCACTGTGCTACCGTACCGCCCCCACTGTGCTACCGTGCCGCCCCCCTGTGCTACCGTGCTGTCCCCACTGTGCTACCGTGCCGCCCCCGTGCTACCGTGCCGCCCCCACTGTGCTACCGTGCCGCCCCCACCGTGCTACCGTGCCGCCCCCACTGTGCCACCGTGCCGCCCCCACTGTGCTACCGTGCCGGCCCCCTGTGCTACCGTGCTGTCCCCACTGTGCTACCGTGCTGCCCCCACTGTGCTACCGTGCCGCCCCCACTGTGCTACCGTGCCGCCCCCGTGCTACCGTGCCGCCCCCACTGTGCTACCCTGCCGCCCCCCTGTGCTACCGTGCCGCCCCCACCGTGCTACCGTGCTGCCCCCACCGTGCTACCGTGCCGCCCCCACCGTGCTACCGTGCTGACCCCACCGTGCCACCGTGCCGCCCCCACCGTGCCACCGTGCCGCCCCCACCGTGCCACCGTGCCGCCCCCCTGTGCTACCGTGCCGCACCCCCCTGTGCTACCGTGCCGCCCCCCTGTGCTACCGTGCCGCCCCCACCGTGCCACCGTGCCGCCCCCACCGTGCCACCGTGCCGCCCCCCTGTGCTACCGTGCCGCACCCCCCTGTGCTACCGTGCCCCCCCCCACTGTGCTACCGTGCCGCACCCCCCCTGTGCTACCGTGCCCCCCCCCACTGTGCTACCGTGCCGCATCCCCCTGTGCTACCGTGCCGCCCCCCTGTGCTACCGTGCCGCACCCCCCTGTGCTACCGTGCCCCCCCCACCGTGCCACCGTGCCGCCCCCCTGTGCTACCGTGCCCCCCCACCGTGCCACCGTGCCGCCCCCCTGTGCTACCGTGCCGCACCCCCCTGTGCTACCGTGCCGCCCCAGCATGCTGCCCCCACCGTGCTACCGTGCAGCCCCCACCGTGCTACCGTGCCGCCCCCCTGTGCCACCGTGCTGCCCCCACTGTGCTACCGTGCCGCACCCACTGTGCTACCGTGCCGTCCCCCCTGTGCTACCGTGCCACCCCCACTGTGCTACTGTGCCGACCCCACTGTGCTACCGTGCCACCCCCACTGTGCTACCGTGCCGCACCCACTGTGCTACCGTGCCACCCCCACTGTGCTACTGTGCCGACCCCACCGTGCTACCGTGCCACCCCCACTGTGCTACCGTGCCGCACCCACTGTGCTACCGTGCCGCACCCACTGTGCTACCGTGCCACCCCCACTGTGCTACTGTGCCGACCCCACCGTGCTACCGTGCCAACCCCACTGTGCTACCGTGCCACCCCCCCTGTGCTACCATGCCGCCCCCGTGCTACCGTGCCGCCCACACCGTGCTACTGTGCCGCCCCCCCGTGCTACCGTGCCACCCCCACTGTGCTACCGTGCTGCCCCCACCGTGCTACCGTGCCGCCCCCACCATGCTACCGTGCCGCCCCCACAGTGCCACCGTGCTGCCCCCACTGTGCTACCGTGCGGCCCCCATGTGCTACCGTGCTGCCCCCACCGTGCTACCGTGCCGCCCACACCGTGCTACCGTGCCGCCCCCACCGTGCCACCGTGCCGCCCCCACTGTGCTACCGTGCCGCCCCCACTGTGCTACCGTGCCGCCCCCCTGTGCCACCGTGCCGCCCCCACCGTGCCACCGTGCCGCCCCCACTGTGCTACCGTGCCGCCCCCACTGTGCTACCGTACCGCCCCCACTGTGCTACCGTGCCGCCCCCACTGTGCTACCGTACCGCCCCCACTGTGCTACCGTGCCGCCCCCCTGTGCTACCGTGCTGTCCCCACTTTGCTACCATGCCGCCCCCGTGCTACCGTGCCGCCCCCACTGTGCTACCGTGCTGCCCCCACCGTGCTACCGTGCCGCCCCCACTGTGCCACCGTGCCGCCCCCACTGTGCTACCGTGCCGCCCCCCTGTGCTACCGTGCTGTCCCCACTGTGCTACCGTGCTGCCCCCACTGTGCTACCGTGCCGCCCCCACTGTGCTACCGTGCCGCCCCCACTGTGCTACCGTGCCGCCCCCGTGCTACCGTGCCGCCCCCACTGTGCTACCGTGCCGCCCCCACTGTGCTACCGTGCCGCCCCCACCGTGATACCTTGCCGCCCCCCCGTGCCACCGTGCCGCCCCCACCGTGCTAACGTGCCGCCCCCACCGTGCTACCGTGCCGCCCCCACTGTGCTACCGTGCCGCCCCCACTGTGCTACCGTGCCGCCCCCGTGCTACCGTGCCGCCCCCACTGTGCTACCGTGCCGCCCCCACTGTGCTACCGTGCCGCCCCCACCGTGATACCTTGCCGCCCCCCCGTGCCACCGTGCCGCCCCCACCGTGCTAACGTGCCGCCCCCACCGTGCTACCGTGCCGCCCCCACTGTGCTACCGTGCCGCCCCCACTGTGCTACCGTGCCGCCCCCACTGTGCTACCGTGCCACCCCCACTGTGCTACCGTGCCGCCCCCACCGTGATACCGTGCCACCCCCACTGTGCTACCGTTCCGCCCCCACCGTGATACCTTGCCGCCCCCGTGCTACCGTGCCGCCCCCGTGCTACCGTGCCGCCCCCACTGTGCTACCGTGCCGCCCCCACTGTGCTACCGTGCCGCCCCCACCGTGATACCTTGCCGCCCCCCCGTGCCACCGTGCCGCCCCCACCGTGCTAACGTGCCGCCCCCACCGTGCTACCGTGCCGCCCCCACTGTGCTACCGTGCCGCCCCCACTGTGCTACCGTGCCGCCCCCACTGTGCTACCGTGCCACCCCCACTGTGCTACCGTGCCGCCCCCACCGTGATACCGTGCCACCCCCACTGTGCTACCGTTCCGCCCCCACCGTGATACCTTGCCGCCCCCCCGTGCCACCGTGCCGCCCCCACTGTGCTACCGTGCCACCCCCACTGTGCTACCGTGCCGCCCCCACCGTGATACCTTGCCGCCCCCCCGTGCCACCGTGCCGCCCCCACTGTGCTACCCTGCCGCCCCCACTGTGCTACCGTGCCGCCCACACCGTGCTACCGTGCCGCCCCCACCGTGCCACCGTGCCGCCCCCACTGTGCTACCGTGCCGCCCCCACTGTGCTACCGTGCCGCCCCCCTGTGCCACCGTGCTGCCCCCACCGTGCCACCGTGCCGCCCCCACTGTGCTACCGTGCCGCCCCCACTGTGCTACCGTACCGCCCCCACTGTGCTACCGTGCCGCCCCCACTGTGCTACCGTACCGCCCCCACTGTGCTACCGTGCCGCCCCCCTGTGCTACCGTGCTGTCCCCACTGTGCTACCGTGCCGCCCCCGTGCTACCGTGCCGTCCCCACTGTGCTACCGTGCTGCCCCCACCATGCTACCGTGCCGCCCCCACTGTGCCACCGTGCCGCCCCCACTGTGCTACCGTGCCGCCCCCACTGTGCTACCGTGCCGCCCCCCTGTGCTACCGTGCTGTCCCCACTGTGCTACCGTGCTGCCCCCACTGTGCTACCGTGCCGCCCCCACTGTGCTACCGTGCCGCCCCCGTGCTACCGTGCCGCCCCCACTGTGCTACCGTGCCGCCCCCACTGTGCTACCGTGCCGCCCCCACTGTGCTACCGTGCCGCCCCCACCGTGATACCTTGCCGCCCACCCGTGCCACCGTGCCGCCCCCACCGTGCCGCCCCCACCGTGCCACCGTGCCGCCCCCACTGTGCTACCGTGCCACCCCCACTGTGCTACCGTGCCGCCCCCACCGTGATACCTTGCCGCCCCCCCGTGCCACCGTGCCGCCCCCACTGTGCTACCGTGCCGCCCCCACTGTGCTACCGTGCTGCCCCCACTGTGCTACTCTGCCACCCCCACTGTGCTACCGTGCCACCCCCACTGTGCTACCGTGCCACCCCCACTGTGCTACCGTGCCGCCCCCACCGTGCTACTCTGCCGCCCCCACTGTGCTACTCTGCCGCCCCCACTGTGCTACTCTGCCACCCCCACTGTGCTACCGTGCCACCCTCACTGTGCTACCGTGCCACCCCCACTGTGCTACCGTGCCGCACCCACTGTGCTACCGTGCCACCCCCACTGTGCTACCATGCCACCCCCACTGTGCTACCGTGCCACCCCCACTGTGCTACCGTGCCGCCCCCACCGTGCTACTCTGCCGCCCCCACTGTGCTACTCTGCCGCCCCCACTGTGCTACTCTGCCACCCCCACTGTGCTACCGTGCCACCCCCACTGTGCTACCGTGCCACCCCCACCGTGCTACCGTGCCACCCCCACCGTGCTACCGTGCCACCCCCACTGTGCTACCGTGCCGCACCCACTGTGCTACCGTGCCACCCCCACTGTGCTACCGTGCCACCCCCACTGTGCTACCGTGCCGCTCCCACCGTGCTACCGTGCCACACCCACTGTGCTACCGTGCCACCCCCACTGTGCTACCGTGCCGCACCCACTGTGCTACCGTGCCACCCCCACTGTGCTACCGTGCCACCCCGCTGTGCCACCGTGCTGCCCCCACTGTGCTACGCTGCCACCCCCACTGTGCTACCGTGCCGCCCCCACTGTGCTACTCTGCCGCCCCCACTGTGCTACTCTGCCACCCCCACTGTGCTACCGTGCCACCCCCATCGTGCCACCGTGCCGCCCCCACTGTGCTACCGTGCTGCCCCCACCGTGCTACCGTGCCGCCCCCACCGTGCTACTCTGCCACCCCCACTGTGCCACCGTGCGATCACCACTGTGCTACCGTGCCGCCCCCCTGTGCTACCGTGCCGCCTCCACTGTGCTACCGTGCCGCCTCCACTGTGCTACCGTGCCGCCTCCACTGTGCTACCGTGCCGCCTCCACTGTGCTACCGTGCCGCCTCCACTGTGCTACCGTGCCGCCCCCACCGTGCTACTCTGCCACCCCTACTGTGCCACCGTGCGATCCCCACTGTGCTACCGTGCCGCCCCCCTGTGCTACCGTGCCGCCCCCACCGTGCTACCGTGCCACCCCTACTGTGCTACCGTGCCGCCCCCACTGTGCTACCGTGCCGCCCCCACTGTGCTACCGTGCCGCCCCCACTGTGCTACCGTGCCGCCCCCCACTGTGCTACCGTGCCGCCCCCCCGTGCTACCGTGCCACCCCCACTGTGCTACCGTGCCACCCCCACTGTGCTACCGTGCCGCCCCCCCTGTGCTACCGTGCCGCCCCCATGCTACCGTGCCGCCCCCCCGTGCTACCGTGCCACCCCCACTGTGCCACCGTGCCGCCCCCCCGTGCTACCGTGCCGCCCCCCCGTGCTACCGTGCCACCCCCACCGTGCTACCGTGCCACCCCCCCTGTGCTACCGTGCCGCCCCCACCGTGCCACCGTGCCGCCCCACCGTGATACCTTGCCGCCCCCACCGTGCTACCGTGCCGCCTCCACTGTGCTACCGTGCCGCCCCCACTGTGCTACCGTGCCACCCCCACCGTGCTACCGTGCCACCCCCACCGTGCTACTGTGCCACCCCCACTGTGCTACCGTGCCACCCCCACTGTGCTACCGTGCCACCCCCACTGTGCTACCGTGCCACCCCCACTGTGCTACCGTGCCACCCCCACTGTGCTACCGTGCCACCCCCACCGTGCTACCGTGCCACCCCCACTGTGCTACCGTGCCACCCCCACTGTGCTACCGTGCCACCCCCACTGTGCTACCGTGCCACCCCCACTGTGCTACCGTGCCGCCCCCACCGTGCTACTCTGCCGCCCCCACTGTGCTACTCTGCCGCCCCCACTGTGCTACTCTGCCACCCCCACTGTGCTACCGTGCCACCCCCACTGTGCTACCGTGCCACCCCCACCGTGCTACCGTGCCACCCCCACTGTGCTACCGTGCCACCCCCACTGTGCTACCGTGCCGCACCCACTGTGCTACCGTGCCACCCCCACTGTGCTACCGTGCCACCCCCACTGTGCTACCGTGCCACCCCCACTGTGCTACCGTGCCGCCCCCACCGTGCTACCGTGCCACCCCCACTGTGCTACCGTGCCACCCCCACTGTGCTACCGTGCCACCCCCACTGTGCTACCGTGCCGCACCCACTGTGCTACTCTGCCAACCCCACTGTGCTACCGTGCCACCCCCACTGTGCTACCGTGCCACCCCCACCGTGCTACCGTGCCACCCCCACTGTGCTACTCTGCCGCCCCCACTGTGCTACTCTGCCGCCCCCACTGTGCTACTCTGCCACCCCCACTGTGCTACCATGCCACCCCCACTGTGCTACCGTGCCACCCCCACCGTGCTACCGTGCCACCCCCACGGTGCTACCGTGCCACCCCCACTGTGCTACCGTGCCACCCCCACTGTGCAACCGTGCCGCACCCACTGTGCTACCGTGCCACCCCCACTGTGCTACCGTGCCACCCCCACTGTGCTACCGTGCCACCCCCACCGTGCTACCGTGCCACCCCCACTGTGCTACCGTGCCGCACCCACTGTGCTACCGTGCCGCCCCCATTGTGCTACCGTGCCACCCCCACTGTGCTACCGTACCGCCCACCTGTGCTACCGTGCCACCCCCACTGTGCTACCGTACCGCCCACCTGTGCTACCATGCCGCCCCCACTGTGCTACCGTGCCGCCCCCCTGTGCTACCGTGCCACCCCCGTGCTACCGTGCCGCCCCCACTGTGCTACCGTGCCGCCCACACCGTGCTACCGTGCCGCCCCCACCGTGCCACCGTGCCGCCCCCACTCTGCTACCGTGCCGCCCCCACTGTGCTACCGTGCCGCCCCCCTGTGCCACCGTGCCGCCCCCACCGTGCCACCGTGCCGCCCCCACTGTGCTACCGTGCCGCCCCCACTGTGCTACCGTGCCGCCCCCACTGTGCTACCGTACCGCCCCCACTGTGCTACCGTGCCGCCCCCGTGATACCGTGCTGTCCCCACTGTGCTACCATGCCGCCCCCGTGCTACCGTGCCGCCCCCACTGTGCTACCGTGCTGCCCCCACCGTGCTACCGTGCCGCCCCCACTGTGCCACCGTGCCGCCCCCACTGTGCTACCGTGCCGCCCCCCTGTGCTACCGTGCTGTCCCCACTGTGCTACCGTGCTGCCCCCACTGTGCTACCGTGCCGCCCCCACTGTGCTACCGTGCCGCCCCCGTGCTACCGTGCCGCCCCCACTGTGCTACCGTGCCGCCCCCACTGTGCTACCGTGCCGCCCCCACCGTGATACCTTGCCGCCCCACCGTGCCGCCCCCACCGTGCTACCGTGCCGCCCCCACCGTGCCACCGTGCAACCCCCACTGTGCTACCGTGCCACCCCCACTGTGCTACCGTGCTGCCCCCACGGTGATACCTTGCCGCCCCCCCGTGCCACCGTGCCGCCCCCACTGTGCTACCGTGCCGCCCCCACTGTGCTACCGTGCCACCCCCACTGTGCTACCGTGCCGCCCCCACCGTGATACCGTGCCACCCCCACTGTGCTACCGTGCCGCCCCCACCGTGATACCTTGCCGCCCCCCCCGTGCCACCGTGCCGCCCCCACTGTGCTACCGTGCCACCCCCACTGTGCTACCGTGCCGCCCCCACCGTGATACCTTGCCGCCCCCCCGTGCCACCGTGCCGCCCCCACTGTGCTACCCTGCCGTCCCCACTGTGCTACCGTGCCGCCCACACCGTGCTACCGTGCCGCCCCCACCGTGCCACCGTGCCGCCCCCACTGTGCTACCGTGCCGCCCCCACTGTGCTACAGTGCCGCCCCCCTGTGCCACCGTGCCGCCCCCACCGTGCCACCGTGCCGCCCCCACTGTGCTACCGTGCCGCCCCCACTGTGCTACCGTACCGCCCCCACTGTGCTACCGTGCCGCCCCCACTGTGCTACCGTACCGCCCCCACTGTGCTACCGTGCCGCCCCCCTGTGCTACCGTGCTGTCCCCACTGTGCTACCGTGCCGCCCCCGTGCTACCGTGCCGCCCCCACTGTGCTACCGTGCCGCCCCCACCGTGCTACCGTGCCGCCCCCACTGTGCCACCGTGCCGCCCCCACTGTGCTACCGTGCCGCCCCCCTGTGCTACCGTGCTGCCCCCACTGTGCTACCGTGCTGCCCCCACTGTGCTACCGTGCCGCCCCCACTGTGCTACCGTGCCGCCCCCGTGCTACCGTGCCGCCCCCACTGTGCTACCGTGCCGCCCCCCTGTGCTACCGTGCCGCCCCCACCGTGCTACCGTGCTGCCCCCACCGTGCTACCGTGCTGCCCCCACCGTGCTACCGTGCCGCCCCCACCGTGCTACCGTGCTGACCCGACCGTGCCACCGTGCCGCCCCCACCGTGCCACCGTGCCGCCCCCACCGTGCCACCGTGCCGCTCCCCTGTGCTACCGTGCCGCACCCCCCTGTGCTACCGTGCCGCCCCCCTGTGCTACCGTGCCGCCCCCACCGTGCCACCGTGCCGCCCCCACCGTGCCACCGTGCCGCCCCCCTGTGCTACCGTGCCGCACCCCCCTGTGCTACCGTGCCCCCCCCCACTGTGCTACCGTGCCGCACCCCCCTGTGCTACCGTGCCCCCCCCCACTGTGCTACCGTGCCGCATCCCCCTGTGCTACCGTGCCGCCCCCCTGTGCTACCGTGCCGCACCCCCCTGTGCTACCGTGCCCCCCCCACCGTGCCACCGTGCCGCCCCCCTGTGCTACCGTGCCCCCCCACCGTGCCACCGTGCCGCCCCCCTGTGCTACCGTGCCGCACCCCCCTGTGCTACCGTGCCGCCCCACCATGCTGCCCCCACCGTGCTACCGTGCAGCCCCCACCGTGCTACCGTGCCGCCCCCCTGTGCCACCGTGCTGCCCCCACTGTGCTACCGTGCCGCCCCCCCTGTGCTACCGTGCCACCCCCACTGTGCTACTGTGCCGACCCCACTGTGCTACTGTGCCGACCCCACTGTGCTACCGTGCCACCCCCACTGTGCTACCGTGCCGCACCCACTGTGCTACCGTGCCACCCCCACTGTGCTACTGTGCCGACCCCACCGTGCTACCGTGCCACCCCCACTGTGCTACCGTGCCGCACCCCTGTGCTACCGTGCTGTCCCCACTGTGCTACCGTGCTGCCCCCACTGTGCTACCGTGCCGCCCCCACTGTGCTACCGTGCCGCCCCCGTGCTACCGTGCCGCCCCCACTGTGCTACCGTGCCGCCCCCCTGTGCTACCGTGCCGCCCCCACCGTGCTACCGTGCTGCCCCCACCGTGCTACCGTGCCGCCCCCACCGTGCTACCGTGCTGACCCGACCGTGCCACCGTGCCGCCCCCACCGTGCCACCGTGCCGCCCCCACCGTGCCACCGTGCCGCCCCCCTGTGCTACCGTGCCGCACCCCCCTGTGCTACCGTGCCGCCCCCCTGTGCTACCGTGCCGCCCCCACCGTGCCACCGTGCCGCCCCCACCGTGCCACCGTGCCGCCCCCCTGTGCTACCGTGCCGCACCCCCCTGTGCTACCGTGCCCCCCCCCACTGTGCTACCGTGCCGCACCCCCCTGTGCTACCGTGCCCCCCCCCCACTGTGCTACCGTGCCGCATCCCCCTGTGCTACCGTGCCGCCCCCCTGTGCTACCGTGCCGCGCCCCCCTGTGCTACCGTGCCCCCCCACCGTGCCACCGTGCCGCCCCCCTGTGCTACCGTGCCGCACCCCCCTGTGCTACCGTGCCGCCCCACCATGCTGCCCCCACCGTGCTACCGTGCAGCCCCCACCGTGCTACCGTGCCGCCCCCCTGTGCCACCGTGCTGCCCCCACTGTGCTACCGTGCCGCCCCCCCTGTGCTACCGTGCCACCCCCACTGTGCTACTGTGCCGACCCCACTGTGCTACTGTGCCGACCCCACTGTGCTACCGTGCCACCCCCACTGTGCTACCGTGCCGCACCCACTGTGCTACCGTGCCACCCCCACTGTGCTACTGTGCCGACCCCACCGTGCTACCGTGCCACCCCCACTGTGCTACCGTGCCGCACCCACTGTGCTACCGTGCCGCACCCACTGTGCTACCGTGCCACCCCCACTGTGCTACTGTGCCGACCCCACCGTGCTACCGTGCCAACCCCACTGTGCTACCGTGCCACCCCCCCTGTGCTACCATGCCGCCCCCGTGCTACCGTGCCGCCCACACCGTGCTAATGTGCCGCCCCCCCGTGCTACCGTGCCACCCCCACTGTGCTACCGTGCTGCCCCCACCGTGCTACCGTGCCGCCCCCACCATGCTACCGTGCCGCCCCCACAGTGCCACCGTGCTGCCCCCACTGTGCTACCGTGCGGCCCCCATGTGCTACCGTGCTGCCCCCACCGTGCTACCGTGCCGCCCACACCGTGCTACCGTGCCGCCCCCACCGTGCCACCGTGCCGCCCCCACTGTGCTACCGTGCCGCCCCCACTGTGCTACCGTGCCGCCCCCCTGTGCCACCGTGCCGCCCCCACCGTGCCACCGTGCCGCCCCCACGGTGCTACCGTGCCGCCCCCACTGTGCTACCGTACCGCCCCCACTGTGCTACCGTGCCGCCCCCACTGTGCTACCGTACCGCCCCCACTGTGCTACCGTGCCGCCCCCCTGTGCTACCGTGCTGTCCCCACTTTGCTACCATGCCGCCCCCGTGCTACCGTGCCGCCCCCACTGTGCTACCGTGCTGCCCCCACCGTGCTACCGTGCCGCCCCCACTGTGCCACCGTGCCGCCCCCACTGTGCTACCGTGCCGCCCCCCTGTGCTACCGTGCTGTCCCCACTGTGCTACCGTGCTGCCCCCACTGTGCTACCGTGCCGCCCCCACTGTGCTACCGTGCCGCCCCCACTGTGCTACCGTGCCGCCCCCGTGCTACCGTGCCGCCCCCACTGTGCTACCGTGCCGCCCCCACTGTGCTACCGTGCCGCCCTCACCGTGATACCTTGCCGCCCCCCCGTGCCACCGTGCCGCCCCCACCGTGCTACCGTGCCGCCCCCACCGTGCCACCGTGCCGCCCCCACTGTGCTACCGTGCCGCCCCCACTGTGCTACCGTGCCGCCCCCACCGTGATACCTTGCCGCCCCCCCGTGCCACCGTGCCGCCCCCACTGTGCTACCGTGCCGCCCCCACTGTGCTACCGTGCCACCCCCACTGTGCTACCGTGCCGCCCCCACCGTGATACCGTGCCACCCCCACTGTGCTACCGTGCCGCCCCCACCGTGATACCTTGCCGCCCCCCCGTGCCACCGTGCCGCCCCCACTGTGCTACCGTGCCACCCCCACTGTGCTACCGTGCCGCCCCCACCGTGATACCTTGCCGCCCCCCCGTGCCACCGTGCCGCCCCCACTGTGCTACCCTGCCGCCCCCACTGTGCTACCGTGCCGCCCACACCGTGCTACCGTGCCGCCCCCACCGTGCCACCGTGCCGCCCCCACTGTGCTACCGTGCCGCCCCCCTGTGCCACCGTGCCGCCCCCACCGTGCCACCGTGCCGCCCCCACTGTGCTACCGTGCCGCCCCCACTGTGCTACCGTACCGCCCCCACTGTGCTACCGTGCCGCCCCCACTGTGCTACCGTACCGCCCCCACTGTGCTACCGTGCCGCCCCCCTGTGCTACCGTGCTGTCCCCACTGTGCTACCGTGCCGCCCCCACTGTGCTACCGTGCCGCCCCCACTGTGCTACCGTGCTGCCCCCACCATGCTACCGTGCCGCCCCCACTGTGCCACCGTGCCGCCCCCACTGTGCTACCGTGCCGCCCCCACTGTGCTACCGTGCCGCCCCCCTGTGCTACCGTGCTGTCCCCACTGTGCTACCGTGCTGCCCCCACTGTGCTACCGTGCCGCCCCCACTGTGCTACCGTGCCGCCCCCGTGCTACCGTGCCGCCCCCACTGTGCTACCGTGCCGCCCCCACTGTGCTACCGTGCCGCCCCCACCGTGATACCTTGCCGCCCACCCGTGCCACCGTGCCGCCCCCACCGTGCTACCGTGCCGCCCCCACCGTGCCACCGTGCCGCCCCCACTGTGCTACCGTGCCACCCCCACTGTGCTACCGTGCCGCCCCCACCGTGATACCTTGCCGCCCCCCCGTGCCACCGTGCCGCCCCCACTGTGCTACCGTGCCGCCCCCACTGTGCTACCGTGCTGCCCCCACTGTGCTACTCTGCCACCCCCACTGTGCTACCGTGCCACCCCCACTGTGCTACCATGCCACCCCCACCGTGCTACCGTGCCGCCCCCACCGTGCTACTCTGCCGCCCCCACTGTGCTACTCTGCCGCCCCCACTGTGCTACCGTGCCGCCCCCACCGTGCTACTCTGCCGCCCCCACTGTGCTACTCTGCCGCCCCCACTGTGCTACTCTGCCACCCCCACTGTGCTACCGTGCCACCCTCACTGTGCTACCGTGCCACCCCCACTGTGCTACCGTGCCGCACCCACTGTGCTACCGTGCCACCCCCACTGTGCTACCATGCCACCCCCACTGTGCTACCGTGCCACCCCCACTGTGCTACCGTGCCGCCCCCACCGTGCTACTCTGCCGCCCCCACTGTGCTACTCTGCCGCCCCCACTGTGCTACCGTGCCGCCCCCACTGTGCTACCGTGCCACCCCCACCGTGCTACCGTGCCGCCCCCACCGTGCTACTCTGCCGCCCCCACTGTGCTACTCTGCCGCCCCCACTGTGCTACCGTGCCACCCCCACTGTGCTACTCTGCCACCCCCACTGTGCTACCGTGCCACCCCCACTGTGCTACCGTGCCACCCCCACCGTGCTACCGTGCCACCCCCACCGTGCTACCGTGCCACCCCCACTGTGCTACCGTGCCGCACCCACTGTGCTACCGTGCCACCCCCACTGTGCTACCGTGCCACCCCCACTGTGCTACCGTGCCGCTCCCACCGTGCTACCGTGCCACACCCACTGTGCTACCGTGCCACCCCCACTGTGCTACCGTGCCGCACCCACTGTGCTACCGTGCCACCCCCACTGTGCTACCGTGCCACCCCGCTGTGCTACCGTGCTGCCCCCACTGTGCTACTCTGCCACCCCCACTGTGCTACCGTGCCGCCCCCACTGTGCTACTCTGCCGCCCCCACTGTGCTACTCTGCCACCCCCACTGTGCTACCGTGCCACCCCCATCGTGCCACCGTGCCGCCCCCACTGTGCTACCGTGCCGCCCCCACCGTGCTACTCTGCCGCCCCCACTGTGCTACTCTGCCGCCCCCACTGTGCTACTCTGCCACCCCCACTGTGCTACCGTGCCACCCCCACTGTGCTACCATGCCACCCCCACCGTGCTACCGTGCCACCCCCACTGTGCTACCGTGCCACCCCCACTGTGCTACCGTGCCGCACCCACTGTGCTACCGTGCCACCCCCACTGTGCTACCGTGCCACCCCCACTGTGCTACCGTGCCACCCCCACTGTGCTACCGTGCCGCCCCCACCGTGCTACCGTGCCACCCCCACTGTGCTACCGTGCCACCCCCACTGTGCTACCGTGCCACCCCCACTGTGCGACCGTGCCGCACCCACTGTGCTACCGTGCCGCACCCACTGTGCAACTCTGCCACCCCCACTGTGCTACCGTGCCACCCCCATCGTGCCACCGTGCCGCCCCCACTGTGCTACCGTGCTGCCCCCACCGTGCTACCGTGCCGCCCCCACCGTGCTACTCTGCCACCCCCACTGTGCCACCGTGCGATCCCCACTGTGCTACCGTGCCACCCCCACTGTGCTACCGTGCCGCCCCCACCGTGCTACTCTGCCACCCCCACTGTGCCACCGTGCGATCCCCACTGTGCTACCGTGCCACCCCTACTGTGCTACCGTGCCGCCCCCACCGTGCTACTCTGCCACCCCCACTGTGCCACCGTGCGATCCCCACTGTGCTACCGTGCCGCCTCCACTGTGCTACCGTGCCACCCCTACTGTGCTACCGTGCCGCCCCCACCGTGCTACTCTGCCACCCCCACTGTGCCACCGTGCGATCCCCACTGTGCTACCGTGCCGCCCCCCTGTGCTACCGTGCCGCCCCCACCGTGCTACCGTGCCACCCCCACTGTGCTACCGTGCCGCCCCCACTGTGCTACCGTGCCGCCCCCACTGTGCTACCGTGCCGCCCCCACTGTGCTACCGTGCCGCCCCCCCCGTGCTACCGTGCCACCCCCACTGTGCTACCGTGCCGCCCCCCCTGTGCTACCGTGCCGCCCCCGTGCTACCGTGCCGCCCCCCCGTGCTACCGTGCCACCCCCACTGTGCCACCGTGCCGCCCCCCGTGCTACCGTGCCGCCCCCCCGTGCTACCGTGCCACCCCCACCGTGCTACCGTGCCACCCCCCCTGTGCTACCGTGCCGCCCCCACCGTGCCACCGTGCCGCCCCACCGTGATACCTTGCCGGGGCCCCCACCGTGCTACCGTGCCGCCTCCACTGTGCTACCGTGCCACCCCCACTGTGCTACCGTGCCGCCCCCACTGTGCTACCGTGCCGCCCCCCTGTGCCACCGTGCTGCCCCCACCGTGCTACCGTGCCGCCCCCACTGTGCTACCGTGCCGCCCCCACTGTGCTACCGTGCTGCCCCCACTGTGCTACCGTGCTGCCCCCACTGTGCTATCGTGCCGCCCCCAGTGTGCTACCGTGCCACCCCCCCTGTGCTACCGTGCCGCCCCCACTGTGCTACCGTGCTGCCCCCCCTGTGCTACCGTGCCGCCCCCACTGTGCTACCGTGCTGCCCCCCCTGTGCTACCGTGCTGCCCCCCCTGTGCTACCGTGCCGCCCCCACTGTGCTACCGTGCTGCCCCCCTGTGCTACCGTGCCACCCCCACCGTGCTACCGTGCCACCCCCCCTGTGCTACCGTGCCGCCCCCACCGTGCCACCGTGCCGCCCCACCGTGATACCTTGCCGGGGCCCCCACCGTGCTACCGTGCCGCCTCCACTGTGCTACCGTGCCACCCCCACTGTGCTACCGTGCCGCCCCCACTGTGCTACCGTGCCGCTCCCCTGTGCCACCGTGCTGCCCCCACCGTGCTACCGTGCCGCCCCCACTGTGCTACCGTGCCGCCCCCACTGTGCTACCGTGCTGCCCCCACTGTGCTACCGTGCTGCCCCCACTGTGCTATCGTGCCGCCCCCAGTGTGCTACCGTGCCACCCCCACTGTGCTACCGTGCTGCCCCCACCGTGCTACCGTGCCGCCCCCGTGCTACTCTGCCGCCCCCACTGTCCTACCGTGCCACCCCCACCGTGCTACCGTGCCGCGCCCACCGTGCTACCGTGCCACCCCCACCGTGCTACCGTGCCACCCCCACCGTGCTACCGTGCCACCCCCACCGTGCTACCGTGCCGCCCCCCCTGTGCTACCGTGCCGCCCCCACTGTGCTACTGTGCTGCCCCCACTGTGCTACCGTGCCGCCCCGACGGTGCTACCGTGCCGCCCCCACCGTGCTACCATGCTGCCCCCACTGTGCTACCGTGCCACCCCCACTGTGCTACCATGCCACCCCCACTGTGCGACCGTGCCGCCCCCCCTGTGCTACCGTGCCACCCCCACTGTGCTACCGTGCCGCCCCCCCTGTGCTACCGTGCTGCCCCCACTGTGCTACCGTGCTGCCCCCCCCTGTGCTACCGTGCTGCCCCCCCTGTGCTACCGTGCCGCCCCCCCGGTGCTACCGTGCCGCCCCCCCGGTGCTACCGTGCCGCCCCCCCTGTGCTACCGTGCCGCCCCCCCTGTGCTACCGTGCTGCCCCCCCGGTGCTACCGTGCCGCCCCCACTGTGCTACCGTGCTGCCCCCCCTGTGCTACCGTGCCACCCCCACCGTGCTACCGTGCTGCCCCGACTGTGCTACCGTGCCGCCCCCACTGTGCTACCGTGCCACCCCCACTGTGCTACCGTGCCGCCCCGACTGTGCTACCGTGCTGCCCCCACTGTGCTACCGTGCCGCCCCCACTGTGCTACCGTGCTACCCCCCCGGTGCTACCGTGCTGCCCCCCCTGTGCTACCGTGCCGCCCCCACTGTGCTACCGTGCTGCCCCCGCTGTGCTACCGTGCCGCCCCCACTGTGCTACCGTGCCGCCCCCCCCTGTGCTACCGTGCCGCCCCCACCGTGCTACCGTGCTGCCCCCCCTGTGCTACCGTGCCGCCCCCACTGTGCTACCGTGCTGCCCCCCCTGTGCTACCGTGCTGCCCCCCCTGTGCTACCGTGCCGCCCCCACTGTGCTACCGTGCTGCCCCCCCTGTGCTACCGTGCCGCCCCCACTGTGCTACCGTGCCGCCCCCACTGTGCTACCGTGCTGCCCCCCCTGTGCTACCGTGCCGCCCCCACTGTGCTACCGTGCTGCCCCCCCTGTGCTACCGTGCCGCCCCCACTGTGCTACCGTGCTGCCCCCCCTGTGCTACCGTGCCGCCCGCACTGTGCTACCGTGCTGCCCCCCCTGTGCTACCGTGCCGCCCCCACTGTGCTACCGTGCCGCCCCCACTGTGCTACCGTGCTGCCCCCCCTGTGCCACCGTGCTGCCCCCACTGTGCTACTCTGCCGCCCCCACTGTGCTACCGTGCCGCCCCCACTGTGCTACCGTGCCGCCCCCACTGTGCTACCGTGCCGCCCCCACTGTGCTACCGTGCCGCCCCCACTGTGCTACCGTGCCGCCCCCACTGTGCTACCGTGCTGCCCCCACTGTGCTACCGTGCTGCCCCCCCTGTGCTACCGTGCTGCCCCCACTGTGCTACCGTGCCGCCCCCACTGTGCTACCGTGCTGCCCCCACTGTGGTACCGTGCTGCCCCCACTGTGCCACCGTGCTGCCCCCCCTGTGCCACCGTGCTGCCCCCCCTGTGCTACCGTGCTGCCCCCACTGTGCTACCGTGCTGCCCCCCCTGTGCCACCGTGCTGCCCCCACTGTGCTACCGTGCTGCCCCCCCTGTGCCACCGTGCTGCCCCCACTGTGCTACCGTGCTGCCCCCACTGTGCTACCGTGCTGCCCCCCCTGTGCTACCGTGCTACCCCCACTGTGCTACCGTGCTGCCCCCCCTGTGCCACCGTGCTGCCCCCACTGTGCTACCGTGCTGCCCCCACTGTGCTACCATGCCACCCCCACTGTGCTACCGTGCTGCCCCCACTGTGCTACCGTGCTGCCCCCACTGTGCTACCGTGCTGCCCCCCTGTGCCACCGTGCTGCCCCCACCGTGCTACCGTGCCGCCCCCACTGTGCTACCGTGCTGCCCCCACTGTGCTACCGTGCTGCCCCCCCTGTGCTACCGTGCTGCCCCCCCTGTGCTACCGTGCTGCCCCCACTGTGCTACCGTGCCGCCCCCCCTGTGCTACCGTGGCGCCCCCCCGTGCTACCGTGCCGCCCCGACGGTACTACCGTGCCGCCCCCCCCTGTGCTACCGTGCCGCCCCGACGGTACTACCGTGCCGCCCCCACTGTGCTACCGTGCCGCCCCGACGGTGCTACCGTGCTGCCCCCACTGTGCTACCGTGCCGCCCCCACTGTGCTACCGTGCCGCCCCCACTGTGCTACCGTGCTGCCCCCCCTGTGCTACCGTGCCGCCCCCACTGTGCTACCGTGCCGCCCCCACTGTGCTACCGTGCCGCCCCCACTGTGCTACCGTGCCGCCCCCCTGTGCTACCGTGCCGCCCCCACTGTGCTACCGTGCTGCCCCCCCTGTGCTACCGTGCCGCCCCGACGGTACTACCGTGCCGCCCCGACGGTGCTACCATGCTGCCCCCCCTGTGCTACCGTGCCGCCCCGACGGTACTACCGTGCCGCCCCGACGGTGCTACCGTGCTGCCCCCACTGTGCTACCGTGCCGCCCCCACTGTGCTACCGTGCCGCCCCCCTGTGCTACCGTGCCACCCCCACTATGCTATCGCGCTGCCCCCACTGTGCTACCGTGCCGCCCCCACTGTGCTACCGTGCCGCCCCCCTGTGCTACCGTGCCACCCCCACTGTGCTACCGGGCCACCCCCACTGTGCTACCGTGCTGCCCCCACTGTGCTACCGTACCGCCCCCACTGTGCTACCGTGCCGCCCCCCCTGTGCCACCGTGCTGCCCCCACCGTGCTACCGTACCACCCCCACCGTGCTACCGTGCCGACCCCCTGTGCCACCGTGCTGCCCCCACCGTGCTACCGTTCCGCCCCGACGGTGCTACCATGCCGCCCCCACCGTGCTCCCGTGCCGCCCCGACGGTGCTACCGTGCTGCCCCCACTGTGCTACCGTGCCGCCCCCACTGTGCTACCGTGCCACCCCCACTGTGCTACCGTGCCACCCCCACTGTGCTACCGTGCCGCCCCCCCTGTGCCACCGTGCTGCCCCCACCGTGCTACCGTGCCGCCCCGACGGTGCTACCGAGCCGCCCCCACTGTGCCACCGTGCCACCCCCACTGTGCTACCGTGCCGCCCCCACTGTGCCACCGTGCCGCCCCCACTGTGCTACCGTGCCGCCCCCACTGTGCTACCGTGCGGCCCCCCCTGTGCCACCGTGCCACCCCCACTGTGCTACCGTGCTGCCCCCCCTGTGCTACCGTGCCGCCCCCACTGTGCTACCGTGCCACCCCCACTGTGCCACCGTGCCACCCCCACTGTGCTACCGTGCTGCCCCCCCTGTGCTACCGTGCCGCCCCCACTGTGCTACCGAGCCGCCCCCACTGTGCTACCGTGCCACCCCCACTGTGCTACCGTGCTGCCCCCCCTGTGCTACCGTGCCGCCCCCACTGTGCTACCGAGCCGCCCCCACTGTGCTACCGTGCCGCCCCCACTGTGCTACCGTGCCACCCCCACTGTGCTACCGAGCCGCCCCCACTGTGCCACCGTGCTGCCCCCCCTGTGCTACCGTGCCACCCCTACTGTGCTACCGTGCTGCCCCCCCTGTGCTACCGTGCCGCCCCCACTGTGCTACCGTGCTGCCCCCCCTGTGCTACCGTGCCGCCCCCACCGTGCTACCGTGCCGCCCCCACCGTGCTACCGTGCCGCCCCCACCGTGCTACCGTGCTGCCCCCCCTGTGCTACCGTGCCGCCCCCCCTGTGCTACCGTGCCGCCCCCACTGTGCTACCGTGCCGCCCCCACCGTGCTACCGTGCTGCCCCCCCTGTGCTACCGTGCCGCCCCCACCGTGCTACCGTGCTGCCCCCCCTGTGCTACCGTGCCGCCCCCACCGTGCTACCGTGCCGCCCCCACCGTGCTACCGTGCTGCCCCCCCTGTGCTACCGTGCCGCCCCCACTGTGCTACCGTGCTGCCCCCCCCTGTGCTACCGTGCCGCCCCCACCGTGCTACCGTGCCACCCCCACTGTGCTACCGTGCCGCCCCCACTGTGCTACCGTGCCGCCCCCACTGTGCTACCGTGCCGCCCCCCCGTGCTACCGTGCCACCCCCACTGTGCTACCGTGCCGCCCCCCCTGTGCTACCGTGCCGCCCCCGTGCTACCGTGCTGCCCCCCCGTGCTACCGTGCCACCCCCACTGTGCCACCGTGCCGCCCCCCGTGCTACCGTGCCGCCCCCCCGTGCTACCGTGCCACCCCCACCGTGCTACCGTGCCACCCCCCCTGTGCTACCGTGCCGCCCCCACCGTGCCACCGTGCCGCCCCACCGTGATACCTTGCCGGGGCCCCCACCGTGCTACCGTGCCGCCTCCACTGTGCTACCGTGCCACCCCCACTGTGCTACCGTGCCGCCCCCACTGTGCTACCGTGCCGCCCCCCTGTGCCACCGTGCTGCCCCCACCGTGCTACCGTGCCGCCCCCACTGTGCTACCGTGCCGCCCCCACTGTGCTACCGTGCCGCCCCCACTGTGCTACCGTGCTGCCCCCACTGTGCTACCGTGCTGCCCCCACTGTGCTATCGTGCCGCCCCCAGTGTGCTACCGTGCCACCCCCACTGTGCTACCGTGCTGCCCCCACCGTGCTACCGTGCCGCCCCCGTGCTACTCTGCCGCCCCCACTGTGCTACCGTGCCACCCCCACCGTGCTACCGTGCCGCGCCCACCGTGCTACCGTGCCACCCCCACCGTGCTACCGTGCCACCCCCACCGTGCTACCGTGCCACCCCCACCGTGCTACCGTGCCGCCCCCCCTGTGCTACCGTGCCGCCCCCACTGTGCTACCGTGCTGCCCCCACTGTGCTACCGTGCTGCCCCCCCTGTGCTACCGTGCCGCCCCGACGGTGCTACCGTGCCGCCCCCACTGTGCTACCGTGCCACCCCCACTGTGCTACCATGCCACCCCCACTGTGCTACCGTGCCGCCCCCCCTGTGCTACCGTGCCACCCCCACTGTGCTACCGTGCCGCCCCCCCTGTGCTACCGTGCTGCCCCCACTGTGCTACCGTGCTGCCCCCCCTGTGCTACCGTGCTGCCCCCCCTGTGCTACCGTGCTGCCCCCACTGTGCTACCGTGCCAACCCCACTGTGCTACCGTGCCACCCCCACCGTGCTACCGTGCCACCCCCACTGTGCTACCGTGCCACCCCCACCGTGCTACCGTGCTGCCCCCCCTGTGCTACCGTGCTGCCCCCCCTGTGCTACCGTGCCGCCCCCACTGTGCTACCGTGCTGCCCCCACTGTGCTACCGTGCCACCCCCACTGTGCTACCGTGCCACCCCCACCGTGCTACCGTGCTGCCCCCACCGTGCTACCGTGCCACCCCCACTGTGCTACCGTGCCGCCCCGACTGTGCTACCGTGCTGCCCCCACTGTGCTACCGTGCCGCCCCCACTGTGCTACCGTGCTACCCCCCCGGTGCTACCGTGCTGCCCCCCCTGTGCTACCGTGCCGCCCCCACTGTGCTACCGTGCTGCCCCCCCTGTGCTACCGTGCCGCCCCCACTGTGCTACCGTGCCGCCCCCCCCTGTGCTACCGTGCCGCCCCCACCGTGCTACCGTGCTGCCCCCCCTGTGCTACCGTGCCGCCCCCACTGTGCTACCGTGCTGCCCCCCCTGTGCTACCGTGCCGCCCCCACTGTGCTACCGTGCTGCCCCCCCTGTGCTACCGTGCCGCCCCCACTGTGCTACCGTGCTGCCCCCCCTGTGCTACCGTGCCGCCCCCACTGTGCTACCGTGCTGCCCCCCCTGTGCTACCGTGCCGCCCCCACTGTGCTACCGTGCTGCCCCCCCTGTGCTACCGTGCCGCCCCCACTGTGCTACCGTGCTGCCCCCCCTGTGCTACCGTGCCGCCCCCACTGTGCTACCGTGCTGCCCCCCCTGTGCTACCGTGCCGCCCCCACTGTGCTACCGTGCCGCCCCCACTGTGCTACCGTGCTGCCCCCCCTGTGCCACCGTGCTGCCCCCACTGTGCTACTCTGCCGCCCCCACTGTGCTACCGTGCCGCCCCCCCCTGTGCCACCGTGCTGCCCCCACTGTGCTACCGTGCCGCCCCCACTGTGCTACCGTGCTGCCCCCCCTGTGCTACCGTGCCGCCCCCACTGTGCTACCGTGCCGCCCCCACTGTGCTACCGTGCCGCCCCCACTGTGCTACCGTGCCGCCCCCACTGTGCTACCGTGCTGCCCCCCCTGTGCCACCGTGCTGCCCCCACTGTGCTACTCTGCCGCCCCCACTGTGCTACCGTGCCGCCCCCCCCTGTGCCACCGTGCTACCCCCACTGTGCTACCGTGCTGCCCCCCCTGTGCTACCGTGCTGCCCCCACTGTGCTACCGTGCCGCCCCCACTGTGCTACCGTGCCGCCCCCACTGTGCTACCGTGCCGCCCCCACTGTGCTACCGTGCCGCCCCACTGTGCTACCGTGCCGCCCCCACTGTGCTACCGTGCTGCCCCCACTGTGCTACCGTGCTGCCCCCCCTGTGCTACCGTGCTGCCCCCACTGTGCTACCGTGCCGCCCCCACTGTGCTACCGTGCCGCCCCCACTGTGCTACCGTGCTGCCCCCACTGTGCCACCGTGCTGCCCCCCCTGTGCCACCGTGCTGCCCCCCCTGTGCTACCGTGCTGCCCCCACTGTGCTACCGTGCTGCCCCCCCTGTGCCACCGTGCTGCCCCCACTGTGCTACCGTGCTGCCCCCCCTGTGCCACCGTGCTGCCCCCACTGTGCTACCGTGCTGCCCCCACTGTGCTACCGTGCTGCCCCCCCTGTGCTACCGTGCTACCCCCACTGTGCTACCGTGCTGCCCCCCCTGTGCCACCGTGCTGCCCCCACTGTGCTACCGTGCTGCCCCCACTGTGCTACCATGCCACCCCCACTGTGCTACCGTGCTGCCCCCACTGTGCTACCGTGCTGCCCCCACTGTGCTACCGTGCTGCCCCCCCTGTGCCACCGTGCTGCCCCCACCGTGCTACCGTGCCGCCCCCACTGTGCTACCGTGCTGCCCCCACTGTGCTACCGTGCTGCCCCCCCTGTGCTACCGTGCTGCCCCCCCTGTGCTACCGTGCTGCCCCCACTGTGCTACCGTGCCGCCCCCCCTGTGCTACCGTGGCGCCCCCCCGTGCTACCGTGCCGCCCCGACGGTACTACCGTGCCGCCCCCCCCTGTGCTACCGTGCCGCCCCGACGGTACTACCGTGCCGCCCCCACTGTGCTACCGTGCCGCCCCGACGGTGCTACCGTGCTGCCCCCACTGTGCTACCGTGCCGCCCCCACTGTGCTACCGTGCCGCCCCCACTGTGCTACCGTGCCGCCCCCACTGTGCTACCGTGCTGCCCCCCCTGTGCTACCGTGCCGCCCCCACTGTGCTACCGTGCCGCCCCCACTGTGCTACCGTGCCGCCCCCCCTGTGCTACCGTGCCGCCCCCCTGTGCTACCGTGCCGCCCCCACTGTGCTACCGTGCTGCCCCCCCTGTGCTACCGTGCCGCCCCGACGGTACTACCGTGCCGCCCCGACGGTGCTACCATGCTGCCCCCCCTGTGCTACCGTGCCGCCCCGACGGTACTACCGTGCCGCCCCGACGGTGCTACCGTGCTGCCCCCACTGTGCTACCGTGCCGCCCCCACTGTGCTACCGTGCCGCCCCCCTGTGCTACCGTGCCACCCCCACTATGCTATCGCGCTGCCCCCACTGTGCTACCGTGCCGCCCCCACTGTGCTACCGTGCCGCCCCCCTGTGCTACCGTGCCACCCCCACTGTGCTACCGGGCCACCCCCACTGTGCTACCGTGCTGCCCCCACGGTGCTACCGTACCGCCCCCACTGTGCTACCGTGCCGCCCCCCCTGTGCCACCGTGCTGCCCCCACCGTGCTACCGTACCACCCCCACCGTGCTACCGTGCCGACCCCCTGTGCCACCGTGCTGCCCCCACCGTGCTACCGTTCCGCCCCGACGGTGCTACCATGCCGCCCCCACCGTGCTCCCGTGCCGCCCCGACGGTGCTACCGTGCTGCCCCCACTGTGCTACCGTGCCGCCCCCACTGTGCTACCGTGCCACCCCCACTGTGCTACCGTGCCGCCCCCCCTGTGCCACCGTGCGGCCCCCACCGTGCTACCGTGCCGCCCCGACGGTGCTACCGAGCCGCCCCCACTGTGCCACCGTGCCACCCCCACTGTGCTACCGTGCCGCCCCCACTGTGCCACCGTGCCGCCCCCACTGTGCTACCGTGCCGCCCCCACTGTGCTACCGTGCGGCCCCCCCTGTGCCACCGTGCCACCCCCACTGTGCTACCGTGCTGCCCCCCCTGTGCTACCGTGCCGCCCCCACTGTGCTACCGTGCCACCCCCACTGTGCTACCGTGCCGCCCCCACTGTGCTACCGTGCCGCCCCGACTGTACTACCGTGCCGCCCCCCCTGTGCCACCGTGCCACCCCCACTGTGCTACCGTGCTGCCCCCCCTGTGCTACCGTGCCGCCCCCACTGTGCTACCGAGCCGCCCCCACTGTGCTACCGTGCCACCCCCACTGTGCTACCGTGCTGCCCCCCCTGTGCTACCGTGCCGCCCCCACTGTGCTACCGAGCCGCCCCCACTGTGCTACCGTGCCGCCCCCACTGTGCTACCGTGCCACCCCCACTGTGCTACCGAGCCGCCCCCACTGTGCCACCGTGCTGCCCCCCCTGTGCTACCGTGCCACCCCTACTGTGCTACCGTGCTGCCCCCCCTGTGCTACCGTGCCGCCCCCACTGTGCTACCGTGCTGCCCCCCCTGTGCTACCGTGCCGCCCCCACCGTGCTACCGTGCCGCCCCCACCGTGCTACCGTGCCGCCCCCACCGTGCTACCGTGCTGCCCCCCCTGTGCTACCGTGCCGCCCCCCCTGTGCTACCGTGCCGCCCCCACTGTGCTACCGTGCCGCCCCCACCGTGCTACCGTGCTGCCCCCCCTGTGCTACCGTGCCGCCCCCACCGTGCTACCGTGCCGCCCCCACCGTGCTACCGTGCTGCCCCCCCTGTGCTACCGTGCCGCCCCCACTGTGCTACCGTGCTGCCCCCCCCTGTGCTACCGTGCCGCCCCCACCGTGCTACCGTGCTGCCCCCCCTGTGCTACCGTGCCGCCCCCACTGTGCTATCGTGCCGCCCCCCCCTGTGCTACCGTGCTGCCCCCCCTGTGCTACCGTGCCGCCCCCCCCTGTGCTACCGTGCCGCCCCCACCGTGCTACCGTGCTGCCCCCCCTGTGTTACCGTGCCGCTCCCACTGTGCTACCGTGCTGCCCCCACTGTGCTACCGTGCCGCCCCCACTGTGCTACCGTGCTGCCCCCCCCTGTGCTACCGTGCTGCCCCCACTGTGCTACCGTGCTGCCCCCGCCGTGCTACCGTACTGCCCCCACTGTGCTACCGTGCTGCCCACCCTGTGCTACCGTGCTGCCCCCACTGTGCTACCGTGCTGCCCCCACTGTGCTACCGTGCTGCCCCCCCTGTGCTACCGTGCCGCCCCCCCTGTGCTACCGTGCTGCCCCCACCGTGCTACCGTGCCGCCCCTCCTGTGCTACCGTGCCGCCCCTACGGTACTACCGTGCCGCCCCCCCTGTGCTACCGTGCCGCCCCCACTGTGCTACCGTGCCGCCCCCCCTGTGCTACCGTGCTGCCCCCACTGTGCTACCGTGCCGCCCCGACGGTGCTACCGTGCTGCCCCCACTGTGCTACCGTGCCGCCCCCACTGTGCTACCGTGCCGCCCCGACGGTACTACCGTGCCGCCCCGACGGTGCTACCGTGCTGCCCCCACTGTGCTACCGTGCTGCCCCCCCTTTGCTACCGTGCCGCCCCGACGGTACTACCGTGCCGCCCCGACGGTGCTACCGTGCTGCCCCCCCTGTGCTACCGTGCCGCCCCGACGGTACTACCGTGCCGCCCCGACGGTGCTACCGTGCTGCCCCCACTGTGCTACCGTGCCGCCCCCACTGTGCTACCGTGCCGCCCCCCTGTGCTACCGTGCCACCCACACTGTGCTACCGTGCTGCCCCCACTGTGCTACCGTGCCGCCCCCACTGTGCTACCGTGCCGCCCCCCTGTGCTACCGTGCCACCCCCACTGTGCTACCGGGCCACCCCCACTGTGCTACCGTACTGCCCCCACTGTGCTACCATGCCGCCCCCCTGTGCCACCGTGCTGCCCCCACCGTGCTACCGTACCACCCCCACCGTGCTACCGTGCCGCCCCCCCTGTGCCACCGTGCTGCCCCCACCGTGCTACCGTTCCGCCCCGACGGTGCTACCATGCCGCCCCCACCGTGCTACCGTGCCGCCCCGACGGTGCTACCGTGCTGCCCCCACTGTGCTACCGTGCCGCCCCCACTGTGCTACCGTGCCACCCCCACTGTGCTACCGTGCTGCCCCCACTGTGCTACCGTACCGCCCCCATTGTGCTACCGTACCACCCCCACCGTGCTACCGTGCCGCCCCCCCGTGCCACCGTGCTGCCCCCACCGTGCTACCGTACCACCCCGACGTGCTACCGTGCCGCCCCCCCTGTGCCACCGTGTTGCCCCCACCGTGCTACCATGCGGCCCCCACTGTGCCACCGTGCTGCCCCCACTGTGCTACCATGCTGCCCCCACCGTGCTACCGTGACGCCCCCACTGTGCCACCGTGCCGCCCCCACTGTGCTACCGTGCCGCGCCGACTGTGCTACCGTGCCGCCCCCCCTGTGCCACCGTGCCACCCCCACTGTGCCACCGTGCTGCCCCGACCGTGCTACCGTGCCGCCCCCACTGTGCCACCGTGCCGCCCCCACCGTGCTACCGTGCCGCCCCCACTGTGCTACCGTGCGGCCCCCACTGTGCTACCGTGCGGCCCCCACTGTGCTACCGTGCCCCCCCCACTGTGCTACCGTGCCCCCCCCACTGTGCTACCGTGCCGCCCCGACTGTGCTACCGTGCCGCCCCCCCTGTGCCACCGTGCCACCCCCACTGTGCTACCGTGCCGCCCCCACTGTGCTACCGTGCCGCCCCCACTGTGCTACCGTGCCGCCCCCACTGTGCTACCGTGCCGCCCCCACTGTGCTACCATGCCACCCCCACCGTGCTACCGTGCCGCCCCCACTGTGCTACCGTGCCGCCCCCACTGTGCTACCGTGCCGCCCCCACTGTGCTACCGTGCCGCCCCCACTGTGCTACCGTGCTGACCCCACCGTGCTACCGTGCCGCCCCCACTGTGCTACCGTGCCGCCCCCACTGTGCTACCGTGCCGCCCCCACTGTGCTACCGTGCCGCCCCCACTGTGCTACCGTGCCGCCCCCACTGTGCTACCGTGCCACCCCCACTGTGCCACCGTGCTGCCCCGACCGTGCTACCGTGCCGCCCCCACTGTGCCACCGTGCCACCCCCACCGTGCTACCGTGCCGCCCCCACTGTGCTACCGTGCCGCCCCCACTGTGCTACCGTGCGGCCCCCACTGTGCTACCGTGCCCCCCCCACTGTGCTACCGTGCCCCCCCCACTGTGCTACCGTGCCGCCCCGACTGTGCTACCGTGCCGCCCCCCCTGTGCCACCGTGCCACCCCCACTGTGCTACCGTGCCGCCCCCACTGTGCTACCGTGCCGCCCCCACTGTGCTACCGTGCCGCCCCCACTGTGCTACCGTGCCGCCCCCACTGTGCTACCGTGCCGCCCCCACTGTGCTACCGTGCCGCCCCCACTGTGCTACCGTGCCGCCCCCACTGTGCTACCGTGCCGCCCCCACTGTGCTACCGTGCCGCCCCCACTGTGCTACCGTGCCGCCCCCACTGTGCTACCGTGCTACCGTGCCGCCCCCACTGTGCTACCGTGCCGCCCCCACTGTGCTACCGTGCCGCCCCCACTGTGCTACCGTGCCGCCCCCACTGTGCTACCGTGCCGCCCCCACTGTGCTACCGTGCCACCCCCACTGTGCTACCGCGCCGCCCTCCTGTGCCACCGTGCCGCCCCCACCGTGCTACCGTGCCGCCCCCACTGTGCTACCGTGCCGCCCCAACTGTGCTACCGTGCCGCCCCCCCTGTGCCACCGTGCCGCCCCCACTGTGCTACCGTGCCACCCCCACTGTGCTACCGAGCCGCCCCCACTGTGCCACCGTGCCACCCCCACTGTGCCACCGTGCTGCCCCGACCGTGCTACCGTGCCGCCCCCACTGTGCCACCGTGCCGCCCCCACAGTCCTACCGTGCCGCCCCCACTGTGCTACCGTGCCGCCCCCACTGTGCTACCGTGCCCCCCCCACTGTGCTACCGTGCCGCCCCGACTGTGCTACCGTGCCGCACCCCCTGTGCCACCGTGCCACCCCCACTGTGCTACCGTGCCGCCCCCACTGTGCTACCGTGCCGCCCCCACTGTGCTACCGTGCCGCCCCCACTGTGCTACCGTGCCGCCCCCACTGTGCTACCGTGCCACCCCGACCGTGCTACCGTGCCGCCCCCACTGTGCTACCGTGCCGCCCCCACTGTGCTACCGTGCCGCCCCCACTGTGCTACCGTGCCGCCCCCACTGTGCTACCGTGCCGCCCCCACTGTGCTACCGTGCTGACCCCACCGTGCTACCGTGCTGCCCCCACTGTGCTACCGTGCCGCCCCCACTGTGCTACCGTGCCGCCCCCACTGTGCTACCGTGCCGCCCCCACTGTGATACCGTGTTGCCCCCACCGTGCTACCGTGCTGACCCCACCGTGCTACCGTGCTGCCCCCACCGTGCTACCGTGCTGCCCCCACTGTGCTACCGTGCTGCCCCCACTGTGCTACCGTGCCGCCCCCACTGTGCTACCGTGCCGCCCCCACTGTGCTACCGTACCGACCCCACCGTGCTACCGTGCTGCCCCCACCGTGCTACCGTGCTGCCCCCACTGTGCTACCGTGCCGCCCCCACTGTGCTACCGTGCCGCCCCCACTGTGCTACCGTGCCGCCCCCACTGTGCTACCATGCCACCCCCACTGTGCTACCGTGCCGCCCCCACTGTGCTACCGTGCCGCCCCCACTGTGCTACCGTGCCGCCCCCACTGTGCTACCGTGCCGCCCCCACTGTGCTACCGTGCCACCCCCCCTGTGCCACCGTGCCACCCCCACTGTGCTACCGTGCTGCCCCCCCTGTGCTACCGTGCCGCCCCCACTGTGCTACCGAGCCGCCCCCACTGTGCTACCGTGCCACCCCCACTGTGCTACCGTGCTGCCCCCCCTGTGCTACCGTGCCGCCCCCACTGTGCTACCGAGCCGCCCCCACTGTGCTACCGTGCCGCCCCCACTGTGCTACCGTGCCACCCCCACTGTGCTACCGAGCCGCCCCCACTGTGCCACCGTGCTGCCCCCCCTGTGCTACCGTGCCACCCCTACTGTGCTACCGTGCTGCCCCCCCTGTGCTACCGTGCCGCCCCCACTGTGCTACCGTGCTGCCCCCCCTGTGCTACCGTGCCGCCCCCACCGTGCTACCGTGCCGCCCCCACCGTGCTACCGTGCCGCCCCCACCGTGCTACCGTGCTGCCCCCCCTGTGCTACCGTGCCGCCCCCCCTGTGCTACCGTGCCGCCCCCACTGTGCTACCGTGCCGCCCCCACCGTGCTACCGTGCTGCCCCCCCTGTGCTACCGTGCCGCCCCCACCGTGCTACCGTGCCGCCCCCACCGTGCTACCGTGCTGCCCCCCCTGTGCTACCGTGCCGCCCCCACTGTGCTACCGTGCTGCCCCCCCCTGTGCTACCGTGCCGCCCCCACCGTGCTACCGTGCTGCCCCCCCTGTGCTACCGTGCCGCCCCCACTGTGCTATCGTGCCGCCCCCCCCTGTGCTACCGTGCTGCCCCCCCTGTGCTACCGTGCCGCCCCCCCCTGTGCTACCGTGCCGCCCCCACCGTGCTACCGTGCTGCCCCCCCTGTGTTACCGTGCCGCTCCCACTGTGCTACCGTGCTGCCCCCACTGTGCTACCGTGCCGCCCCCACTGTGCTACCGTGCTGCCCCCCCCTGTGCTACCGTGCTGCCCCCACTGTGCTACCGTGCTGCCCCCGCCGTGCTACCGTACTGCCCCCACTGTGCTACCGTGCTGCCCACCCTGTGCTACCGTGCTGCCCCCACTGTGCTACCGTGCTGCCCCCACTGTGCTACCGTGCTGCCCCCCCTGTGCTACCGTGCCGCCCCCCCTGTGCTACCGTGCTGCCCCCACCGTGCTACCGTGCCGCCCCTCCTGTGCTACCGTGCCGCCCCTACGGTACTACCGTGCCGCCCCCCCTGTGCTACCGTGCCGCCCCCACTGTGCTACCGTGCCGCCCCCCCTGTGCTACCGTGCTGCCCCCACTGTGCTACCGTGCCGCCCCGACGGTGCTACCGTGCTGCCCCCACTGTGCTACCGTGCCGCCCCCACTGTGCTACCGTGCCGCCCCGACGGTACTACCGTGCCGCCCCGACGGTGCTACCGTGCTGCCCCCACTGTGCTACCGTGCTGCCCCCCCTTTGCTACCGTGCCGCCCCGACGGTACTACCGTGCCGCCCCGACGGTGCTACCGTGCTGCCCCCCCTGTGCTACCGTGCCGCCCCGACGGTACTACCGTGCCGCCCCGACGGTGCTACCGTGCTGCCCCCACTGTGCTACCGTGCCGCCCCCACTGTGCTACCGTGCCGCCCCCCTGTGCTACCGTGCCAGCCACACTGTGCTACCGTGCTGCCCCCACTGTGCTACCGTGCCGCCCCCACTGTGCTACCGTGCCGCCCCCCTGTGCTACCGTGCCACCCCCACTGTGCTACCGGGCCACCCCCACTGTGCTACCGTACTGCCCCCACTGTGCTACCATGCCGCCCCCCTGTGCCACCGTGCTGCCCCCACCGTGCTACCGTACCACCCCCACCGTGCTACCGTGCCGCCCCCCCTGTGCCACCGTGCTGCCCCCACCGTGCTACCGTTCCGCCCCGACGGTGCTACCATGCCGCCCCCACCGTGCTACCGTGCCGCCCCGACGGTGCTACCGTGCTGCCCCCACTGTGCTACCGTGCCGCCCCGACTGTGCTACCGTGCCACCCCCACTGTGCTACCGTGCTGCCCCCACTGTGCTACCGTACCGCCCCCATTGTGCTACCGTACCACCCCCACCGTGCTACCGTGCCGCCCCCCCGTGCCACCGTGCTGCCCCCACCGTGCTACCGTACCACCCCGACGTGCTACCGTGCCGCCCCCCCTGTGCCACCGTGTTGCCCCCACCGTGCTACCATGCGGCCCCCACTGTGCCACCGTGCTGCCCCCACTGTGCTACCATGCTGCCCCCACCGTGCTACCGTGACGCCCCCACTGTGCCACCGTGCCGCCCCCACTGTGCTACCGTGCCGCGCCGACTGTGCTACCGTGCCGCCCCCCCTGTGCCACCGTGCCACCCCCACTGTGCCACCGTGCTGCCCCGACCGTGCTACCGTGCCGCCCCCACTGTGCCACCGTGCCGCCCCCACCGTGCTACCGTGCCGCCCCCACTGTGCTACCGTGCGGCCCCCACTGTGCTACCGTGCGGCCCCCACTGTGCTACCGTGCCCCCCCCACTGTGCTACCGTGCCCCCCCCACTGTGCTACCGTGCCGCCCCGACTGTGCTACCGTGCCGCCCCCCCTGTGCCACCGTGCCACCCCCACTGTGCTACCGTGCCGCCCCCACTGTGCTACCGTGCCGCCCCCACTGTGCTACCGTGCCGCCCCCACTGTGCTACCGTGCCGCCCCCACTGTGCTACCATGCCACCCCCACCGTGCTACCGTGCCGCCCCCACTGTGCTACCGTGCCGCCCCCACTGTGCTACCGTGCCGCCCCCACTGTGCTACCGTGCCGCCCCCACTGTGCTACCGTGCTGACCCCACCGTGCTACCGTGCCGCCCCCACTGTGCTACCGTGCCGCCCCCACTGTGCTACCGTGCCGCCCCCACTGTGCTACCGTGCCGCCCCCACTGTGCTACCGTGCCGCCCCCACTGTGCTACCGTGCCACCCCCACTGTGCCACCGTGCTGCCCCGACCGTGCTACCGTGCCGCCCCCACTGTGCCACCGTGCCACCCCCACCGTGCTACCGTGCCGCCCCCACTGTGCTACCGTGCCGCCCCCACTGTGCTACCGTGCGGCCCCCACTGTGCTACCGTGCCCCCCCCACTGTGCTACCGTGCCCCCCCCACTGTGCTACCGTGCCGCCCCGACTGTGCTACCGTGCCGCCCCCCCTGTGCCACCGTGCCACCCCCACTGTGCTACCGTGCCGCCCCCACTGTGCTACCGTGCCGCCCCCACTGTGCTACCGTGCCGCCCCCACTGTGCTACCGTGCCGCCCCCACTGTGCTACCGTGCCGCCCCCACTGTGCTACCGTGCCGCCCCCACTGTGCTACCGTGCCGCCCCCACTGTGCTACCGTGCCGCCCCCACTGTGCTACCGTGCCGCCCCCACTGTGCTACCGTGCTACCGTGCCGCCCCCACTGTGCTACCGTGCCGCCCCCACTGTGCTACCGTGCCGCCCCCACTGTGCTACCGTGCCGCCCCCACTGTGCTACCGTGCCGCCCCCACTGTGCTACCGTGCCACCCCCACTGTGCTACCGCGCCGCCCTCCTGTGCCACCGTGCCGCCCCCACCGTGCTACCGTGCCGCCCCCACTGTGCTACCGTGCCGCCCCAACTGTGCTACCGTGCCGCCCCCCCTGTGCCACCGTGCCGCCCCCACTGTGCTACCGTCCCACCCCCACTGTGCTACCGAGCCGCCCCCACTGTGCCACCGTGCCACCCCCACTGTGCCACCGTGCTGCCCCGACCGTGCTACCGTGCCGCCCCCACTGTGCCACCGTGCCGCCCCCACAGTCCTACCGTGCCGCCCCCACTGTGCTACCGTGCCGCCCCCACTGTGCTACCGTGCCCCCCCCACTGTGCTACCGTGCCGCCCCGACTGTGCTACCGTGCCGCACCCCCTGTGCCACCGTGCCACCCCCACTGTGCTACCGTGCCGCCCCCACTGTGCTACCGTGCCGCCCCCACTGTGCTACCGTGCCGCCCCCACTGTGCTACCGTGCCGCCCCCACTGTGCTACCGTGCCACCCCGACCGTGCTACCGTGCCGCCCCCACTGTGCTACCGTGCCGCCCCCACTGTGCTACCGTGCCGCCCCCACTGTGCTACCGTGCCGCCCCCACTGTGCTACCGTGCCGCCCCCACTGTGCTACCGTGCTGACCCCACCGTGCTACCGTGCTGCCCCCACTGTGCTACCGTGCCGCCCCCACTGTGCTACCGTGCCGCCCCCACTGTGCTACCGTGCCGCCCCCACTGTGATACCGTGTTGCCCCCACCGTGCTACCGTGCTGACCCCACCGTGCTACCGTGCTGCCCCCACCGTGCTACCGTGCTGCCCCCACTGTGCTACCGTGCTGCCCCCACTGTGCTACCGTGCCGCCCCCACTGTGCTACCGTGCCGCCCCCACTGTGCTACCGTACCGACCCCACCGTGCTACCGTGCTGCCCCCACCGTGCTACCGTGCTGCCCCCACTGTGCTACCGTGCCGCCCCCACTGTGCTACCGTGCCGCCCCCACTGTGCTACCGTGCCGCCCCCACTGTGCTACCGTGCCACCCCCACTGTGCTACCGTGCCGCCCCCACTGTGCTACCGTGCCGCCCCCACTGTGCTACCGTGCCGCCCCCACTGTGCTACCGTGCCGCCCCCACTGTGCTACCGTGCCACCCCCACTGTGCTACCGTGCCACCCCCACTGTGCTACCGTTCCGCCCCCACTGTGCAACCGTGCCGCCCCCACTGTGCAACCGTGCCGCCCCCACTGTGCTACCGTGCCGCCCCCACTGTGCTACCATGTCGCCCCCACCGTGCTACTGTGCTGCCCCCACTGTGCTACCGTGCCGCCCCCACTGTGCTACCGTGCCGCCCCCACTGTGCTACCGTGCCGCCCCCACTGTGCTACCGTGCCGCCCCCACTGTGCTACCGTGCCGCCCCGACGGTGCTACCGTGCCGCCCCCACTGTGCTACCGTGCCGCCCCCCCGTGCTACCGTGCCGCCCCCACTGTGCTACCGTGCCGCCCCCACTGTGCTACCGTGCCGCCCCCACTGTGCTACCGTGCCGCCCCCACTGTGTTACCGTGCCGCCCCGACGGTGCTACCGTGCCGCCCCCACTGTGCTACCGTGCCGCCCCCCCCGTGCTACCGTGCCGCCCCCACTGTGCTACCGTGCCACCCCCACTGTGCTACCGTGCCGCCCCCACTGTGCTACCGTGCCGCCCCGACTGTGCTACCGTGCTGCCCCCACCTTGCTACCGTGACTCCCCGACGGTGCTACCGTGCCGCCCCCACTGTGCCACCGTGCCGCCCCCACTGTGCTACCGAGCCACCCCCACTGTGCTACCGTGCCGCCCCCCCTGTGCTACCGAGCCACCCCCACTGTGCCACCGTGCTGCCCCCACCGTGCTACCGTGCCGACCCCACTGTGCCACCGTGCCGCCCCGACGGTGCTGCCATGCCGCCCCCACCGTGCTACCGTGCCGCTCCCCTCCGTGCTACCGTGCCGCTCCCCCTGTGCCACCATGCCGCATCCACTGTGCTACCGTGCTGTCCCCACCGTGCTACCGTGCCGCTCCTCCTGTGCCACCGTGCCGCCCCCCCTGTGCTACCGTGCCGCCCCCCCTGTGCCACCGTGCTGCCCCCACTGTGCTACCGTGCCGCCCCCCCTGTGCTACCCTGCCGCATCCACTGTGCTACCGTGCCGCCCCCCCTGTGCTACCGTGACGCCCCCCCTGTGCTACCGTGCTGCCCCCACTGTGCTACCGTGCCGCCCCCCCTGTGCTACCGTGACGCCCCCCCTGTGCTACCGTGCTGCCCCCACTGTGCTACCGTGCCGCCCCCACCGTGCTACCGTGCCGCCCCCCCTGTGCCACCATACCACCCCCACTGTGCTACCGTGCTGCCCCCACCGTGCTACCGTGCCGCCCCGACGGTGCTACCGTGCCACCCCGACGGTGCTACCGTGCTGCCCACACTGTGCTACCGTGCTGCCCCCACCGTGCTACCGTGCCGCCCCCACCGTGCTACCGTGCCACCCCCCCCTGTGCCACCGTGCTGCCCCCCCTGTGCTACCGTGCCACCCCGACGGTGCTACCGTGCTGCCCCCACTGTGCTACCATGCTGCCCCCACCGTGCTACCGTGCCGCCCCGACGGTGCTACCATGCCGCCCCCACCGTGCTACCGTGCCGCTCCCCTGTGCCACCGTGCCGCATCCACTGTGGTACCGTGCTGCCCCCCCTGTGCCACCGTGCCGCCCCCCTGTGCCACCGTGCTGCCCCCCCTGTGCCACCGTGCCGCCCCCCTGTGCTACCGTGCCACTCCCACCGTGCTACCGTGCCGCTCCCACCGAGCTACCGTGCCGCCTCCCCCCGTGCTACCATGCCGCCCCCACTGTGCTACCATGCGGCCCCCACTGTGCTACCGTGCCACTCCCACCGTGCTACCGTGCCGCTCCCACCGAGCTACCGTGCCGCCTCCCCCCGTGCTACCATGCCGCCCCCACCGTGCTACCATGGCGCCCCCACTGTGCTACCATGCCGCCCCCACTGTGCTACCATGCGGCCCCCACTGTGCTACCATGCCGCCCCCACTGTGCTACCGTGCCGCCCCCTGTGCCACCGTGCCGCCCCCCCGTGCCACCGTGCCGTACCCACTGTGCTACCGTGCTGCCCCCCTGTGCTACCGTGCCGCCCCCCCGTGCCACCGTGCCGCCCCCCTGTGCTACTGTGCCGCCCCCACCGTGCTACCGTGCCGCCACCCCTGTGCCACCGTGCCGGCCCCCTGTGCGACTGTGCCGCCCCCACCGTGCTACCGTGCCGCCACCCCTGTGCCACCGTGCCGCCCCCCTGTGCTACTGTGCCGCCCCCACCGTGCTACCGTGCCGCCCCCCCGTGCCACCGTGCCGCCCCCCTGTGCTACTGTGCTGCCCCCACCGTGCTACCGTGCCGCCCCCCTGTGCTACCGTGCCGCCCCCACCTTGATACCGTGCCGCCCCACCTTGCTACCGTGCCACCCCCCTGTGCTACCGTGCCACCCCTGTGCCACCGTGCCACCCCCCTGTGCTACCGTGCCACCCCCTGTGTTACCGTGCCGCCCCCCCTGTGCCACCGTGCCGCCCCCCCCGTGCCACCGTGCCGTACCCACTGTGCTACCGTACCGCCCCCCTGTGCTACCGTGCCACCCCCCGTGCCACCGTGCCACCCGTGTGCCACCGTGCCGCACCCACTGTGCTACCGTGCCGCCCCCACTGTGCTACCGTGCCGCCCCCACTGTGCTACCGTGCCGCCCCCACTGTGCTACCGTGCCGCCCCCACTGTGCTACCATGCCACCCCCACCGTGCTACCGTGCCGCCCCCACTGTGCTACCGTGCCGCCCCCACTGTGCTACCGTGCCGCCCCCACTGTGCTACCGTGCCGCCCCCACTGTGCTACCGTGCCGCCCCCACTGTGCTACCGTGCTGACCCCACCGTGCTACCGTGCCGCCCCCACTGTGCTACCCTGCCGCCCCCACTGTGCTACCGTGCCGCCCCCACTGTGCTACCGTGCCGCCCCCACTGTGCTACCGTGCCGCCCCCACTGTGCTACCGTGCCGCCCCCACTGTGCTACCGTGCTGACCCCACCGTGCTACCGTGCCACCCCCACTGTGCTACCGCGCCGCCCTCCTGTGCCACCGTGCCGCCCCCACCGTGCTACCGTGCCGCCCCCACTGTGCTACCGTGCCGCCCCAACTGTGCTACCGTGCCGCCCCCCCTGTGCCACCGTGCCGCCCCCACTGTGCTACCGTGCCACCCCCACTGTGCTACCGAGCCGCCCCCACTGTGCCACCGTGCCACCCCCACTGTGCCACCGTGCTGCCCCGACCGTGCTACCGTGCCGCCCCCCTGTGCTACTGTGCTGCCCCCACCGTGCTACCGTGCCGCCCCCCTGTGCTACCGTGCCGCCCCCACCTTGATACCGTGCCGCCCCACCTTGCTACCGTGCCACCCCCGTGCTACCGTGCCACCCCTGTGCCACCGTGCCACCCCCCTGTGCTACCGTGCCACCCCCTGTGTTACCGTGCCGCCCCCCCTGTGCCACCGTGCCGCCCCCCCCGTGCCACCGTGCCGTACCCACTGTGCTACCGTACCGCCCCCCTGTGCTACCGTGCCACCCCCCTGTGCCACCGTGCCACCCGTGTGCCACCGTGCCGCACCCACTGTGCTACCGTGCCGCCCCCACTGTGCTACCGTGCCGCCCCCACTGTGCTACCGTGCCGCCCCCACTGTGCTACCGTGCCGCCCCCACTGTGCTACCATGCCACCCCCACCGTGCTACCGTGCCGCCCCCACTGTGCTACCGTGCCGCCCCCACTGTGCTACCGTGCCGCCCCCACTGTGCTACCGTGCCGCCCCCACTGTGCTACCGTGCCGCCCCCACAGTGCTACCGTGCTGACCCCACCGTGCTACCGTGCCGCCCCCACTGTGCTACCCTGCCGCCCCCACTGTGCTACCGTGCCGCCCCCACTGTGCTACCGTGCCGCCCCCACTGTGCTACCGTGCCGCCCCCACTGTGCTACCGTGCCGCCCCCACTGTGCTACCGTGCTGACCCCACCGTGCTACCGTGCCACCCCCACTGTGCTACCGCGCCGCCCTCCTGTGCCACCGTGCCGCCCCCACCGTGCTACCGTGCCGCCCCCACTGTGCTACCGTGCCGCCCCAACTGTGCTACCGTGCCGCCCCCCCTGTGCCACCGTGCCGCCCCCACTGTGCTACCGTGCCACCCCCACTGTGCTACCGAGCCGCCCCCACTGTGCCACCGTGCCACCCCCACTGTGCCACCGTGCTGCCCCGACCGTGCTACCGTGCCGCCCCCACTGTGCCACCGTGCCGCCCCCACCGTGCTACCGTGCCGCCCCCACTGTGCTACCGTGCCGCCCCCACTGTGCTACCGTGCCCCCCCCACTGTGCTACCGTGCCGCCCCGACTGTGCTACCGTGCCGCACCCCCTGTGCCACCGTGCCACCCCCACTGTGCTACCGTGCCGCCCCCACTGTGCTACCGTGCCGCCCCCACTGTGCTACCGTGCCGCCCCCACTGTGCTACCGTGCCGCCCCCACTGTGCTACCGTGCCACCCCGACCGTGCTACCGTGCCGCCCCCACTGTGCTACCGTGCCGCCCCCACTGTGCTACCGTGCCGCCCCCACTGTGCTACCGTGCCGCCCCCACTGTGCTACCGTGCTGACCCCACCGTGCTACCGTGCTGCCCCCACTGTGCTACCGTGCCGCCCCTACTGTGCTACCGTGCCGCCCCCACTGTGCTACCGTGCCGCCCCCACTGTGATACCGTGTTGCCACCACCGTGCTACCGTGCTGACCCCACCGTGCTACCGTGCTGCCCCCACCGTGCTACCGTGCTGCCCCCACTGTGCTACCGTGCTGCCCCCACTGTGCTACCGTGCCGCCCCCACTGTGCTACCGTGCCGCCCCCACTGTGCTACCGTACCGACCCCACCGTGCTACCGTGCTGCCCCCACCGTGCTACCGTGCTGCCCCCACTGTGCTACCGTGCCGCCCCCACTGTGCTACCGTGCCGCCCCCACTGTGCTACCGTGCCGCCCCCACTGTGCTACCGTGCCACCCCCACTGTGCTACCGTGCCGCCCCCACTGTGCTACCGTGCCGCCCCCACTGTGCTACCGTGCCGCCCCCACTGTGCTAACGTGCCGCCCCCACTGTGCTACCGTGCCACCCCCACTGTGCTACCGTGCCGCCCCCACCGTGCTACTGTGCTGCCCCCACTGTGCTACCGTGCCGCCCCCACTGTGCTACCGTGCCGCCCCCACTGTGCTACCGTGCCGCCCCCACTGTGCTACCGTGCCGCCCCCACTGTGCTACCGTGCCGCCCCGACGGTGCTACCGTGCCGCCCCCACTGTGCTACCGTGCCGCCCCCCCGTGCTACCGTGCCGCCCCCACTGTGCTACCGTGCCGCCCCCACTGTGCTACCGTGCCGCCCCCACTGTGCTACCGTGCCGCCCCCACTGTGCTACCGTGCCGCCCCCACTGTGTTACCGTGCCGCCCCGACGGTGCTACCGTGCCGCCCCCACTGTGCTACCGTGCCGCCCCCCCGTGCTACCGTGCCGCCCCCACTGTGCTACCGTGCCACCCCCACTGTGCTACCGTGCCGCCCCCACTGTGCTACCGTGCCGCCCCGACTGTGCTACCGTGCTGCCCCCACCTTGCTACCGTGACTCCCCGACGGTGCTACCGTGCCGCCCCCACTGTGCCACCGTGCCGCCCCCACTGTGCTACCGAGCCACCCCCACTGTGCTACCGTGCCGCCCCCCCTGTGCTACCGAGCCACCCCCACTGTGCCACCGTGCTGCCCCCACCGTGCTACCGTGCCGACCCCACTGTGCCACCGTGCCGCCCCGACGGTGCTGCCATGCCGCCCCCACCGTGCTACCGTGCCGCTCCCCACCGTGCTACCGTGCCGCTCCCCCTGTGCCACCATGCCGCATCCACTGTGCTACCGTGCTGTCCCCACCGTGCTACCGTGCCGCTCCTCCTGTGCCACCGTGCCGCCCCCCCTGTGCTACCGTGCCGCCCCCCCCTGTGCCACCGTGCTGCCCCCACTGTGCTACCGTGCCGCCCCCCCTGTGCTACCGTGCCGCATCCACTGTGCTACCGTGCCGCCCCCCCTGTGCTACCGTGACGCCCCCCCTGTGCTACCGTGCTGCCCCCACTGTGCTACCGTGCCGCCCCCCCTGTGCTACCGTGACGCCCCCCCTGTGCTACCGTGCTGCCCCCACTGTGCTACCGTGCCGCCCCCACCGTGCTACCGTGCCGCCCCCCCTGTGCCACCATACCACCCCCACTGTGCTACCGTGCTGCCCCCACCGTGCTACCGTGCCGCCCCGACGGTGCTACCGTGCCACCCCGACGGTGCTACCGTGCTGCCCACACTGTGCTACCGTGCTGCCCCCACCGTGCTACCGTGCCGCCCCCACCCGTGCTACCGTGCCACCCCCCCCTGTGCCACCGTGCTGCCCCCCCTGTGCTACCGTGCCACCCCGACGGTGCTACCGTGCTGCCCCCACTGTGCTACCATGCTGCCCCCACCGTGCTACCGTGCCGCCCCGACGGTGCTACCATGCCGCCCCCACCGTGCTACCGTGCCGCTCCCCTGTGCCACCGTGCCGCATCCACTGTGGTACCGTGCTGCCCCCCCTGTGCCACCGTGCCGCCCCCCTGTGCCACCGTGCTGCGCCCCCTGTGCCACCGTGCCGCCCCCCTGTGCTACCGTGCCACTCCCACCGTGCTACCGTGCCGCTCCCACCGAGCTACCGTGCCGCCTCCCCCCGTGCTACCATGCCGCCCCCACTGTGCTACCATGCGGCCCCCACTGTGCTACCGTGCCACTCCCACCGTGCTACCGTGCCGCTCCCACCGAGCTACCGTGCCGCCTCCCCCCGTGCTACCATGCCGCCCCCACCGTGCTACCATGGCGCCCCCACTGTGCTACCATGCCGCCCCCACTGTGCTACCATGCGGCCCCCACTGTGCTACCATGCCGCCCCCACTGTGCTACCGTGCCGCCCCCTGTGCCACCGTGCCCCCCCCGTGCCACCGTGCCGTACCCACTGTGCTACCGTGCTGCCCCCCTGTGCTACCGTGCCGCCCCCCCGTGCCACCGTGCCGCCCCCCTGTGCTACTGTGCCGCCCCCACCGTGCTACCGTGCCGCCACCCCTGTGCCACCGTGCCGCCCCCCTGTGCGACTGTGCCGCCCCACCGTGCTACCGTGCCGCCACCCCTGTGCCACCGTGCCGCCCCCCTGTGCTACTGTGCCGCCCCCACCGTGCTACCGTGCCGCCCCCCCGTGCCACCGTGCCGCCCCCCTGTGCTACTGTGCTGCCCCCACCGTGCTACCGTGCCGCCCCCCTGTGCTACCGTGCCGCCCCCACCTTGATACCGTGCCGCCCCACCTTGCTACCGTGCCACCCCCCTGTGCTACCGTGCCACCCCTGTGCCACCGTGCCACCCCCCTGTGCTACCGTGCCACCCCCTGTGCTACCGTGCCACCCCCCTGTGCCACCGTGCCGCCCCCACTGTGCTACTGTGCCGCCCCCACCGTGTTACCGTGCCGCCCCCCCTGTGCCACCGTGCCGCCCCCCCGTGCCACCGTGCCGTACCCACTGTGCTACCGTACCGCCCCCCTGTGCTACCGTGCCACCCCCCTGTGCCACCGTGCCACCCGTGTGCCACCGTGCCGCACCCACTGTGCTACCGTGCCACCCCCCTGTGCTACCGTGCCACCCCCTGTGCTACCGTGCCGCCCCCGTGCCACCGTGCCGTACCCACTGTGCTACCGTGCCACCCCCCTGTGCTACCGTGCCACCCCCTGTGCTACCGTGCCACCCCCCTGTGCCACCGTGCCGCCCCCCTGTGCTACCGTGCCACCACCTGTGCTACCGTGCCACCCCCTGTGCCACCGTGCCGCCCCCCCCTGTGCCACCGTGCCACCCCCTGTGCCACCGTGCCGCTCCCCCCTGTGCTACCGTGCCACCCCTGTGCCACCGTGCCGCACCCACTGTGCTACCGTGCCACCCCCCTGTGCTACCGTGCCACCCCCCTGTGCTACCGTGCCACCCCCCTGTGCTACCGTGCCACCCCCTGTGCTACCGTGCCGCCCCCCCTGTGCCACCGTGCCGGCCCCCCTGTGCTACCGTGCCACCCCCTGTGCTACCGTGCCACCCCCTGTGCTACCGTGCCACCCCCCTGTGCTACCGTTCCACCCCCTGTGCTACCGTGCCACCCCCTGTGCTACCGTGCCACCCCCCTGTGCTACCGTGCCACCCCCCTGTGCTACCGTGCCACCCCCCTGTGCTACCGTGCCACCCCCCTGTGCTACCGTGCCACCCCCCTGTGCTACCGTGCCACCCCCTGTGCTACCGTGCCACCCCCTGTGCCACCGTGCCGCCCCCCCCTGTGCCACCGTGCTGCCCCCACTGTGCTACCGTGCCGACCCCACTGTGCCACCGTGCAGCCCCGACGGTGCTACCATGCCGCCCCCACCGTGCTACCGTGCCGATCCCCACCATGCTACCGTGCCGCTCGCCCTGTGCCACCGTGCCGCATCCACTGTGCTACCGTGCCGCCCCCACCGTGCTACCGTGCCGCTCCCCCCCGTGCTACCGTGCCGCTCCCCACCGTGCTACCGTGCCACCCCCCTGTGCTACCGTGCCACCCCCCTGTGCTACCGTGCCACCCCCTGTGCTACCGTGCCACCCCCTGTGCCACCGTGCCGCCCCCACCGTGCCACCGTGCCGCCCCCACCGTGCTACCGGGCCGCTCCCCCTGTGCTACCCTGCCGCCCCCCCTGTGCTACCGTGCCACCCCCGTGCTACCGTGACGCCCCCCCTGTGCTACCGTGCCGCCCCCCCTGTGCCACCGTGCCGCCCCCACTGTGCTACCGTGCTGCCCCCACCGTGCTACCGTGCCGCCCCGACGGTGCTACCGTGCCGCCCCCACTGTGCTACCGTGCTGCCCCCACCGTGCTACCATGCTGCCCCCACCGTGCTACCATGCTGCCCCCACCGTGCTACCGTGCCACCCCGACGGTGCTACCGTGCAACCCCGACGGTGCTACCGTGCTGCCCCCACCGTGCTACCGTGCCGCCCACACTGTGCTACCGTGCCGCCCCCACCGTGCTACCGTGCCGCCCCCCCTGTGCCATCGTGCTGCCCCCACCGTGCTACCGTGCCGCCCCGACGGTGCTACCATGCCGCCCCCACCGTGCTACCGTGCTGCCCCCCCTGTGCCACCGTGCTGCCCCCACTGTGCTACCGTGCCGCCCCCAGTGTGCTACCGTGCTGACCCCACTGTGCTACCGTGCCGCACCCCTGTGCCACCGTGCTGCCCCCACTGTGCTTCCATGCCACCCCCCTGTGCTACCGTGCTGCCCCCACTGTGCTACCGTGCCGCCCCCACCGTGCTACCGTGCCGCCCCCACTGTGCTACCATGCGGCCCCCACTGTGCTACCGTGCTGCCCCCACCGTGCTACCGTGCCGCCCCCACCGTGCTACCGTGCCACCCCCACCGTGCTACCGTGCCGCTCCCATCGAGCTACCGTGCCGCCTCCCCCGTGCTACCGTGCTGCCCTCACCGTGCTACCATGCCGCCCCCACTGTGCTACCGTGCCGCCCCCCCGTGCCACCGTGCCGCCCCCCCGTGCCACCGTGCCGCCCCCCCGTGCCACCGTGCTGCCCCCCTGTGCTACCGTGCCGCCCCCCCGTGCCACCGTGCTGCCCCCACCGTGCTACCGTGCTGCCCCCACCGTGCTACTGTGCCGCCCCCACCGTGCTACCGTGCCGCCCCCACCGTGCTACCGTGCCGCCACCCCTGTGCCACCGTGCTGCCCCCACCGTGCTACCGTGCCGCCCCCACTGTGCTACCGTGCCGCCCCCACTGTGCTACCGTGCCGCCCCCACTGTGCCACCGTGCCACCCCCACTGTGCTACCGTGCCACCCCCCTGTGCTACCTTGCCACCCCCCTGTGCCACCGTGCCACCCCTGTGCCACCGTGCCGCACCCACTGTGCTACCGTGCCACCCTCTGTGCTACCGTGCCACCCCCTGTGCTACCGTGCCACCCCCCTGTGCCACCGTGCCGCCCCCACTGTGCTAGTGCCGCCCCCACTGTGCTACCGTGCCACCCCCTGTGCTACCGTGCCACCCCCTGTGCTACCGTGCCACCCCCCTGTGCTACCGTGCCACCCCCTGTACTACCGTGCCACCCCCTGTGCTACCGTGCCACCCCCTGTGCTACCGTGCCACCCCCCTGTGCTACCGTGCCACCCCCTGTACTACCGTGCCACCCCCTGTGCTACCGTGCCACCCCCTGTGCTACCGTGCCGCCCCCCCTGTGCCACCGTACCGCCCCCCCTGTGCTACCGTGCCACCCCCTGTGCTACCTTGCCACCCCCCTGTGCTACCGTGCCACCCCTGTGCCACCGTGCCGCACCCACTGTGCTACCGTGCCACCCCCCTGTGCTACCGTGCCACCCCCTGTGCTACCGTGCCACCCCCCTGTGCTACCGTGCCACCCCCTGTGCTACCGTGCCACCCCCTGTGCTACCGTGCCACCCCCTGTGCTACCGTGCCACCCCCCTGTGCTACCGTGCCACCCCCCTGTGCTACCGTGCCACCCCCTGTGCTACCGTGCCACCCCCCTGTGCTACCGTGCCACCCCCCTGTGCTGCCGTGCCACCCCCCTGTGCTACCGTGCCACCCCCTGTGCTACCGTGCCACCCCCTGTGCCACCGTGCCGCCCCCCCCTGTGCCACCGTGCTGCCCCCACTGTGCTACCGTGCCGTACCCACTGTGCTACTGTGCCGCCCCCACCGTGCTACTGTGCCGTACCCCCTGTGCTACTGTGCCGCCCCACTGTGCTACCGTGCCGCCCCACTGTGCTACCGTGCCGCCCCCCTGTGCTACTGTGCCGCCCCCACCGTGCTACCGTGCCGCCCCCACCGTGCTACCATGCCGCCCCCCTGTGCTACCGTGCCGCACCCCCCTGTGCTACCGTGCCGCTCCCACCGTGCTACCGTGCCGCCCCCCTGTGCCACCGTGCCGCACCCACTGTGCTACCGTGCCGCTCCCACTGTGCTACCGTGCCGCTCCCACCGTGCCACCGTGCCGCACCCACTGTGCCACCATGCCGCCCCCACTGTGCTACCGTGCTGCCCCCACTGTGCCACCATGCCGCCCCCACTGTGCTACCATGCCGCACCCACTGTGCTACCGTGCTGCCCCCACTGTGCCACCATGCCGCCCCCACTGTGCTACCGTGCTGCCCCCACTGTGCCACCATGCCGCCCCCACTGTGCTACCGTGCTGCCCCCACTGTGCCACCATGCCGCCCACACTGTGCTACCGTGCCGCACCCACTGTGCTACCGTGCCACCCCCACTGTGCTACCGTGCCACCCCCACTGTGCTACCGTGCCGCCCCCCCTGTGCCACAGTGCCGCCCCCACCATGCCGCCCCCATCGTGCTACCGTGCCACCCCCCGTGCCACCATGCCGCCCCCACTGTGCTACTATGCCGCCCCCACCGTGCTACCGCGCGCCCCCCCCGTGCTACCGTGCCGCCCCCCTGTGCTACCGCGCGCCCCCCCACTGTGCTACCGTACCGCCCACCTGTGCTACCGTACCGCCCACCTGTGCTACCGTGCCACCCCCACTGTGCTACCGTACCGCCCACCTGTGCTACCGTGCCGCCCCCACTGTGCCACCGTGCCGCCCCCACTGTGCTACCGTGCCGCCCCCACCGTGCCACCGTGCCACCCCCACTGTGCTACCGTGCCTCCCCCACTGTGCTACCGTGCCGCCCCCCCGTGCCACCGTGCCGCCCCCACTGTGCTACCGTGCCGCCCCCCCGTGCCACCGTGCCGCCCCCATTGTGCTACCGTGCCACCCCCACTGTGCTACCGTGCCACCCCCACTGTGCTACCGTGCCACCCCCACCATGCCGCCCCCACCGTGCCACCGTGCCGCCCCCAATGTGCTACCGTGCTGCCCCCACTGTGCCACCGTGCCGCCCCCACTGTGCTACCGTGCCGCCCCCATTGTGCTACCGTGCCACCCCCACTGTGCCACCGTGCCGCCCCCACTGTGCTACCGTGCCGCCCCCATTGTGCTACCGTGCCGCCCCCACCGTGCTACCGTGCCGCCCCCACTGTGCTACCGTGCCGCCCCCACTGTGCTACCATGCCACCCCCACTGTGCCACCGTGCCACCCCCACTGTGCCACCGGACCGCCCCCATTGTGCTACCGTGCCGCCCCCACCGTGCCACCGTGCCACCCCCCGTGCCGCCCCCATTGTGCTACCGTGCCGCCCCCACCGTGCTACCGTGCTGCCCCCACCGTGCTACCGTGCCATCCCCGTACCACCGTGCCGCCCCCACCATGCCACGCCCACTGTGCTACCGTGCCGCCCCCACTGTGCTACCGTGCCGCTCCCACTGTGCCACCGTGCCGCCCCCCTGTGCTACCGTGCCGCCCCCACCATGCCACCCCCCTGTGCTACCATGCTGCGCCCCCTGTGCCACCGTGCCGCCCCCACCGTGCTACCGTGCTGCGCCCCCTGTGCCACCGTGCCGCCCCCACCATGCTGCCCCCACCGTGCTACCGTGCCTCCCCCACCGTGCTACCGTGCCTCCCCCACTGTGCCACCGTGCCGCCCCCCCTGTGCTACCGTGCTGCCCCCACCATGCCACCCCCCTGTACTACCATGCTGCGCCCCCTGTGCCACCGTGCCGCCCCCACCGTGCTACCGTGCCGCCCCCACCATGCCACCCCCCTGTGCTACCGTGCTGCGCCCCCTGTGCCACCGTGCCGCCCCCACCATGCTGCCCCCACCGTGCTACCGTGCCTCCCCCACCGTGCTACCGTGCCGCCCCCACTGTGCTACCGTGCCGCCCCCACTGTGCTACCGTGCCGCCCCCACTGTGCTACCGTGCCACCCCCACTGTGCTACCGTGCCACCCCCACTGTGCTACCATGCCGCCCCCAGTGCTAACATGCCACCTGCACTGTGGCAGCCCCCACCGTGCTACCGTGCCGCCCCCACTGTGGTACCGTGCCCCCCCCCCCCACCCCCCGTGCTACCGTGCCGCACCTGATGGTATAAGTAGTGTCCATCTCTGCATTCTGCTTGCTGCCAATGACGGTATTCCAGTAGGTGGTCCAAAAATTATCGTTAATGAATGATGGTCTGTCAATAGTGTGAACTTTCTTTGCTCCAAAGATAATTCCTAAGGCTTCTCTTTGATTTGTGCGTAGTTACTTTCTGGACACAAAAGCAATGAGTTTCTCTTCACCCAACGGCATGATGTGAGATACCACAGATCCAACACCAGAGGGAGATGCGTCACACGGTAACTGTAGAGGGAGGTTTGAATCAAAATGTGTCAGGACTTCAGATTTGAGTAATGCCTCCTTGGCTTGCACGATCACGTTACTGAACTGATCCGACAACCGCTTCCACTTTTTCTTTTAGCATAGCAGGTTATGCAACGGTTTCAAAATTATTGCCAAATTTGGAACAAATCCTCTGTCGTACAAAGAACAAAGAACAATACAGCACAGGAACAAGCCATTTGGCCCTCCAAGCCTGTACCAGTCATGATACCACCCTTGGCCAAAACCCGAAAGAACAAAGAACAGTAGTAGTTCAACAATCCGAAGAAGGATCTCAACTGGTTCACATTCTAAGCTGCGGGTGTCATTATGATAGATTTGATCTTTGAAGGAGATTTGTAAAGACCCGTGACGTCACTCACATGTCCCAAATACTCAACGGGCAACTGGAAGAACTCGCACTTGTCCCTGCCAAACTCCCAATCTGTACTCCTCCAATCTTTGAAAAGTGGCATTTAGATTCCGAAGATGTTCTTCATTTTACCAGTAACTAGAATGTCATCCAGGTAACACTAGACTCTGCTCAGCACACTCAGGATTTGGTCCACTGCTCTTTGGAACAATGTTGGAGCTGATGTGACACCAAACTGTAATCTTTGGTGTCATGATATTGAGATAAACATCATGGTGCAAACATACAGACACACTGATGGACAAAGCAACGGACCAATCAATACACACACAACATCACAGCCAATCACAGGCAAGAGCATACACACTATAAAATGGGGAACACGACAATTCCCGCTCATTCCAGCAGGAGACAGCTCAGGGCACAGAGCTCACGGCAAGCCACTCAGACATTTACCATGTGCTGAGTGCTTCTCCAAGATAGTGTTAGGGCTAGGTCCACAGGTTAGAGGGTAATGAACGAACCACAGTAACCAGTTTACAGATGTTGTTATTGTTAGTAATAAAACTGAGTTGTACCATCCGCAACCGTGTTGGTTCGTCTGTGTAGCAGAGCACACAACACGACATAGTACCAGGGTTGCAACCCAGTAACTGTGAGACCTACCTACTCATCTTGAGGAATCCGCCATCCTGCGCCATGGACACCATCAGCCCGACGCAGCCGCTCCAAATCGCTGGAAACCTCGGTGTCAATTGGAAGCTGTTAAAACAGCGCTTCCAGTTCCCGTTTGGGTATAGGGTTGTGTTCCCTCATGATGTTGTTGAGGTCTTTCGGGTCGATGCAGATCCGGAGTTCGCCAGAGGGCTTCTTAACGCATACCATGGAGCTGACCCATGGCGTGGGCTCCGTGACCCGGGATAGCACCCCTTGGTCCTGGAGATCCTGCAGCTGCTGCTTGAGGCGGTCTTTGAGTGGTGCTGGGACTCTGCGAGGTGCGTGAATGACCGGGGTGGCATCCGGTTTGAGCCGTATGCTGTAGGTATAGGGCAGTGTGCCGATGCCCTCGAATGCCTCCTGGTTGTGGGCGAGGAGCGAGTGGAGCTGTGCCCTAAATTATGCATCCAGGTAGTCTGATGTGCCTTCTGGAGGCAGAGTGTGTACCCGCTGAACGAGGTGGAGAACCTTGCACGCCTGTGCGCCTAGCAGGGAGTCCTTCGATGATCCAACTATCTCGAAGGACAGTGTGGCCGTGTATGTATTGTGTGTCACCTGGAGTTGGCAGGATTTTTAACAGTTTTAACAGTTTCTAACTTAATAAAATAGTGTTGTGCTATTTTAAGTGTTGGTGGCCTGTATGTGCTCCACGGATCCAGAGCACCCAACACATCAACAGTCATCAGATGTTCTTGAGACTTCTGATCTACATTCATTTGTAGATATGTCTGGCTGAGGTCGAGCTTCCTCCTGCCAATCCTGCAAACAGTTCATCGATTTGGGGTAGAGGGTATTATTCCGTACACAACACAGGATTTAGAGTGACTTTCAAGTCTCCACAAATCCACACAGGTCCATCCTTCTTAATAACTGGTACGATTGGTGCAGCATATTCATTAATGCTGACAGGTTCCAAGACTCCCTTCATCGCCAGTCATTCTAAGTCTGCCTCTACCTTTGGCCTGATAGCATAGGGTACCAACCTTGCCTTCAAGCGTTTTGCTTGGCTCCCTTATTTCATCTTCAATTTGATGGTGATATATTTCATACTTGCTAGTTCTCCATTAAACATGCTGTCACATTTTTGTAAGGCCTGATATGGCATTAGTCATCAGGTTGACTTTGGCCCAATTTAGTCAGATCTTTTCTCACCATGTTCAACTAATCAGTGCTGGATAATTGCCCTGTACTATATGTGAAGACAAATCTGCCATCTGTCCATTCAGTTGTACAGCTACGTCAATGTGGCCCTTCAATGGCATCACTTCACCAATGTATGTCTTCAACATGATTCTTAAAGGTTTCAGGGAATATGCCTGAGCTTTTTGATATAAACAGTCTCTGACACCAGTGAGACTGCTGCCCCATTCTTACTGACTGTCCATCCAGCAGTGGTGTGACCCAGTGTCTAGCACTAACAATGGACAGCACATTCAGTGACAATTCTGTCCTCAGACTGTGAAACGTCTTGTTCCTCTTGACCTTTTTACACAGCATGAACAGTGTTTCATTGGTTCTGTTTCTATGTCCCTTTGTTCTGCCCTTGCTTCTTCTTATTTTTGCCCACAGCTTGCTTTTATTTCCAGCTCAATGTGGCCTCTTTTTCCACAGTTTCTGCATACAATATCTTTGCACCAGCATTCTGCAGCTGAATGTCGTGTCTTCGCACATCTGTGGCATGTATGGGTTTATGTTTGAGTTTCAAAACTCTTAAGCATCAACTCAGCTGACATTTTGTGTACCCAAGTACTCAAACTCAGCTGCTGAGCTTCTTTCATTGCCGGCTCCATCGACTCAGCAAATTCTATGGCCTTTCTCAGAGTTAGGTTATTCTCAGTTAGACCACAATATGTCCCAAATTGTATAATTTAAGACATCACTGAACTCACAGTACTCTGCAACTCTACAGCCACAAATTACACAATTGATTCCCCCTCTTCATTACGTTTGTGAAATTTGCAACACTCCATGATGCACGATCAATTGTACAAAGACTCAGGTTTGATACAACTGTGGCTTTATTGCAGTAAGATGTATGGCCTCCCACAGCAGCTGGCAAAATGGCTGCTGAATAGAGGACACGCATATTTATACTCCTCCTACTGGGCGGAGCCAGCAGGCAGGGGCTACCTGCGAACCTGTAGTACAGGTCCTACCCTACATCACCTAATACAGGTGTAACAGTGGTTTACCACATTCACCCCCTGTTAAAAATTAGTCCGGCGGGGGTGGTGGAGAACTATATGCAGTAGTGAATTTATGTACAGGGTTTTATTAGGAGAGAAAAAAAATGTCTTTTGAAAGTCCGGTGCCAGTTAGAGATTCAACCGGTCTGGTGCCTTGATGTTCCGCTGGGAGCGACGTAATGGAAGCGGCGATGTCGATGCTGGCGATGTCGGTGTTGGCCTGATGTCGGGTGACCCTGGGAGCGTGCCAAAATCCTCTTCATCCTCTTGCGTGGGCAGGGGAAGGAGGGATGGGCCTGGTGGGAGCACCGAGGGAGGGGAGGGTGGCGCCGGGCCGGGGAAGTGTGTATGAGTGGAACCTGCTGGTGCCAGGTCCCTGAGGGAGACAGTATCTTGGCGGGCGTCGGGGTACGCCACGTAGGCGTACTGGGGGTTGGCATGGAGCAAGTGCACCCTATCCACCAACGGGTCCGCCTTGTGGAGTCGGACGTGCCTGCGGAACAAGACCGGTCCTGGGGCTGCGAGCCAAGTCGGGAGCGACACCCTGGAAGTGGACTTCCTGGGAAAGGCAAAAAGACGTTCATGGGGTGTGTTATTCGTAGCGGTGCACAGTAGCGACCGGATGGAGTGTACTGCATCAGGGAGGATCTCCTGCCAGCGAGAGGCTGGGAGGTTCCTGGACCGTAGGGCCAGTTGGATGGCCCTCCAAACCGTCCCGTTCTCCCTCTCTACCTGCCCGTTTCTCCGGGGGTTATAGCTGGTCGTCCTGCTGGAGGCGATACCCCTGCTGAGCAGGAACTGACGCAGCTCATCACTCATGAATGAGGATCCCCGTCACTGTGGATGTAGGCGGGGAAGCCGAACTGAGCGAAGATTGTGTTGAGGGCCTTGATGACGGTGGCAGACATCATATCGGGGTAGGGAATGGCGAAGGGGAACCTGGAGTACTCATCGACCACACTGAGAATATACTTGTTATGGTCGGTGGAGGGGAGGGGCCCTTTGAAATCCACGCGGAGGCGTTCAAAGAGGCGAGAGGCTTTCACCAGGCGCGCACGGTCCGGCCGGTAGACGTGCAGCTTGCACTCCGCACAGACTTGGCAGTCCTGGTGACTGTCCGTACTTCCTCGACCGAGTAGGGCAGATTGCAAGCCTTGACAAGATGGTACAACCGTATGACCTCCGGGTGACAAAGGCTGTCGTGTAGGGCCCGGAGTCAGTCTACTTGTGCGCTGGCACATCTACCTCGGGATAGGGCATCTGGGGGCTCGTTGAGTTTGCCGGGGTGATACAGATTCTCGTAATTATAGGTGGAGAGCTCGATTCTCCACCGCAAGATTTCATCATTGTTGATCTTGCCCCGCTGCATGTTGTTGAACATGAAGGCTACCGACCATTGGTCAGTGAGGAGAGTGAATCTCCTGCCGGCCAGGTAATGCCTCCAATGCCGCACAGCTTCAACGATAGCTTGGGCCTCTTTTTCGACGGAAGAGTGCCGAATTTCTGAGGCATGAAGGGTGCGGGAGAAGAATGCCACGGGTCTGCCTGCCTGGGTGAGGGTGACAGCAAGTGCGATGTCTGATGCGTCGCTTTCTACTTGGAAGGGCAGTGTTTCGTCTACTCCGTGCATCCCGGCCTTGGCTATATCAGCTCTGATACGGGGGAAGGACTGTTGTGCCTCGGCCGTAAGGGGAAAATGGGTGGACTGAATGAGTGGGCGGACCTTGTCCGCGTAGTTTGGGACCCACTGGGCATAGTAGCAGAAGAACCCCAGGCAGCGTTTGAGAGCCTTGGAGCAGTAGGGGAGGGTGTTGCTATATTTGTTTGGCTCTGAATATGGCGGTCAATATGGTCGCCTTCCTTAATTCTATTTACGTTTTCTCAAGAGTCGCCAGGTATCTTTCGATACCGCCACAAGGTTCAAACCGAATACTGATCAAAGACTCGATACACCAGTTAGTTAGTTCAAAGTCAAATGCTTATTTACTTACACACACAGTTAAATATACTCATGCACGAAACTCTACAGACTAAACTATCACTACTGCTAAAGCCTATACTTAGCTTCGGGCGCCCACTCGGTCAGGGGAACAATGGCCGTTGTTCGGTTCGGAGGCTGCTGGGGTCGAAGTGGTGAAGGGGAACAGCTAAGGTCGTCTGTCTGGTAGCGAGCGTTGACCTTGGACTTACTTGCTTCTGGTGCAGCTGGTGGACAGGTCTCTCCTCGGTGAGAGCCGGGTCCAAGAGAACGATTCTCTCTTGGGGGTTCCTTCTTATACCCAAAGGGGCTTCGCGCTCTTTTGGGCTGGCCTTGAACTTGGCCCCAATCAATTGGGCCGCTTCCTGATCATTCATATTGATCTCGTCCAATAAAGGGGTGGGTGCCCTGATGGCTGGGCGTGTCCTAGGTGGCCGTTGGCCTGCTTTGTTCCGGTCTCCTCTGGCGCCGGGGTGTCTGCCTTAGTATCGGTTACTCAAATGTTATCTTTTGTTCCCGGAGATGGGCCATTAGTATGCTAATGGGCCTACAGTTTGGGTCTTGTCTGGGAGCTGCAGCTCCAATAAACAGACAACCCCGAACCTGCTTGTTTTCTCAGCATTGTCCATTTTCCCTGCAATCTTGGCAAAATGTCCATTTTGTAATCGGGAAGTGGCCATCCCAGATGGCTACACACCCTCCTTGTGATCCTCAATGTGAAGCGTGAAGGATCACATTACCGCGTCGTCTTCGTTCTCTGGCCAAGCGGGCACCCATAAGCATTTCACGGGCTCTACACTTATCCTCACTCAAACAATCAAGAATAATCTACAACATGTTAAACTGTACAAATAGCACCAACACAAGTTTCTCTGGTTGGCAGTCAAGCACAGAGGTTTGCATTTCTTAATTGAACGAACAAAACACACACAAAGAAAAACGGATGCACTTTAATTCACTCAAAGGGGTTGGGGGGTTTGTTGGAGTCCAAAAATAGGGGACCTAAACGTGTATACCGGGGTGCGAGAGTGGGAGGCTCTCCTTCACCATTTCCTGAGTCTAAGTGTCTGCACGACACCGCAGAGTATCGCCAGTACTAAGAGTGCTTCTACGATGTACGATAGTAAATACCAGGTGATAAACTTGTCACACCAGGTCGGGGTATCGGTAACTGTCTCGGGGTTAACTATCTCGGGGTTAACTATCTTGGGGTTAACTATCTCGGGGTTGACTATCTCGGGGTTAACTATCTCGGGGGTAACTATCTCGGGGGTAACTATCTCGGGGGTAACTATCTCGGGGTTAACTATCTCGGGGTTAACTATCTCGGGGTACAGTGTACGGCAGGGGTGGGAATCATTCACGGTCTGTGTGGTAGGGGTCAGAGGGGTAGCGTCCGCGTGCAACTGAAGGGATCCCGACAAGATCCAGGTGAAAAACATGAAGGTTGTCTTCATCTTTTCTTTTGTCGGTCTTCTTCTTTTTCTTCCTCTGGGGTTCCTGAGGTTCCGGAGTTCTATGGACACAAGCATAATTTCTGTTATTATCTTGCTTAAGATCTCATATGTCTGTCTGTCTGTCCTTTGTTGCCAGTTACCCATATAATTGGTCACCATCTGAGACGCCCTCATTTTTAAAAAAAAACGAATATTTGGACAAGACATCCGAGAAAAATACGGACACAGTGTGAGCCGTCTCGCAGCCTGTGTGATCTACCATCCTAGTGTTTGAGGATGTAAATAGCATTAGGAATCAACCTAAGGATCGCCAGAAACAAATAAAAGAATTTCGAACTGAAAGTGCCAAAATGGGGTGTGTATGGGCCGCGAAGGGTAAGAAATGGGTGGAATCCCCGCGTAGGACGATGATCAGTGCCGTTTCTCCAATGCCTGAGCAACCGGCAAGAACGGGTAACAATGTGGTCGTCGTGGGGGCTGCCTCTCATAATTACCTTCAAATCAGGAGAGTAGCTATGATTGGTTGTCTGCCGACAAACTAGTTCCTCTGAACGGTTGTCTGCCGACAAACTTGTTCCATTAACTGCCAGTGGGCGTCAAAAGAGTGGTGGTGTGGGGCCATGAAAACTTTTAAATTCACAAACAACATTTAACATGTACATTGAACGAACAAACATACAACAAACATGGTGCAGGTTCCATCAGAAAGGACACCGTATCTCTCCATCGGTTCCTTTGTACCATCATGTGGACACCTCAGTGCTCAGTAGTGAACAGGGTCGCAAAGGGATTCGTTTGGTGGGAGTCAGACTCGATGTCATCATTTTCTCCCGGCTGCCATGCTCTTGACTGGAGTAGTTTGGCTAAAGCTGCTTGGGGCGAATTGGGGTCCATCTCATCATTCCGGATGAGCCTGAACGAATTGTCTCGGTGCCAGAATCGTGCGTCGAGGTTGGAGCTACTAGGTTTTAATCCGTAATCGTCAGGCGGTGTGTCTGGGTCAGGGGCCTTGATGTACGTGATTTCGAAGGGGTCACCGGAATCATGCTCGGATTGGCTGGGAGTGGGGCCTGGTGCAGGGGTATAATCATAACGTGGTGTGCTGTGGCTGTCGTCATTGCTATCGCCATCACTGTCGCTGTTGGTTAAAGGAAGGGAGAGGCGGAGTCGTGCCTCTGGGGGTGGAGTTGAAGATGTGTCTGAGGACGGGCTGGATTGGCTGGGGGAGGGTAAGAATGCGTCATGTGGGCGGGGCTTGTTCATCTGCTGCTGCCAGCGAGATGTGGTGAGCATGGTTGTTCTGCGAGCCATAAGCCTTAAGCTGGTTTATGTGAAACCACACAGACTTGCCATTGGGATATGTGATCTTGTATACAGAGGGGCTGACTTTGTCCGAAATGGACTATGGTCCGGAAAATTTGAGGGAGAGGAATGAACTGGGGTTGTATAGGGAAAGCATCACTTGCTGTCCTACTACAAACTCGGTGGTGTGTACCGTTTTATCGAAACAAGCTTTGCTTTGTTTCCTCCTGGTCCCAAGTCTCACGGCTGCTGCGAGCTGGGCTGCCTTTTATGTTCTCAATTAGCTGCTGTACAGCATTTTCATGCGTGAGGGCTGTGACTGCGGGGCTGGCCAAATCCAGTCCTAATAAATACTCTGTCCCTTTCATGGGGCGTCCGGTCATGAGGGTGTGGGGGGTGTATCCTGTGGACGTGGATACAGTGTTTCTTTGGAACATTAAAGCAAATGGGAGAACTGAATCCCAGGTGCTGTTGTTCTGTTGCAGCATTTTCCTGAGAGTGGCTTTTAGAGTCCTGTTCATCCTCTCTACAATGCCGCTTGGCTGGGGGTGGTATGCTATGTGAAACTTCTGCCTAATTCCGGAAATTTTGAGGACGTTCTTCATTACTCGTCCTGTAAAATGGGAGCCTTGATCGGACTCTATACTGCGTGAGAGGCCCCATCTTGTGAAGATGTGCTGTGTTAGGATTTTAGCTGTTGTTTTTGCCGTATTCGTTCTGGATGGAAAAGCTTCCACCCATTTTGTGAAGGTGTCGATGACCACCAACACATACTTAAAACCATTTCTGCAGGGGGGTAGGGGTCCGATGTAATCTATCTGCAAATTCGTCCAGGGGCTACTAACGGGACGGATGAGACTAAGCTGAGCCTTTCTTGTATATTTGTCTGGATTGTTCTGCGCACAGATCAAGTAATTTTCAATGTAATGAGTTACATCGGCTTTTAAATCAGGCCACCAGCAGAGAGGTCTGAGGTGGGTTTGGGTGGGTTCAATGCCTTGGTGTCCATGATTGTCATGGAACTGACAAATAATCTGGTTCCTGTCCTGGCTGGGGACTACATAAATGCCGTCTTTCAAAATCACACCGTCATATGTGGTTATTGTGTTCTTAAACTTATCATACGGGGCTAGGAAGGTTCCTTTTAAAACTTCCCTGAGCTTTTCCTCTTCCTTTTGGGCATTCGCTAGATCCTGAATGTTGATCTGTGAGACCTGAACTGTGTTTACTGGAGTGCTCTCGGGGGGGGGGGGTTCCAAAAGTAACCATGTCTGGAACCTGCCTTGGCTAGGGCGTCTGCTTTAACGTTACCGGGGGGGGGGAGAACAGTGATGACTGCGAACCTTAATATGCTGTATTTCCTATCTTTAGCTGTCTCTCAGATATGCCGGAGTAATGGGGCTGAGGGTAGGGGCTTTCCGTCTGTGGAAACAAATCCTCAAATTTCCCACAGGGGTAGGAATTCTGTTAAACTATTACAGACATATAAGCTGTCTGAATATATGTCTGCTGGGGTCGGAAACAAGTTAGGGTGGTCTACAATGTAAGCTATGGCTGCCAAATCTGCTGCCTGCGAGCCTAGATGTCCTGGCAACTTTAATGAAATCTCATCTAGGGCACTTCCCTGTGCATCCTCTACATAAATGTCGCAACCGGTGATTCTCTTTCCATTCAAAACTGTGGAGGAGGCTTCCACATAAATTCTCAGGGGTGCGCACGTGTCTGTGGGCTGGGGTCTCTGGGGTGTATTTCCTGGGAGCTGACTGAGGTATAAATGGGCCTGAGATATGGTTCATGGTGATGATCTCACACTCATGTGGGGTACCTGCATATTGCAAATTATCGGCTAGGAAAGTGGGGGGTCTTGGTTCTTTTTACTGTAATGTCCCGTCCCTGTAAAAGAAGGGTCCAACGGGCTGCGCGGATTTGGCTGACTGTGCCATCTTTAAGTCGACCGTCTCATAATAGCTGTGTCGGTGTGTGTTCTGTGAGAATGATGATGGGGTTGAGTCCTGTAATGTAGGCGAAGTACTGTACTGCCCAAAAAACTGCGAACAGGTGCCTTTCACAGGCAGAAAATCCTTGCTCGACAGGATCTAACACGCGTGAGGCGTATGCTACGGGGCATAATTGGTCATGGCGTTCCTGGAGGAGTACGGCCGAAAGGGTTCGGTCGGTGCTTGCTACTTCGATTGCGTACGGGGAAAGTGGATCTGGGACCTGTAATGCGGGGCTGTGCTGAGGGCTCTCTTTAAAGCATCAACGGCATCCGTGTGCTGTGGAAGCCATTCCCAAGGTGCCTGCTTCTTGAGAAGGTCGGATAGGGGCGCTGCTTTTGTGGCGAAACCGTCGATATGGTTTCGGCAGTAGCCAACCAGTCCTAGAAATGACCGGAGGGCTGAGACATTATGGGGAAGGGGCAATTTGATGATCGAGTCAATTCTCTTTTGCTCGATCTCGTGTTTACAATGAGTGATTACTGTACCCAAGTAAATCACTTTTTCCTGCAAAATCTGGGCCTTCTTGGGGTTGACTTTACATCCAATCTGTTTTAGGAGTCCGAGGAGTTCAGCGAAAAGCGAAATGTGCTCTCCCTTTGTGTCTGTCTGTAGTAGCAAGTCATCGGGTCGGGAAAATTTTGCTAGTCCACTTGCCAGCTGTCGGTGGAAAATGGAGGGGGAGTTGTGGAAGTTTTGTGGAAGGCACATCCACGTATATTGTTGTCTCTGGAATGTAAAGGCTAATTTGTACTGCCACGCTTTCATGCAATGGAATGGACCAAAAGCCGTTGCTAATGTCCAAAACCGAAATAAATTTTGACTGGAGTCCCTGTTTGAGCATGGTCTCGGGACTCGTGGCTACGGTGGGGGCTGCTACTGGGGTTACTTTGTTCAGTTCCCGGTAATCAATGGTCAGTCGCCATGATCCATTGGGTTTCCTGAAGGGCCAAATTGGTGCATTATTTGTGGAGGCTACTGATCAGAGTACACCTTGATCAAGCAGACTCTCTATTACTTTGGAGATCTCTCCCTCTGCTTCTTGGGGAAAACCGTACTGCTTTTGGGGTCTTGGGTCGGGACCTGTAATGTTCACCAAGCCAACTATCTTGCCACAGTCATGCTTGGGTTGTGCAAATGCTGCTTTGTGTTGCTGTAGGACTTCCCCAACCTGTTTGCAATAGTCTCCAACTGTGAGCGTGGCGGGGCCTCGTGCTTCCTTTGCCATTCTCCATATACATTTATCAACCGGATCAAAAGAGAGGTTGTGGGAGCTTATAAAATCGATTCCTAGGATGTGTTCAGCTGTCTGGGGTAGATCGACCAAAACTACGGGGTGTTTAGTCGTAATGTTCCCTATTTGTATCGCTACAGGGGCTGTGATGTGTCTTTGTTGTAAATGACCTGTAAAGCCGCTGAGTGCGATGGTGTCTGTTGTGGGCCACGTGCCTCGTTGAAACATCGTGGAGGAATTGAGCGTGGTGCGGGACCCTCCTGTGTCCCAAAGAAATTCTACGGGGTGTCCCTGGACTTTGCCTGCTACGACCGGTCTACCGGACTTGTCCCAAAGGGTGTCGCAGACCCAAGTTGGGGAGCCCGAACACCGTCAGTCGGTGCCGTTCATGTCTATGTTCTTTGAACGGGCGCTAACGCTATGGATCGGCTTTGCCCTATTCTTATTTAGGTGCCTGTCTGTTGGGGTTTCTGCTGCTTCTGGGGCGCGTTGCACTCTCGTGCATAGTGACCTAATTGTCCACAGTTGTAGCATTCCTGGGATTTAGGCTGCGGTGGGCTGTTCCTGCCCTCATTTACCCATGCGGGATTCTGGTGCATCCTGACTGGATGCATGTCTGCCTGCTCTACATCTGGTTCTACAAATGCGGTTTTGCCTTGGACGGATTGTTCCCAAGTGTGGGACAATCTTTTCAAAACCCATTTCTCGATGTGGGCCTCGTCTGAGGGGTCGTAATTTGCGCAAGCTCTCTGTCCTGCCTCTGTCGCATGAGAGACAAATGGGCGCAGGCTAACTCTCCAAATACCGCTGTGAAATGTATCCACAAGTGCCCAGCAAAAGCTGTGGGGTGCTCGGTTTTCTTTTGCCGACACTTGTTTAGGCCTTCTACGGGGTCTCCTCTGTTATAGCCGATCGCATCCAGGATCGCTATGTGCATTTCTTGGAGTGTCCTCCTACATTCTGTGGGTCGGGAAGGGCTGCCACGACTGAAGGGTTGAGGCTTAAAACTGTCAGCTTCACTTGCTCCTTTTCATCCAGGCCGTACATGGTCGCCTGCTGTTTAACCCTAGCGAAAAACTGGTGGGGGTCTGATGTGGGAAGGAACGGTGTAATTTTTCCACACGCGTCCCGTAATTGGATCACGGTTAACGGGATTGTATATAGGAAATCTGCGTTTCCTTCGGCTGTGGCCCTGCGGTGTGTGGTTACAGGGTTCATGGGGGGTGTGTTCTGCCTGTTCAGTCGGGGGTTGGGGCGCTTTCCTTTTTCGTGGTTTTTCTTGCGTACATGTCCCATGTACGTATCTGTGGGCAGTTTCATTTAACTCCTGCCAATCAGGGCCGTTTTCCTGGTCTAACTGGGGTCCAAACTGTCATGATATTCAAACATACATCATAACACATACATAATGATAGACAGAGAAATGGACCAATTAGCACACATAACACGACAGCCAATCACAGACAAGAGCAGACACAGTATAAAACAAGAAACACGACACTTCCTGGGCAGTCCATCTGGAGACGGCACAGGGCCAAGACCTCAAAGCAAGACACTCACACAGTCACAACGTGCTGAGTACCAAGTTTGATAATAAATAGTTTAATGGAATAAAACTGCGTTGTACCAATCGCAACCGTGTTGGTTCGTCTGTACTTCAGAGCACCCAACAATTCATGGTACCAGGAGTGGATCGATACCTGCCGGCAAATCTGCCATCCTGAGCCATGGACACCCTCAACAAACCGCAGCCGTTGCAATTCGCTGGGAACCTGGGCATAAATTGGACACTCTTCAAGCAGCGCTTCGAACTCTTCATGCAAGCCAATGAAAAACAGGGCGCCTCGGACGAAACAAAGATTGCCATGCTCCTCACTACCACAGGTCAGCAAGCCATCGATGTATACAACTCCTTGGTGTTCGCGGAAGGCGAGAACAAAGCTAAGTATGACACGGTCCTCCTCAAGCTCGACAAGCACTTCAACGTTGAGGTCAACAAAAGCTTTGAGAGGTATGTCTTTCAGCAGCGCCTGCAAGATAAGGATGAGCTCTTTCAGTCCTTCCTGACGCACCTCCGCATACTCGCGCAGTCCTGCGGTTACAACACCACCTCAGAGTCCATGATCCGGGACCAGATCGTTTTTGGCATCTGCAGTTGAAGTCTGTGTCCTAGAATGCGACCAGCCGCTATGCCCAATTTCAGGCAACCGAATCGGCACGGAGAAGGTCCCACACGACAGAATCGGCAAGCCAGGCCACCCACGAGGCCGAACGCGTCCAGGCAATCGAGTTTCTCTCGGCCCGCGGCCCGGACGAGGGCAGCCGTTTCGCGCGCTTTTCAAGGCTTCCCGCGTTTGTGCGCGCCAAAACCTACGGCAACACAGGGACGTGCTGCGCAGGCGCGCCCGGAGCAAGACCGAATTGCGCATGCGCAGTGGCGTAACGAACGCCATGACATCATGATGTGCGGCAACTGTGGAGTTGCACATTTAAAAGGGCAATGTCCTGCAAAAACCCGACAATGCCTACGCTGTGGCAAGATGGGCCACTACGCTGCCGACTGTCGAGCGGCTCAACCTGTTGATCTTCCACATCTCCGACAACCTCGCAGGAACGTGCAGACCATTCAGCCTCCACATCACGACATCCAACCCAACGACACAGATGACCAAGACGCCTTCCGGGTTGCGGTCATTGATGGGAACCGGGTCAACACCATCAATCCGGGCGATGAATGGTGTGCCACCCTGACGGTCAACCGATCGCCGATCACTTTCCACCTGGACACTGGCGCCTCCGCCAACCTCATAGCATGGTCAGCCTTCTACGCCATGAAGGTCAGACCACCAATCCGGCCATCACGGTGCAAGATGGTCGACTACAACGGGAACGTTATCCCGGCCATGGGATCCTGCCAGCTCCAGGTGACACACAACACACACACGGCCACACTCTCGTTTGAGATAGTCGGCTCATCGAAGGACTCCCTGCTGGGCCCACAGGCATGCAAGGCTCTCCACCTTGTGCAACAAATCCACTCTCTCTCTCCAGACGGAACGTCTGACTT